>NW_005367209.1:5450935-5469695 GCF_000412655.1 Myotis brandtii
CAGGCATGCGCCCTGACCAGGAATCGAGCCATGACCTCCTGGTTCATAAGTTGATGCTCAACCACTGTGCCATGTCGGCTGGGTAGTTTTTTTTTAAAAATTGGCTACAATCAATCTGTTTGTATATGAAGTAAGAATTATTTCATCCTCTACATTTATTCCATCACCATTTATTCAGTGTCACACTTTTCTTACTAACTTAAAATAGCACCTTAATCATGTGCTAAATCTTTAGATCTGTCATGGGACTTATTGTTTTATTTCATTTATCTGCCTATTCCTTTGCTATGACTTTGCAATTTTTGTCATTATAATCACTTTATAGTGGGCTTTAGTAACTATCTGACAGTGCCTATGCTCAATTCCCCTCTTCCCCCCAGTATTTTTCAGTTTAAGGTTTCAAAATAATGGGTAATTTCATTAAATGTTTAAGTTCTTTTGGGGAGACTTATCATCTTTATAATAAATTATTTGGTCACAAGCAAATCTTTTGATTTACTAGTATGCAGGTTTTTTTTTTTTAATCCTCACCTGAGGATATGCTTTTATTGATTTTAGAGAGAGAGGAAGGGAGAGGGGGAAAGAGAGAGAAACATAGATGTGAGAGAGAAACATTGATAGTTGCCTCCCGTATGTATCCTGATTTGGCCCCAACTGGGGATTGAACCTGCAACCTAGGTTATGTGTCCTGATCAGGAATCGAACCCGCAACCCTTCAGTGCATGGGACAATGCTGTAACCAACAATGTTCCAATCAACTGAGCCACACCAACCCAGAGCTATGCAGGTCTTTTATGTCTCTCATTTTTCTAGATTTCTTTCCCTAATATATGGTATACAGGTTACTTGTTTATTGCTCTTTATTTAAATTTAGAGTGAGATGATTTCCCTTTGGTCCTCCCTTCCTGCCACATACACTATTTCCTAACTGTATTATTCAGAGTAGTTGTGCTAGCAAAATCTGTGTCCTCATAAAATAAAAATTTATTTCTTGCTCACATTTTTCTAGGTGGTTCCTCCCCACTAAGTGATGAGTTGGGAAACTAGGCTCCTTCCATCTTAGAGCACAACTGACTGTGGCCTCTAAGTTTGCCATGGAATTTTGTGCATGGAAGATGTTTTTATGGGCCAAGCTTACAAGTAGTGCTATTTGCCCCAGTCTGTTGGCCCCATCCAAGGGAAATGGAGTTATTTTGTGTGCCCATGAGGAAAATGAAATAGCACTGTCTGCTATGCCACCTAACTAAGCTCTGTTTCTGTTTTTCAGTTGATTCTCTTGAGTTTCTTAGTAATCATAATAGCTGCAAATAATCACTTTTTTTCTTATACAGTGGGGCCTTGACTTACGAGTGTCCCCACTAACGAGTTTTTTGAGATACCAGCTGTCTCTCGGCCGATTTTTTGCATTGAGTTGATAGAGTAATTTGAGTTAACGAGCTCCTTAACAAGCTCGGTCTCGGAATGAATTAAACTCGTAAGTCAAGGCCCCACTGTACAGTTCTTATAATTTCAGAGTACTTACAGAAAAGGTTTAAATGTGACAGTCAATTTTTTTGGAATACCATATTGTATATAATCTTTAATGATATTGAAGAATACCCTATTTTTAATATCCTTTTCACTAAATTACAGTATCATACATGGTGTTTTTTGAATGAACAAACCTTGTCACCTTGATATTGACCCTGACATTTTGTATACCACAGAAATTTTTGATAGTGTCTGTCCCTGTTATTGTGGTAATTTTCCAAGTAAGTTTAGTTTTCCTGCTGATTTTAGGGTGACCTCACATTTCTTGCCAGGAAGAATTATATGAGTTATATCTTTCCTTTGGGTTCATCCCAAGGGCTTCTATTTTCTAGCCACGCTGTCATCTTTTGTGACCGGGATTCTGACCCACAGTCTTTTGAAAGTGTTCTTTCCTTCAGAAGTTTTGTGGGTAATTTTTTCTCTTCCTTTATTTTTTTTTATCTCTGTGAAGATAAACTGAACATGCTAGCAATACCGATTTTGCCCTTTCTGTCCAAGTTCTCCTTTTTACACCTGCTTCCTGACACCCAGTGTGAGCTCGGGCCCTGCATGTCCCCATTTTGAATGGTTGCTGCAGAGTGAGGGGTTTGCCCCCTCATCTCCTGAGTTCCCAGTTGGATCTGCTCTAGATGATACCAGCAGGGGCCCTGAGTGTGGGGGAGCAGGAAGTTCTTTTCCTCTGGGAGTCACATGGGGTAGGGAATTTTATTACTTCAATTAACAACAACTACCACCACCACCACCACCACCACCACCACCACCACCACCATCACAAACCCCACAAACCCCACAAAAAAACCACAAACAGACATGGGGTTCAAGTTACTTTTTCTGGTGTTTAGTTCAGTGCCTAGGGCAGGGGTGGGCAACCCCTGGCACGCGTGCCAAACATGGCACGCCAGTAACTTTTGCTGGCACGCGAAACCCTCTCTTATAATCTTCCATTTACAATTTTTTTCTTAATATCGACTTTTTTATTTTTCAGATAAATTCAGTGTAGGTGCATCTTAGATAAATAAATAATTTTACATAACAAGTTATCTTAAAGACCATAGACATGGATTGACAAGAGAGGGGAAGAGCAATTTCTATGCCTCTGCCTTAACTCTCCCTGCCTTCCTAGATCCAACCAGTGTTTTGGTTTCATCCACATACGCTTGTGAATCTTTGTTCTCAGTGATGAATTTTGTTAAGTCTCGTAATAGGAGTAGCCTGACGGATGAAAGTAGTAGCTCGTGCATATCTCTGAAGGTCACGAAATATAAACCTGATGTAAAATCTCTGTCATCAGTGATGCAGCAGCAAAAGTCCCACTGATAATATCAAACGGAGTCATAAAGTTTTCTGTCGGACTATCAGTGTACATGTATACATTAAAAAATAAATGTATTTTTCATCATCATATACTGTGTTTTTGTCACTCGAATGAATTTTATTATTTCTTCAAGGTTCTTCACATACATACACCTTAAGAGATATCAAGTAGGCATAACATGTTCTCAAAAAATTAGGGTTGGCACGCAGAAGAATTTTGAGTCAGAGATTTTGCTGGTTTTGGCACGCACTCACAAAAAGGTTGCCCACCCTGGCCTAGGGTAATGCTCCAAAGTAGCTTCAACTCTTTTTCAATTTCTGTTTTCAACTCTGAGCTCTTGTGCTTACCGTTTTGTTTCCTGAATAGGTGCTGGCAAAGTCCTAAAATGTACTTCCCAGGCTTGTTTTTTAAATATATTTTTATTGATTTCAGAGGGGAAGGGAGAGGTAGAGAGAAACATCAATAATGAGAATCATTGATCTGCTGCCCCCTGCACGCCCCCTACTGGGGATTGAGCCCACAACCTGAGCATGTGCCCTGACTGGGAATTGAACCAAGACTTGGTCCTAGGTCGGCGCTCAATCACTGACCCACACCGGCAGATGGGCTCGTGACACAGAATAACATTGAAAAGAACATAGCTTTATTGAAACGCTGTAGTTGTTTTTAGTATATTCGCTGAGTTCTATAATCATCACACTATCTAATTTCAGAACGTTTTTATTGCCCCCAAAAGAAACCCCGTACCTAATAGCAGTCATTCCTCATTTTTCCCTCCCCTCTGTCTCTGGCAATCACAACTCTATGCTATTTCTATGGATTTGCATTATCTGGACATTTTATATAAATAGAATCAGTATCTGTGGTCTTTTTTTGACTGGCTTTTTACTTAGCATAATGTGCTTATTATGATTTATCCATGTTGTAATATGTAACAGTACTACATTTTGAACTTGAAGATTTTTCACATCATGATCCCAATAAATGGGAACTTTAAGTGGGATGGCCTGGAAGTTGGGTGCTGTTACTCTAAACCAGCGGCTCTCAACCTGTGGGTCACGACCCCTTTGGCGGTCGAACGACCCTTTCACAGGGGTCGCGTAAGACCATCCTGCATATCAGATATTTACATTATGATTCATAACAGTAGCAACATTACAGCTATGAAGTAGCAACGAAAATAATTTTATGGTTGGGTCACAACATGAGGAACTGTATTTAAAGGGCCAGAAGGTTGAGAACCACTGCAACAGTCAGAAAGGGAGGCGAGGTGTCATTTACAAGCTTTCCACTCAAGTGGATACTTTTGGTGTTTAGAGCTTTTCCTTTTGGGCATATATATGATGTCCTTTCTGGGTTGATAGAGCTCTTGTGCCTTAATTCCTTATCTATGTGTTCCAGTAGAACTAAAAAATAAAATTTGCATCAAACTCAGAGAATAGCCTTTAGTGACTCTTTCTAATTATGTCTTTTAGGCTTTTTTTCAAAAAGAAAAAAAAGAAGGGCTTTCCTTTGTGTTCCAGGTTTCTAAAATACTTGTCCTAACTAGATATTAGGGCTTAATAGTCTGAGGTGGATGGGAAACTTAATTCCTGTAGCACACCACAGGGAGTAGGCACTAACACCCTCCTTGCATTTCCTGGCAGTATTGTTCTCTCCATAGTTCCGATGTGTTGGTTAGAACGTCATCCCGTGCACCAAAGGGTTGAGGGTCCGATTCCTAGTTAGGGCACATAATCTGGTTGCGTGTTCTATCCCTGGTTGGGGTGGGTGCAGGGGGTCAGCCGATGGGTTGCTGGTTTTCTCTCACATCTATGTTTCTCTGTCTCTCCCTTTGCCTACCTCTCTATCTAATTTAAATAAAAAAACCCTTGTCCTCTGGTGAAGATAAAAAAAGAAATGAGTTGGGTCTGGATTCTGGTTCTCCAGCTACCTCCAACTGAGTGGAGCCTCTGCTCCCTGTCTCTATCCCCCACTGCCCTCTGAGGGTGGAACTTCCGGATTTCTAAACCCTTCGTGTTTTTTCTCCCACCCACCTTTCTTGAACCCTGTTCTCAGGCAGGGTGCTGGGTCAGACACTGGGGTACAGTCTGGGAGAAGTTGCCTCCCTGGAGCTTTGGCGTGTCCATCTCCAGGTCTTCCCTGGTTCTGAGTTCCAAGTTCTGACATCCAGTCACTTTAACCTGGTTGTCATCTGATCGTGAGCACTCCTAGACATTTTGGAAAGGTTTTAGGAAGTTTTGGGTTGAGCATACATAAAATAAACTTCTCATCTTAGTTGCACTCAACAGTGTTTGCTCACATGCTAAGAAACAGTTTATTAAGGGGAACATGGAACCGTTATGTTAGCAGGGTTTAACTTGACTACCACGGATAATTGTCATTGGGTTGCATGTTTAACTTGGCCATTTCGCCAGGAATATAAATCAGGTATTACTCCTAGATCTTTAGGTAATTAAGAAGATTGGTGCAGCCCCACTTTTCTTGAATTAAATATTTCCTCTAGCCCTGGCCGGTTTGGCTCAGTGGATAGAGCGTCTGCCTGTGGACTCAAGGATCCCAGGTTCGATTCTGGTCAAGGGCATGTACCTTGGTTGCGGGCATATCCCCAGTGGGGAGTGTGCAGGAGGCGGCTGATCAATGTTTCTCTCTCATTGATGTTTCTAACTCTCTATCCCTCTCCCTTCCTCTCTGTAAAAAATCAATAAAATATATTTAAAAAAAAAAAAAAAAAAAAAATTTCCCGCTTAAAAAAAAAAAATGTTTCCTCTATGTGCCCCCAATGGGGATCGAACCCGCAACCCAGGTATGTACCCTGATTGGGATTTGAGCACACAATACTTTTGGTGTATGGGATGATGCTCCACTAACTGAACCACCTGGCTGGGGCATTGTTACTCTTAATATTAGGTGTCTCGCTTGCCTGGCTTGCCAGATAAGTGTAGTTTTTATATAACTGGAGATGTTCTTTTTTTCCCCACTTCGTAACAAATTATGACCTTCTCCATGTCACTAGATAGTATACTATAGAATGGCTTTATAGAATTTTATCATAAAGTATTTTACTGTTATATTTTAGCCATTTCTCACTTGTTTTACAAGTAAAGTGAATATAATTAGGCTCATCTATTTTGTTAGAGCAATGATTTTATTGAATATGCATTTTTAAAAGGATGGCCGCTCATCATTTTTAAATTATTTTGACCAAAAACATCTAGCTGAAAATGATGGCGAGTATTTCTCTGATCTTGGAACAGGGCGGGACTTTCACAGCATAAAAGTGATAGAAGAAATTGCGAAAAGATAATTAGATTTAACATCAGAGAGATGTTAGAAGTGTCTTTTATTTCAAGTGGCATAAACAGAATGGCAAAGCAGTCATTTGCTTTTTCTGGGGAAAATGTTTGCAACATGACAAGGGTTAATGTCCTTAATTTACAAGGAGCTCTAACAAATGAATAAGAAAAGGCCAAACCTGCTGGAAAATGGACAAAAGGCACACATGGTTCATAAGAGAACTTATACACAGGGATCAAAGAAGTCAAGACTGAAACCAGATACCATTCTTTTCATGCCACATTTGTAAAAGTTAAAATAATCTAGGAAAGGCAAGTGAGGTTAACAGTTTTCTTCTCTTGGGCTTTCTTTGTTAATTTGTCTGTTTTACAATTAGAAATAGGGAAGGTTTCCTGTTTTCTGTTTTTTACTGAAAAGGTTAGGGAATAACTACAGTGAATTTGAGCCTGGCACCTTTTTTGAGCATAGTTCTTCACTTTTATAATTTTCTCTATTTGTATGTTACTTGTTTAGGTTTTCAAAAAGTTTTCATTTAAAAAATTGCCCATTTCACCAACATTTTCAGGTACATTCATGTGCTCCTTTTGCAACTCCTTTAAAAAGTACAAACTAAAATAAGAAAAAAAAGACAAAAAAGAATTAAAAGTACAAGCTAAATGTAAAAGCATGCTGAGTACATAGCATTTTTATTGGCCCTTGTTTTCAGATGTTCTTTGTGATATTCAGGTATCATTTTAATTTTTATTGAAAAGGTTTTTTGTTTTTAAAATCAGGCGTTGGAGTTTTGTTAGCTTTTTTTGGAATCTACTGAATTGATATAATGAGTTAGCTGCTCAGAGTTCCTGGGCTGTGAGTGATATTGGCTCTGGGGTTAAATTCTTCCCGCTTCAGAAGTGTTAATGTTACCCTTTTTAAGGAAATGATAAAGACAAAGACTAGAATTCTATATTTTTCTAAAAATTTTTTAATTCTAAAATTCACCTGAATTTTTTAGTGACTATTTTTCTCTCTATGAAATAAAAATTTGCGAATCACCACAGATAGCATTTTGAAAATCCCAATGAACGAACAGCAGAAGCACTGTGAACAGTTTTTGTAAGTTCCCAGTGGCCTTTCTGGGGGAAAGTCAGGCATCTTTGTGCTCCAAGTGAGGTTCCTCTGACCTGCTCATGGGGCCATGCGGCCTGGCCTTTGACCTCAGCCCCGTAGCCCTGTGCTCGAGGGCAGGTGTTCATGCTTCCGAGTGTGGTGGAATGTATGAAGGGTGGGGTGTTCCAGTGGTGCTGTGACGCAAGTTCAAGGATGCTCACTGATGACGCAGGCTTGTTTTTGTTGAGTGACCCTTCCTGCTTAGGTCTTTCCTCAAAAATAAATTTGCGTTTTTCCAATATTAGAACTTCTGACTTAATTCTGTGTTTTGGTCTATGGTAGTTTGGTCGGTGGAGTTTGAAAGCCAGTTCTTCCAAATACTCATCTTACCAATCAGCTTTAAGAAAATATTTTCCAAAAATACATCTTCATGGTCTGTGACTTTTACTTATCCTTTCAGAATTTTCCCATGATTTGTAGCTAAAATGACATTTGGTAGATTTGCAGCTTTGCCTTCATGGAAACTTAAAAAGAAATTAACATGGTTTTTTCAGCTCTATAAAGGATTTACAAAGGAAGCATATGCATGTTGGAAAAGAATTCTAACTGGTCAGAATTGTATAAAGCAAATTTCAGAAGTCACCAACTCTTATACCCCCTAGACTCCAAGGTGGTTTGATGTTTATCCTTTCTAACCCTTTTCTCTGTCCACAAATATGTACTATATAATTATACTTTTAATAAAAGTGGGATTATACTACACGTGTGCAACTTGTATTTTTGAAAGAACAATATATATGATTAGAGTTTATGTAATGAAAAAATAAGCTGTTCTTCCAAAGCTTTTCATTACTTTTTTTCATGTTCTTTCCATTATTCCCAATCCTCACTAATGGATGTTGCTTTTGTGCCTCCCTCTGACTCTGTAATTTTTATTTTTAAAAAAATATATATTTTATTGATTTTTTACAGAGAGGAAGGGAGAGGGATAGAGAGTTAGAAACATCCATGAGAGAGAAACATCGATCAGCTTCCTCCTGCACACCCCCTACTGGGTGTGTGCCCACAACCAAGGTACATGCCCTTGACCGGAATCGAACCTAGGGCTCTGTAATTTTTAATAGACATAGCTTAAAATAGATTGTTGGTTACCAGTAATTTATTTTGGGAAATAAGTTACTTTATTTATTTTGCCTCACATGCAAAAATATGTTTTAGAGAAAAACAGAATTTCTCCATTCATATTCTAATCACTCAAACTTACTACTAATATTTTTTGTCCCAGACAGCGAAAGGTTTATGTTTAGTGTCTGAAGTTAATTAAAAAATTAATAGGATCACTGGAGGTTCATTAAAGGCTGGGCTGCTACAAGTGTGATGCCTTTTATGTGCATATTGACTTTGGGGTCATTGGTGAATGGTGATGCTCACTCTCCCAAAACAAACAGTGGAGGTGAAAGATTCACAGCTTAAGTATTTTCTAATGAGGAATGTGTTGGTATCTGGCTAAACTATCACTACCTCATGCGATTTTCTTTTCCAGAGACCGCCGCAGGAGTCCGGCTGTTTTATTTTAATTGATTTTTGGAGAGAGGAAGGGAAGCAGGGAGAGAGAGAGAGAGAGAGAGAGAAACATTGATCTGTTACCTCCCGCACTCACCCGACCAGGTAGTCAAACCTTTTGGTGTATGGGGATGCGCCAACCAACTGAGTCACCTGGCCATGGCTCTGGGTTTTCGTAAAATTGTGAAATATATGCATAGGTGCAAGTATGTATAAATACATTAATTTAATAAACAATAAAATGAGCCTGTGTACCTAGTAATAGCCCAGCTTAAATAGAATGTGACCTGCTTTTATGGAAGCACCCTCCAATGTATTATTTAAAAGAAGGTGGTTTTTGAATAATTAAATCTTTGATTTCTCCACAAATGCAGTATCTTCAGTTCATTCTAGGGGAGGCCTTGGGGGCATTGTAGAGGTAAAATGAGAGGCAAGGGCTCACGCTGTGATGCCGCATCTCTTATAAGCTCTGAGGCCTTGACGAGGAGCCCTTACCCCGCTTGAGTTTCTTACCTATAAAGTGTGGGCCCAGTGGTTCCCAGGTTGTGGAAGAAAGTTCTTAAAAAGTTTGTTTTGTTTTTTTAAATCAAAACCCTGTTCTAGAGAATATGGAATTAAAAAATTATCAAAGAAAATGCCCTCGCCGAAACCGGTTTGGCTGAGTGGATAGAGTGTCGGCCTGCGGACTGAAAGGTCCCGGGTTCGATTCCGGTCAAGGGCATGTACCTGGGTTGCGGGCACATCCCCAGTAGGAGATGTGCAGGAGGCAGCTGATCGATGTTTCTCTCTCATCGATGTTTCTAACTCTCTATCTCTCTCCCTTCCTCTCTGTAAAAAATCAATAAAATATAAAAAAAAGAAAAAAAAAAGAAAATGCCCTGGCTGGCGTGGCTCAGTTGGTAGGAGCGCTGTCTCATCCTGTACACCGAAAGGTTGAGGGTTCAATTCCCTGTCTGGGCACATACCTAGGTTGCCAGTTTTGTCTCCGGCCCCAGCCTGGGCATGTGCAGGAGGCAACCGATCAGTATTTCTCTCTGACGTTGATGTTTCTCTCTCTCTCTCCCTTCCCAGTGCTCTAAAAATCAGTGAAAATGTTCTCAGGTGAGGCGGAGAGGAAAAAATTGTCAAGGAAGAAAGCCCAAGTGAGCACAAAATTGCTTTTTCCAGATGTTCTAAAATACCATCTTCCCAAATATTTGTGCAAATGGAGAGTTGATTTTTAAGGGACCAAAGGTGCAGTCTGTGATCCTGCCCAGGGATGGGCTGGGCCTGGGAGATACTCCTTAGAAGCGAAGAAGTAACAGCAAGTTCCTGGAGTGAGAAGTGGATGCCGTCCATGCAGTGTGCCTCCTGCTGCGTTTGCTGTTACTCTTTATTTATCATCTGTTTCTTCTCTGGCTAGGTCTTACTCTGCTCATCGGGACTCCCTGCCTGGTTTCGAGCTTGGACCTCGACAGCACAAGGAAATGGAGCTCAGTGGCGTGTAATGGAAAGCACATGGACAGGTCCACGTCCCGGCATTTAGGTGCGTCTGAAATACAATCTTTGTCGTCCTGTGTTTCATGATAGAGTCGTGCTGACAGCTTGTAGCCTTGTAGTGTTAGAGCTCATCTGCGCTTGACCTCACCCTTTGCATGTCAGCAACAGTCTAAGTGTAGTTCTGGGAATAATTGTTAGGTTAATGCTAATGATAAGGTAATGGACTTCTTTAGGCCACATTCCACGTAGATTAAACTAGAAAATAAGTAGGCACAGTCTTGCCACTTACATTAATAACAAGGTAGGAGGTAAGTCTTTTTGTTTTACATGTTTTTGAGTTTGTTTTTTTTATCAGCAAACACTTGAGTACCTACTATTGTTGGTGCTCTTGGTCAGGGTCATATGTATGAACCCTGGGTGTAAAGGCATTTAAGACCTGTTGCCTTACTCTCTCTCTCAAGCATTCTGCAGTTTAAGCAGTGAGGCTAAGCATGTATACGTTGCCAAGGAGCATTCCTTGTTTCCCCTTCTTTCCGCCTACCCTCTCCTGCTACCAAAGATTGATGGGCATTTTGGTTATTTTAATTTTTTTTTCTATTTTAAACAATTCAACAGTGAAATTTCTTGTACATATTTTGTTCATAATAAATTCCTGGCAGTAAAATTGTTGGGCATAGTGCAGAAGGTCCTTCAGTTTTTAATTTTTGTTGTTAATCCTTACTCCAGGGTATTTTTTCCATCTTTTTTTTAAAGAGTGGAAATAGAAAGAAAAAGAGAGAGAGAGAAACATTGATTGGTTGCCTTCTGCATACCCCCCAACTGGGGCTGGGTTTGAACCTGGGAGTCGAACCCAAGACTCTTCAGTCCATGGGGTGACATTCTAACCACTGAGCCGCACTGGCCAGGGCTTCAGTTTTTAAATTTTGTTAGATATTGTTGGTACTTTTCTGCTGAGAAGTTGCAAGAACTTGCACTCTTACTGATAAACATTTTTTTCACTTGGTATTGTCAAAACTAAATTTATTCAGTGTAGTGGGTGTAAAACATTGTTAATGGTATTTTTATTTATTTTAATTTACATATAATAAAATTCACTGTTTAGGTGTACAACTATAAGAGCTTTCACAAATGCTTAGAGGGGATCATTCTTTTTTAAAAATGTTTACTTTCATTTTCTAATGAAATTGTCTTTGTTATTTAAAAAAATAAGTAGAACCTAGGAACTTCCAAAAATTAAGAAGAAAATATTCTCGATGTCAACACCTAATGACACCATTGTGATTATTTTTGCATATTTCTTTTAGTTTGTGAATCCCCCCCCCCCCCCCCCCCCCCCCCCCAGGGTTCGGGCTCTGGAAGAGGGGCCGCACGCAAATGAAAGAGATAAGACAAGAAATAATAATTTGGAAATTGGGGGGTCAGGCGGGAGCCCATCCCAAGAGGAAGGACTCCGCTTGGGCTCAGGCCTTGCCATCCTCTTATTCATTCTGGGATACATCTATAGCCCTTAGGCAGGCAAGTTCCAGTAACAGACAGACTGTCTTATCAGTAAGGAATTACATGACTATCTGGTGGGGAAGCTGCTTCAGCTACCATTGTCTGGACTAACAGTGGGTGCATAGTCCTGACGTAAGCCAGAGCTCAAGGGTCACCACCATTCCGGGCTCCTTGTCCACACCTCTCTGCTAGAGAAGACAGTAGGCGGCTTCCCACATCGTTTTTTTGTTTTGTAGCCTTTTTTCCCCCTAAGCCATCATCATCAGATTGTATGTAATATTTATTAATGATTAGGGAAGTGAGGGATACCCACAAAATAAATGCTATCCCAGTTTCACTTACCACCCTTATATTTCAACTTACAAATTTTTCTCTGCTGTGTTGTTTCATAGAGCTACTTTCTCACATTCCTGGTGGTCTGTGGTGGTCACTTGTCAGACGGACGTGCCAGGACAAGCTCAGGTTTAACATATTCAGACCTTGACATTACTTGTCTTGTCAAGCCCACATCCTTACTTATTTCTGAAGGGGGCACTCTTGTTCTTTTCTTAGACACCAAGTTTTTGATTTGTTTTTGTGTTTTCTTTTTTTTTGACATCGCTCCCTCTGTTCATCCCCTTTTCTTTGTCACTTCCATCATCCCAGTTGCCAAGATTCTTGTACTTGGATTAACACACAAGCTTCTTGATCTTCCACTTTAAGATTATTCAGCGGTGGGCTCCTTCTGCTCTCTTCTTCTGCCCAGAAACCCAGGTTTCCTAAAGTTGTGTTTACATTGGACGTTTGAGAGTCTTTTGACCCTGCAAGGGGTTTTCTTCCTCCACCTCCCACAGCTGCTGGGGGTTGGCTGTGTTCATGTCCTAAAGACATGCCCTACTCCTACCTGTCTCTGGACTCCATGGTTGCCTCCCACTTGGGACTCTCCACCCTTTGAGCCTGACTTGAGGTTTCACTTCCCCAAAGTCATTTCTGACCATTTCAAGCCCTGTTGAGTTCCTTTTACTCTGAGCTCTCACGCACAGCTCAATAATGATGATGTTTCTGTAATTCATTAGTTGCCCCAGTCTGTCCAGTCAGATGGTAAATTGGCTTCACGTGTATGCCATTTCCACCTCATTGTTTCGACTATTGTGGCAGTGTAGGAAACTGGTTGAATGATTGGCTTATCCCATTTTCTTCGACACTATCAGTACAGGTTCCAGCAAATTAAGCTCTTATTAAACAGAAAAGAGAAGGCTTAGTAGGAGGTCACGGTCCGATTCCTAGTCAGGGCACATGCCTGGTTGGGGGCTTGATCCCCATCGTGGGACGTGCAGGAGGCAGTGGATCAGTGATTCTCTCTCATCAATGATGTTTCTATCTCTCTCTCTACCTCTCCCTTCCTCTCTGAAATCAATAAAAAAAAAAAAAGTATATATGTAAAGGAGAATACCAGCTCTGCCCAGTGCTTGGAGCCTGTAGACCAGGGTGCCTATTTCAGGCTCATTTTAGAAGTTGATCCCCATATGAGCGGGACTTGGATATAAACTGGATCAAAAACTTTGAGGATTGAGGAGAAATTGCTATTTTAGCAGCTGATTTCTGAGAGGCTATCTGGTAATTCTGGTGTTTTTGGTTTATGGACTGTGTGCTATTGACGTCAATGTCCCTCTTATTACTAAACATGTTATAAAAGTGCTGCGTTGTTTGTAGTAGGATCAGTAGCAACAAGAGAATTAAATATTTACAGGAAAACTTGAGTTTTCAAAACCCTATGTAAACATTGATGATTTCAGAGCTTATATAAGAAGCTAAGGAAGGAAGGGTTGTGTAATGGTTACTATGAAAGTGATTCTAAGCATATTAGAACAACTCCAGTCGGACAGTTTTTTTTTAAGATGCGTTTAAAAATCTGTGTTAGTGTTGTTGGATAAACTGTCTGAATTGTTTGCTGGCTTTCTTTTTGGTATGGGAAAATCTCATCAATAAACCTGTTCTATTCCTTCTATGATAATTCTTTTTATGTGCAGGGATTACTTTGATTTAGGTTTGCCTACAGAATCAGAGCCTGCCGTGTGGTCGTTATAAAGGCCCTCTAGATCTGAGTAGTGTTCACCCTTGGATGGACGCTGTGTTTTATTTAGATTTCTTGGTGCTGGTTTTGAGCTTCCAGAGAAGAGCTCCAACTCCGTTATGACCTTTCAGTTTGTGCTTGTGAGCATGTGGAGCTTCACTTTGGCCTTCCTCAGACCTGGCTCCCTCCCTCCTTCCCCCAGTGCTGTGATGTGAGAAATTAGGTTATGGCACCTGCTCCCCTCCGTCCGAGTGCGTGCTGCACAGCCGCTTGTGTAGAATAGTAATGTAGGGTTTGTTTTGATGTTTGGATTAAAATATATGGCCATCCCTGTGTGGTATGTGTGTTTGTGAAGTCAGAGTGTCAGAGCACGTTCTTTGGATGGAGTCTGAGCATGATTACCATGGTTGTGTACACTGAAATAGCATTTACTGTTCTCTTTTCCTGGTAGCCACTCTTTTTGGACCAGCGCTGTCCAATACAAGCATAGTGGGAGTCACTTACGTAATTTTCTTGTTCTTTTTGGTTGTTATTGGTCATTACTAAAACCATCCACCACAGGCTAGATGGCAGACCCATGTGATAGGACTGGGCAGGAAGCAGTGGTTTGTTGAGGTTGGATGTGTAATCTGCATGTGGTACCAGATGCGGCACCCGGCGATGCCGTTCACTATTGTTGCAATACTAGAGGCCCGGTACATGAATTCGTGCATGGGTGGGGTCCCTTGGCCTTGCTGGCGATTGGGGGGTGGGGCTGTGGGAGGCTGGCCGGCTGCCCTGATGGGGCTATGAGGCCGGCTGGCTGGGGGGAGTTGAGCGTCTCCCTGGTGGTCAGTGCGCATCATAGTGACAGGTCAACCAGTCGTTTGGTTGTTCGGTTGCTTAGGCTTTTATATATATAGACTAGAAGCCCGATGCATGAAATTCGTGCAAGGGCCTTGGTCCCAGCCCCTGCCGGCCCGCCCACCCGCGGCTGGGGGCCTCTGCCGCCTCTGCCTCGGCCCCTACCTGCTGTGGCTTTGTCCAGAAGGAAGGATGTCCGGAAAGACGTCTGGTCACCAGTCGTTTGGTTGTTCGGTTGCTTAGGCTTTTATATATATAGACTAGAAGCCCGATGCATGAAATTCGTGCAAGGGCCTTGGTCCCAGCCCCTGCCGGCCCGCCCACCCGCGGCTGGGGGCCTCTGCCGCCTCTGCCTCGGCCCCTACCTGCTGTGGCTTTGTCCAGAAGGAAGGATGTCCGGAAAGACGTCTGGTCTACTTAGCATATTATGCTTTTATTATTATAGACTAGAGGCCCAGTGCACAAAATTTTTGCATGGGGCGGGGGCCCCTCAGCCTGGCCTGCACCCTCTCGCAATCTGACCCCTTGAGGGATGTCCGACTGCCACTTTAGGCCCGATCCCTGAGGAATCGGGCCTAAACTGGCAGTCAGACATCCCTCTCGCAATTCAGGACCGCTGGCTCCTAACCGCTTGCCTGCCTGATCGCCCCTAACCACTCGCCTGCCTGCCTCATCGCCCCTAACCGCCTCTGCCTCGGCCCCAACCTCTGTGGCTTTGTCTGGAAGGATGTCCGGAAGGTCATTCGGCTGTCCGGTCTAATTAGCATATTACGCTTTTATTATTATAGATGGTTCATAGAAGGATAGTGTGCAGAAGTATTTCTCCTCTTATGTCTGGGCTGTTGTGCTTTTTCCAAAATAACCAGCCTTTCCACGTAGCATAGAAATTGCTCTCTGTGTCAGATGCTGCAGCAGAGGACGCAGTATCAGCTGCAGGAGAATTGCTTCTTTCTGGAACAACACTTGGATAGAAGATTCCAACAGGAGGAATTCTTTGCATAGATCTTGAATGCGTGAATGAGACATTTGTCTGTAGCTTGTCTACCTTTGCTTCCAGTAGCTGGGATTTGGCATCAATAAGTTTGGCCAAGTTATCCGTCATAACTTGTAAAGAGATCTTCCCTGCCAGTTGCTTCTGGAATATCTTTGAATCAGCGTCAAGATCACTTGCGCCATCATTACGTTCCCCACTTTTCTTCCATTTTGTTCTTGCCTCTCATTGAACAAATTCTTCTGTAGCAATTTCCTCCATTGCCACTTCCTGTCCTGGGACACCTGGGTATGATGCTTGGTCCTTTGGTCCCTGTGCCTGCTCTAGCCATAGGGCAGGAGGCTTGGTGTGTGCTGGGGCAGGTGGTGGTTCTGCATGCTGCGGGTCTGCTGGATGGGAGTTTATCTGGAGGACTGCTTGTTTGGGCTGCATTGGTTCAGACCTCCTGCGCTGCGATTGTTTATTCCACATATGTAATATCCTAGTAGCTATATTAAATAAGGTAGAAAGATGCAGCTAAAGTGAGTTTTTAGTAATATATTTTATAACCTAATATATAAAAAATTATCACTTAAAGTAATCAGTGTTAATGTAACATCCCCCCCCCATAGAAACTCTGAAGTCTGGTGTGTATTTTATACTTAACAGCCCAGGTCAATTGGTCTGACCTCATCTCAGTTGCTCAACAGTCACTTGGGGCTGGTGGCATAGCTCAAGGCCCACATTATTTTATCTACTGCTGAGTAATAGGTTTTCAGCTTGTAAGCTTTTGGATTTTTGTGTATTTCATAATGTAAGCCACTTCTATGGACTCATAGTCAAATGGTGCTTCTGTCAGCTTCCCCTTTCTCATTCTTTTCCTGTCAAATTGAGAGGTCTCCCATTGCCTGGAAACACTTCTGAACCAGTTCAACAAGTACATTGATTGATAGGCAGTATTTCTAGCTGTTAATTAATTTATTCCCTGGCTTGAGAAGAAAAAAATTCTTTTCAACATTTAAAATATACACTTGTATATATAATTATCTTTTAAAAAGTCATTTCTCTTTTACCCAGGATTCACAAATATATTTTGTAGCTTATAATAGTTGACATGTAAATGTGTAGGGTCCAACAAATATTTCTCATTTCTTTTAAAATAAAGAATGGATGATCTAGGGAAATGTGAAGAAGTACAGTATTATTGTTAGATAAAAACAGCCTTTGAAGAATCGAGGAGAATGAAAGGCTATGAGGAAATACAGGAGAATTGGGAATCCCTGAACACAGCTGGTTTGCAGAACATTAAGAGTGCCCACCGCTCTGACCACACCTTTGGTTAATGTTCCTTGTTCCTCAGGTGTCGGCAGCAGGTCCTCAGAAATAAGGAACTTAAGTCTCTAGTTACAGGGACACGCTGACCACCCTGCTGCTGCTGCTGAGGGAACACGTTGACATGGTGTGTTTCTTCAGCACTGGTGTTGAGTGCCATGTCGTTTCCTAGTTTGCATATTTATTCAGTAGTGCCCTCAGGCAGTGACTTCAGGTGTAAGTATTAAAGTGACACATAATCTCCAAGTCCAAGTGGTTGGCTCTTCCAGCCTCCAAACCTCGCCAGCCCTTCACATGGTCTTTTCCAGGGAGTTTTACCTGCAGGTCACGTCATCTCCCAGGTGACACTTGTGGGATCTTGAGCTTGGAGAGTCTCCTGTCTGCACACATCCTGTCCTTCCTAGTTCTCATTTCTTCTCCTCCAGTGGTCCTTGTTCCGTGGGCACTGCTCTTCTCTGGTTCCTCTCGCCTCCCTCGCCCTTTTCCATAGCTGGGGTCTCCACAGGGATTCATGTGACTATCGTCTTATTAGCATCTGGATTTCCTCACCCTGAACTGGCCCTGTAACTTGCCGACCTTCCTCAGTGGCACAGTCCTACTATCTAATTTTTCTGTGTTTTTTGTTTATTTGTTGGTTTTTGTTTTTTCCTCCAGTTGCACTGTGCTGGAGAGAAACCAGACATCAAGGTCACTTTCTCTATTACGCATTTACAAGTTCGGGGCTCAGCCAGACGCTTGACTTTCCCCTCCCTCTTTATGTCATTCTTTTTACTCATTCTTTCCTCAGTTTCATTTTTAGCCTCCTTCCTCTCCACCTGACTTCCACTTCTTGGTTCATTAAGAAAATAAGTCATTGGATAACCGCTCCCTCAACTTCCTGCCTCTTACCTCATCAAGTATTGAGAAATAGTAACTATCTGTACACATCTCTACCCACTTGAGTCCACAGAGGGTATGAGGCAGTCACACACATGGTCATGTGGAACTGCTATAATAGACTAAACGTTTTCCTGCCAGAGTTACAGGAGAACTGCTGATTGCTTCCTATGGCGTAGTTAGAACTTATCTCTGGGTTATGGAGATGACTTTGTGTGTGAGAATTGGTGCAACCTTTGGAGAAGGGCAGGTTAAATCACCTCCCTAGAGGACATTGCTCATTCATAGCACAGTCAAGGCTGGAATCTCCATCAGTAGCATTGCCTTAAGTATTCAGTAATAGCAAAAATACTTGAGGTAAATTTTTTGGTAGTTAAAAAAAAGTTGATAATGGATGTACACGCAACACACTCTGAAAGGTGCACGAGGACAGACATGGAGAGTTAAGTCCCTCTGTCTCATCCTGGTCCCCTCTCTGGAGGCAACCACTTTTCCCAGTTTTTGTGTGTTTCTTTTGTGTATCCTTCTAGAGATCATCTATAAGTTTGATTTTAATTGTGAAAATTCAAATATAAGAAAGTAAAAAAATAAATACTCATATACCAGATAACCAGGCCTAATAAATCCAAACATGTTGTTTTTGCTTTAGGATTAAAAAACCAAAAAAACCAAAACATTTTAGGTACCTCTTTGCTAATGTCACTTCCCTCCCTCTCACTCCTAGAGGTAACCATTTTGCCCATATTTTTACTTTTGTATTATTACATGTTTATATATCCATAAATCATGTTGGCGGCATGATTTAAAACCTTATTTTAAAAAGATCTCATGTGGTGTGTGTTCTGCAGCCTAGTTGATCATTCAGGAATATGTTTTCAAGCCACATTGACTAGAGTTCAAGTGGCTAGAGTCCTCC
>NW_005367209.1:5469726-5472267 GCF_000412655.1 Myotis brandtii
CCCCTTTTTACATATATTTTTATTGATTCAGGGAGGGAGATAGAAACATCAATGATGAGAGAGAATCATTGATTGACTACTACTTGCACACCCTCTACTGGGATCGAGCCTGCAACCCAGGCATATGCCCTTGACTGGAATCAAACCTGGGACCCTTCAGTCCGCAGGCGGATGCTTTATCCACTGAGCCAAACAGCTAGAGTTTCTTTGTTTTAACTGCTGTTTTATTTTACTGTTTAAACATATCAGAACTTACTTGTACATTCTGTTGGTGTATTAGTCGTGTACTGTTAAAAATGGGGTGGAATAGGCTAGAAATGGCAGTGCTGAACCATAGTGCATACACTTCTTCAACCTGCTAGATGTCAACAAATCGTTTTCCCAAGTATTTGAGCCTATTTACATTTCTGACAACAGAGTGGGAAAATTTCTGTTCATCCACAGCCTTGCCAACACTTGGTATTATTGAACTCCTTTGTTCTGGCCTTATCTAATGGGTGTGAAATGACACCTTAAAAACAAAAGGGAATATGCCACAGTTTGTTTAGTCACTAGTGAAGGGTGAATGTTGTTTCTAGGTTTGGCTATGGTAAATAAAGCCATGGTAAATATTTATATATAGGCTTTTGTTTGAACGTAGTTTTCATTTCTCTGGGTAGATACCCTGGAGTAATATTGTTGGGTTTATATAAGAAATGGCCAACTGTTTTTCCAAAGTGATCATTCGATTTCACATACCTATCAGGAGTGTGTGATGGTTCCAGTTGCTCTGTGTCCTTATCACACTTGATATTGTCTTAGCAGTTTTTCTTTTATAGTCATTCTTAAAGGTATGTCACATATTTTTTTAACCCAACAAATTAAAATTCAAAATAGATTCTATTTTAACATGATCTAAAATAATTGATTTTTACCTTCTTTGGTCTTGAATGATTTTTTTTATCCCCTTTAATGAGCAATCAGAGCATTGTGTTCGGGTAACCAAATAATGATAAAGAGGTGGCATATTGCAGCATAGCATTTGTAAGCTGCTGCTAGAAAATTAGGTAAATGTGTTTTTGTTGCTATTAAAGTTCATTAAGCTATGGAATCTTTGATTTACTGGTTGGATTTTTTTGGGTTTGTTTTATTTCTGGAAAATATGTATTTAGACTTTATAACAAAAGAGTTATTGAATCCACATTTTAATGATATCATCCACCTATTTGTGTAATTATTTTCCCCAATCCAGGCTTTTGATAAGATTTAATTTGAGGATGCTGGTTCCATTACTAAAAACAGAAGTGCAAAAACCACAGACATAGGCCAGCACTGCTAATTTACAGTGCAGGACATTTGAGGCCCACGGGTAATGACTTTCCTGCGTTTAACCCCACCATGCATGGCCTACAGTGTGAGCTTCCAGATTCCCAGTGCTATTTTTCTCCTGTCCCTTGTATTCTTCTGCACTGTGCTGACCAGGACACCCTGTAATGTGTATCTTAAGTTTGAAGAATGCTGTCTTTCCAATGCATTTACTTTCAGAGTTGGATAAGCTTGTTTGTACTTTAATGCTGAATTCTGCCACATACTGTCAGCACACATTCTGCATTGTGCTTTGAGATTATGAATGAGTAGCCATCCATTAAGTGTCTGCCAGAGAAGCCAATTTAATGAGTCTTTTTTTTTTTTTATAGTTATGCTATTCTGGGATGGCTAATTAAAGAAAAACATTTTAGCCCAAGCCAATTTGGCTCAGTGGATAGAGTGTCAGCCTGGGGACTGAAGAGTCCCAGGTTTGATTCCGGTCAGGGGCACATGCCTGGGTTACGGGCTCGATCCCCAGTGGTGGGTGTGCAGGAGGCAGCCGATCAATGGTTCTCTCTCATCATTGATGTTTCTATCTCTCTCCCTTCCTCTCTGAAAAAATATATTTTAAAAAATTTATTGATTTTACAGAAAGGAAGGGAGAGGGATAGAGAGTTAGAAACATCCATGAGAGAAACATCTATCAGCTGCCTCCCGCCCGCCCCCTACTGGGGGTGGAGCCTGCAACTAAGGTATATGCCCTTGAGCCTGGGACCCTTCAGTCCAAGGGCCAATGCTCTATCCACTGAGCCAAACCAGTTAGGGCCAATTTAATGAGTCTTTGATAGACAAGTTGAACAGTGAATTTTTTCATCTTACCCCCTTTATTATGATCCTTCCATTTGAAGGAAAATAACATTCAGCTGGTTTGAAATATGTACTGATTCATTTCCTTTTGAAAATTTAGTAAGGGTTATTGCAAATATGTTATCTTACTAGATTTTTTTCTCTCTTTTTTTTCTTATTGTTTCACCATTCCAGTGGAAAGAGAGAAAGGAGAGGGTGTGTTTATTTCCACTCAACATCCCATTGGCCAAAACTTAGCCATATCTTGCTGTAAAGGAGTCTGGGAAATATTGCCTGATTTTAGTTGGTTGTGTGCCAGATCAAAATCAAGGGTTTTCATTATGTTAATTATAATTTTTAAATACAGGACTGTATTTTATTTATTTATATATATTTTAATCCTCACCT
>NW_005367209.1:5472339-5479955 GCF_000412655.1 Myotis brandtii
TGAAGATAATGCCTCCGTTGATCTTAGAGAGAGGGGTAAGGGGGCGGGGGGGGAGAGAGAGAGAGAGGGAGGGAGGGAGAGAGAGAGAAAGGGAAATATTGACTGGTTACCTCCAGCATGTACCCTGTCCGGGGATTGAACCCGAAATCCAGGTATGTGCCCTGACCAGGAATTGAACCCAGAACTTTTTGGTGTATGGAACCATGATCCAACCAACTGAGCCAGCTAGCCAGGGCTATTATGTTAATTCTTAATTGAATGAGAGAGAACTCTGAGAGATACCTGGTGGTCTCTGATACTTCTGCTAATGAAATAGAGAAGTTGTCATGTGTATCAAAATAATTCATAGCCTGGCCCGTGTGGCTCTGTGGTAGAGCTTCCATCCATGAACTGGGAGGCCTGGTTAGGGCACATGCCCGGGTTGTGGGCTCGATCCCCAGTAGGTGGCGTGTAGGAGGCAGTTGATCAGTGATTCTCTGTCATCATTGATGTTTCTCTCTCTCCCTCTCCCTTCCTTTCTCTGAAATCAATAAAAATAGAAAAAAATGCATAGTCCGAAATAAGTTGGCTATGAAATGAAAATGTATTCTAGTTCTACTTTTCTGTATGTTTGAAATTTTCCAAAATAGTTTTTAAAAACAATTTTGTTTTATAATTTACGCAGTACCATTTGAATATTGTAACACTAGAGGGTGCTGTTAGTCAGTACATTTGCTTTCAGTGTTTGTAGAATTTTATTCCGTTTATTTTATTCTCTGTTTATTACGGAGTAGTTTTTGTTCATCTGATAACCCTAAATCTCTTGGTTGATTTACTCAGTGCCCTACGGTTATGAAACTAAAATATCACCATGTAACATTTATTTGAAAGGCAGTTAAAAATGATCACCAAATGTGTAAGGGTATTTTTGTTTTTTAAAAGACATAGTTTAGATTTTGTCCTTAAATGGAAAACATAGATCAGATATTATATTAATCATATTCGATATTTGTTTTTGTTTTTTTTTTAGGAGAGGAAAGGAGAAAGAGAAACATTGATTTGTTGTTCCACATATTTATGCATTCATTGGTTGGTTTCTTATGTTCCCTGACTAGGGATTGAACCCATAATCTTGGTGTATTGGGACAATACTCTAACCAACAGAGTTACCCAGTCAGGGCCAAGTTTGATATTTTCAAATGCATAGTTATTTCTGAAGAAATAAATTTTTTTCTCCCTGTATTTGGCCAAGTTTAATCTTTTAATTGTTTTGCCTTATTTTTTTGTCCTAAATTTTTATTACTTTATGTAGATACTAAAAATTGAGTGACTGCTAACTTTTGCTCTCTAATACAATAAGAGGGGCATAGCTAAGTCTTGGAAAATCAAATGAACATACAGAAAAAACAATTGTAATTCCATTTTGCAGAGAAAACCACTGTGAACTGCTTGGTTCAACACCACCTGCTTTGGGAGCACACCTGCATGTGTGTGTAGTATAAAGGGGGGGCACCATGTGAGTTAATGCTATTGTGCAGGATGTTTTTTCTGTGTTCATATTGTAAATGGCTGCTTTTCTTTTTTCTTTTTTATGTATTATTATTTTTTTAAAATATATTTTTTATTGTTGATAGTATTACAGATATCTCCCCCTTTCTCCTCTCCTCCTAGCCTCTACCCACCCCCCTAACTGGCTACTTTTCTGAAGTATCTTATTCTAGTGCCCTTTTAAAACAAAACAACACACTTCATTTTCACCCTGACTGGGTTGCTCAGTTGGTGAGAGTGTCATCCCGATACACCAAGGTTCTTGGTTCCATCCCTTCAGGGCACATTCAAGAATCAACTAAGGAATTCATAAATAAGTGGAACAACAAATTGATCTCTCTCTCTCTCTCTCTCTCTCTCTATTCAGAGAGGAAAGGAGAGGGTGAGAGAGATAGAAATATCAATGATGAGAATTATTGATCGGCTTCCTGCTGTATGCCCCCTACTGGGGATTGAGCCCGCAACCCGGCATATGCCCTTGACTGGAATTGAACCTGGGACCCTTCAGTCCACAGGCCGACGCTCTATCCACTGAACCAAACTGTCTAGGGCTAATTTCTCCCTTTAATTTCTTTTTATCTTCTTTAGGGCATTTTGCTGCTTATTTTTTCTTGTTTAATTGTAAGAGTATTTTTACAGTTTCAATTTAATCTTTGACCCAACAGTTAAGGGTGAAAATTGTGAAGTGGTTAGGCTTTCTTGGTTGATAATTATTTTTTCTCTCTTTGGCATCATGGCCAGGCAATGAGAAGTATTTTTTTGTCAGGGCTGAAATTTTCATTTGGCATGATGATCAGTTTTCACAGATGCTGTTTAGTAATTGAAAATACAGTAAGAGCTCTATTTTCTATGGGGTGCAAAGTTTAATACCTATTATAATAGCCTTATCTTATTCATCATATTGGCCAGATTCTCTAATGGATATAAAATAAAATTAATGTGCTCATACCCCTCTTGCTCCTCATCTCCTTGGATATATAGTTAGGTTTATGAAGTGTGGTCATTTCTTCTATATTGCTAACCATTATGGGCCTTATTTCAATGAAATAATGTTCAGAACATAAAAATTGACATTATTTTCGTTGTGAATTTTATACTTTAGTAATATAGAATGATCATCTTTTCCCCATCTTATACTTTCTGGCAGGAATTCACTTTGTCAGACACTCAAAAAAATAACAGTAAAGCAGCATTAATATTGTTTTATCTTTATTTCACTTTGTCTTATTCTGTAGTCTGTCTCAAATTCTAATAGTGGTTTTCTTTAAAGAACATTTTTAAATAGTTAAAATATTTTTTACCTGAGACTCCACCAAGATGGCGGCATAGGTAAACACCGGAGACTGCTGCCGCAAACAACCACTTCAAAAATACAACTAAAAGACGGAACGGACATCACCCAGAACCACAGGAAGGCTGGCTGAGGAGAGACTCTTCAACTAGAAGGAAAAATAACAGCACACCGAGGCTCAGAGGAGGCGCAGTGTGGAAAAAACTCAGGTGCGGAGGTGCGCGCGCAAAATTAAAAAATAATTTCAAGAAAAAAAAATATTTTTTACCTCCCTTAATTTAGGTAAAAAACATTTTTTTAAACCTGTTTCTGTAGTTGTTAGAGCTAAGATCTGATATTATTTTGCCAATAAGGCTTTAGCATCATTCCCTCTTCAGTCTTTATTAATGTACTCTTATTTGATCTGCTTTATCGTTATTAATTATATATTTTACATTGCATAGCCTATGCTTACAGAATAATTTGACACATGCATTTAGTTTTATGACTGGGTTTATGTTCCTTATTTAATTTTGTCCAGATCTTGATGGTTTTGGTTGGCATTCATTGTTAGCAGCCTTGTGTATTAGTGGTCTCTCAATCTTGCCTCTTGTGTGGTTGGAATAAAGTCTCAAGCTTTTTCTATTTTTTTCCCCTTTTCTTCCTCAGCCCATGCATATCTGAGATTGCATATTTGGCTTTTCCATATGAAGGCCTACTTGTCTGGGTATAAAATTCTTTGGGAAAACCTTTTCCTCAGTTCTCTATAGAGCTGCATTTTCTATTGACTTCTGGCATTTAATCCTGCCTTGGAAAATCCTAGGGCTCCTCTTAATTATTGTTGCTATTTAAGTAAACCAAACATGATCTCCTTTTCCCTGAATATTTCTATGACTTTTTCATCCAGTAGTTAAATTATTTTATCAAGTATAGGTTTCTTCTCTCTGATTTTGTGATTCTGATGTGCCCCTGTAATCTCTATACTCAGATTTTTCTTCAGAATAGTTTTTTTTTATCATATACTTTTGTATTTAAGTCTGTTCCATTTGTTCTTTTTAAAAAAATATATATATATGTATATATATATTTTATTGATTTCAGAGAGAGGAAGGGAAAGGGAGAGAGAGATAGAAACATCAGTGATGAGAGAGAATCATTGATTGGCTGCCTGCCTCCTTTGATTGACTGCCTCCTGCATACCCCCCCTACTGGGGATCGAGCCTGCAACCCAGGCATGTGCCCTTTACCGGAATCAAACCCGGGACCCTTCAGTCCGCAGGCCGACGCTCTATCCACTTAGCCAAACCAGCTAGGGCCCATATGTTCTTTAAAACAAAGTTTTATTGAGATATAATTCACATACCATAAAGTTATTCCACCTAAATTGTACAGTTCAGTGGCTTCTAGTAAATCAGATTTGTGCAGACATCACCACAATCAAATTTTAAAGCACTTTCTTTATCCCATAAAGAAATCCCCAACCTATTAACAGTCACTCCCTATTGTGGTCCCCCATTTCCACCACAGCCACCACTGATCTGCTTTCTGCCTCTAGATTTGCCTGTTCTGGACATTTCATAGAAATGGAATCATACAACATGACTGGCTTCTATGTTCGTTTTGTCTTTAAGTCCAGTTGAGAAACACGGGCTGCTCATGGCTTGGCTGTGCTCTTTGCTTTCCCCCCTCGTGGTTCTGCCTCTGAACTGGAGTTGCCTTTCAGGCAGTAATCCAGGCAGCAGCAGAGTTTCTCCAGCTTACCTTCCACCTTTCAGTTTTCTACAATTTCACTTCTCTCTATTCTTCTCAGTTAATTTTAGTTTCCTTATAATTCTTCCCCATCCCCTTGGTTTCAGCCCATTTTCTTTAATCATCTCCTCTTCTTTCCTTTCTTATTTCCCCTTTAATAGCAACTCTTTGGTTTGTTTTTCATTTTTTTCTCCTTTGTTCAAATTGAACTTTTCTTTTCCTTTCTACAGTAGGATCTTTCTGAGGTTACTGGCTTCACAGAACATCTTGAGCACAGTTCTTATGTTCAGGATACAGAAACTCGGAGTGTTTTTTTGTAGGCTACGTGCCGGATTGTTTTTCTTTTTGCTCACTGAGGAGCAAGGGGTGTTCTGGTCTACCTGGGCATGTTGACCCTATGGGTTGGGTGTGTCCCATGTGACCTGTGGCACTTGTGGTGAATTCCTACCCAGTTAAAGTATTTGGCTCTCAGCCTTCTCTCTAGTTTCTCCTGTGGCTTCTCCTCCAGTCAAGTGGCATCTTCCTCTTACGCTCACTGCTGATTTCCTTAAGTTTATTCACAAGTAAGTAACACTTAGAATTCCTTTCCTCCAGGAGTTGTCCTGGCACCTCTTCTTTCTTTGTCCCAGAGACCCCATCTTCTAAGATGTGCTTGGTTGCTGGTAGTGCCCCTTCTTTCTGGCTGTTTCTTATGTGAGCCTTATGGTCCCTGTCTGGATTGGAGAAGTGTAGTCTGGGGTTGGGGAGATGGAGGCAGGGATTTGTCCTCACAGCACATTCCGAGGTGGGGAGGTGCCCACTCCTAGGTTTCTGGCAGGTTCTGGCCTGGCCTCAGGACTAGAAAGAATAAAGTCTGACTGCAGATGTGGCTTCTTCCCTCTTCTTTGTGTCTTCATGGGCATTTCATTGGGGCCTCTGTCACTGGCACCTGCACACCAGATGCCTCATCTAACTGGGTTCCACTGGTTAGTGCTCAACGTTACAGCGATTTGTTGGCTTTGCCTATCATTTAAGGAAGAGATCATACCTTGAGATCTATTTTTAATCTTTGAAAACACTTGTCTTTGGACCCCCAAATGGGGAAATGAAAAATTACCAGGGAGTAGAATTAATCCCCCCTTTTTACTGAAGCTGAAAGCAGTGTGGGCAGACTTGTTCGTTTGAATGGAAGGATTTGGAAAGATAGGTTTTAATTTCCCTTATTTGTGTGGGTTTGAGAAATGTAATCCCAGCAGCTGCTTGGTTTCCACAATAGAATATCCAGCCGGCTGTCTAGAGAGATGCAGACGCGGTAAGCAGGCTATGCTAAGGCTTGCAGCTACCGTTTGTAACCAGGTGGTGGCTGTTGTGTAACAGAAACAGATAGCATTTCTGACTGGGTGGTGTGGTTATACAATGTTGGCAAGCCCAGTGTGGGGTTATAAAAGCGGG
This sequence comes from Myotis brandtii, assembly GCF_000412655.1. Taxonomy (NCBI): domain Eukaryota; kingdom Metazoa; phylum Chordata; class Mammalia; order Chiroptera; family Vespertilionidae; genus Myotis; species Myotis brandtii. Next base: position 5,478,317 of record NW_005367209.1, read on the forward strand.
AAGTCCTTCAGCACCTGAAGTGTCTTGTGCTGAGCATGAGAAGGATCCCAGCCTTGCAGACGCCAGCACAGATTAAAGAACCTTTTTGTGGATAGGGTATGAGTTCCCTCTGCAGGTAAGACCATTTCGTGGTACATAAGCTTTGCTTTGGGGAATTAGTGTCTTTGTGTCTGTATATGTCTGTGCCTGTGTGTGCATCTGTGAGTGTGTGCTCCTCTCTGTGTCCATGTGTCTGGTTTTCTGCAAATAAATGGCTGTGTGTGTGTGTGTCTGTGTGTGTGTCTGCGTGTCTGTCAGGTGGGTAAGGAGCCTGTGGCTCAGGTTTGCCCAGCTGGGTAATAGAAAATCTCCAAAGTCTTTCTCAGTGCTGTCAGGCATTATTTAAATATGAATAACTGAACATTAACATCTGGGCAACTTTTAGGAGGCAGTGCCTTTCATTAAATATGGGAGAAAGAGTGATGATAAACACCTATTACAACAATTAATGTCAGATTCTGTTTTTCAGGTGCTCAGTTACCTTATTCTCTGAGTTAGGTCCAGTCCTGGGACTTCCAAGGCTCGGTGTGATCTTTTATGTTCTGTTTGTAAGGAGAATCTTAAGGGTTGGAGGAAAAGCACACAAGCCAAAGGAACATAGATTAAACAACCTTGACGAAGAGCCTGGAGTCTCTTGTAGATGACTGCATCTATTTTTAATCCTTTTAAGGTTTTGGGGTTATAGAAATATCAGGTGCAGACACACAGAAAGCAATACATCTGTGGCACAGGACTCTAAGTGATCGCAGTCTCTGAATTGAATGGGTATGTTTTTTTTATTAATTTAGAGGAACATGCTTCTTTGCATAAAAATGTGCATAACATATTCACAGGCGTGGGATGTTTATGGAAGGTGAGGGAAAAGATAATTTTGATCACGGCGTACTTGGTGTTAATCTGGAGAATAATTACAGCGTCCCAGCCCCAGGTTAATTGCAGTGCAGTTTAGCCAAACCCACTCTTCAACCATCAGGTCGCCCGGCTGGGCAGGTGAAATTTCAGCACGCCCTTCCCCTTCTCTTGGGAGAGTTTGCAAGAAGGAGATGGAACTCTTGGTAGACTGGACTAGGGGACAGTGGGGTTGGTGTAGGGAGAAAAAGGACATTGCAGAAGAGATTTGCAAATAGAATTTCTTCCAGACAATAGGAAGACAGCAGGTGGTTGAAGAACTAGTCAGTGGTCGGCAAACTGCGGCTCATGAGCCACATGCGGCTCTTTGGCCCCTTGAGTGTGGCTCTTCCACAAAATACCACGTGCGGGTGTGCACGTACAGTGCGATTGAAACTTCGTGGCCCATGCGCAGAAGTTGGTTTTCGGCCTGGGCAAGTCTATTTTGAAGTGGCATTAGAAGAAGTGGGGGGTGTCGGTCCGTCGGTCGGTCGGTCAGGCGACGGGAGACGCGGCCCAGGCGGCCCGTGGGATACACAGCGCAGGGGAGGCGCACATGATTCATGCACGAGTTGAGTGAGCCAGTCAGTCAGCAGTCTCATTGTGCAGTGGTTAGTGCTAGTCGCGTCCGTTTTTAGCAAAGGCCAGCTTAGGAGTATCCTAATTAAGTTAATAACAATGTACCTACATATATAGTTTAAGTTTAAAAAAT
>NW_005367209.1:5480097-5485223 GCF_000412655.1 Myotis brandtii
CATGTGGCTCGCGAGCCGCAGTTTGCCGACCACTGAACTAGGTAAATGTACCGAAGTCCAGCAAAACTGAGCAGGTGTAATGGGTAGTTAGGAAATAAGGGAAAGGTGGAGCTAGACCTCTCTCTGCAGGTAACAGAAGGAAATTTGGCTTTGGCACTTGGGACAGAGGAAAGGATGAAAACATGCCAAAGAGGAATGGTATGGTCTGAAGAGTAATTCAGGGAGCAGGCTGATAAGTACATTGAACTTGAGGCTTGGAATGAACAGTTACTTGAAATGCTTCTCCTAGCAGACAGGCAGCAGTGGCAACAGTAGCTGGAGGTGACGGAGGAGCCATCAGCTGTGCTGCAAAGGAAGGATGGAGCTGGTGCTAGAGCAATAGAAAGTGGGGTACAGGGTTAGCAGGGCAGAGCCAGCCCCTGGAAGTTACCTTGGCACCCAAGGCTGTCCTTGTACTGGAATGTGGGTGAGAAGGGGCATCAAATGACATTTGGAGATGTGGAAGAGGAAAAAGCTTCTTTCTTTCCATTCCCTGACAGTAACGGGGCATTCCTTGGCTTCCTCCAGAATGACCTTCAGAAATGACCTCTGGTTGCTCATCTTCAGAGCCTTGTTCTGCTGGTCTCTAAGGGAACAGGAGCAGCTTTCGCTCCCAAAATAATTGCTGCTTTTGCCACTTGTCCTTGGCTTTTGTCCAAGGGTGAGTCAGCCTTTCTGTGCCTGTTTTCTAAACTCTAGAACCAATAACCACCCTTCTCAGAATTTTGATGAGGATTACATGAAATCATGTTTGCACCACAAAATATTTGCTTTCAATTAGGAATCATGCTCACTACCCACCTCACCCCACCGATATGATAGGCAGTCAGTTCTGCGCTTTTTATGCTGTCATTAAAATTTTGTATAAAATTAACTTTTTGGTGTCCCCTGTAATGACTGATTAATACATTAAAAGTAGTGTTTAAATGAAAAAAAATCATTTGCACAAGAGATGATACGTTAAGTCACACACAGTAGAAATAAATGCAGTAAAACCCATCTTGATTCTGTTTGACCTTTTTCAAATATACATTTATATTTTAATTCTGGTCCACAGGCTATACCTTTTGCTTCACTACTTCTCCCTCTCCCCTCTCTTGTCTCAGCCACACGATATCCTTGAATAAACCTGGAGGGCAGGGATTAGGTTTTGTTTCTACTATATGACTAACTGGCCCATGGAAAAATGTGTAGGTTTTCTCTAAATATTTGAATGCCTTTCCTGTGATGGACACTGTGTTCCTGCCCCTATCCCTTCCTGGTCGGGGAGCTGGACAAAGAAGCTGTGTGCCTTGGAAACACATAAGAAGGGCTGCTAACCCAGGAATGCTTCTTGGAGGAGGAGATGTGCCTTGGAAACACATAAGGGCTGCTAACCCAGGAATGCTTCTTGGAGGAGGAGGCTTTTTGAGCTAAGACCTGGGAATTGCAGGTCAGTGTGGACCAAGTGGATGGCACCTGGGGCAAGAGAGGAATGGTGAGGATGATGAGTCTTAAGGTCTTGTCACAATTTTATTGAAATAAAATTTCGGGAAGGGATTTCTGTTAGATGATCTTTCCTACAACATTAGGTCAGAAAACAAAGATCGCTGGTGACTTTGTATTTTAAAGCCCCCACACCAACACGATGTCAGCAGCTTTGACCTTTTACTGTACACTTGACTATCTTTTTCCTAACCGGGTAGTCGACGATTCAGTACCTTCTCATCTATATAGATTGGCCATTGCTTTTCATGACTCAGGCTGTGTAAACCAACATCAGCAAACAGCCATATTGGGCTGGATTTAAGTGCTCTTTTAGGACTTAGAGTTTATTTTGGGACTAGAGCTTATTCTGTACCAAGGGCTTTTAGGAATGAAGGGGTCTTCTGAAGGCAGGGCATAGTCTTTAACATCTGTTTTGTTTTTATCACTTGTGCATTTTACTTTATGCACCAAAAGTGTTTGCTTTCAATTAGGAATCGTGCTCCCTACCCGCTTCACCCTGTATATGATCCAGGAAGATCTGCCATGTCTGTCCAGCAGCTTTGTGTCCTCTCTTGCCCACAGTTGAGCTCCTCCTCTCCATTTTAAGTGACTCTTAAGTAATCCAGCACTGTTCGCCCAGGGGCCCCTTTCTTCCACCTTGGAGCAGGGTTGTTGCTATGGGGCAAGTGAGTCTTATCACAGATTCTTTTTTTAAAAAAATATATTTTTGCCACGTCTATCCAGCAGCTTTGTGTCCTCTCTTGCCCACAGTTGAGGTCCTCCTCTCCATTTTAAATGACTCTTAAGTAATCCAGCACTATTCGCCCAGGGGCCCCTTTCTTCCACCTTGGAGCAGGGTTGTTGCTATGGGGCAAGTGAGTCTTATCACAGATTCTTTTTTTAAAAAAATATATTTTATTGATTTTTTACAGAGAAGAAGGGAGAGGGATAGAGAGATCGATCAGCTGCCACCTGCACGCCCCCTACTAGGGATGTGCCCACAACCAAGGTACATGCCCTTGACCAGAACTGAACCCGGGACCCCTCAGTCCACAGGCCTATCCACTGAGCCAAACCGGTTCGGCTTATCACAGATTCTTATTGTATCATTTGCGTTTATGTTTTCTATGTAGTATTCATTCAGTGCCATTTATTTGGGGTAAATGTGTATCATTAACATTTACTGAGAACCTATTCTGTGCTAAGAGCTGGGAATATAAAGATGGATTGTACACAAGGGGACTCTACTCTTGGGGAGCAGTCTTAGCGAATAATGCATTCAGTGGTTGAATGCTTTGAACTAGGGACTACTACTAAGTGCTGATGATGGGAGGGCATGATTTCTTAATTTCAGGAGCAGCTCAGCCCTTAATTCCTCTTTAAATAGGCCCATCATGCTTCCAAGTCAGGTGGGCCATGGGGGTGAGGCCTTGAAAGGACACTTCCTCCTGGGTTCTCAGTGGGTGGTTCCTGAGATGGAACCTGGACCCTAATCCTGGGTTCCCCCTCAGAAGTCCAGGCTTTATCTGGCTTATTTATTTATTTATTTTTTCAGAGAAACATTGACTTGTTGTTTCACTTATTTATGCATTCCTTGGTTGATTCTTTTTTAAAAATCAGAAAACATCACCTGAGGATATTTTTTCCATTACTTTTTCAGAGTGGAAGGGAGGAAGGGAGGGGGAGAGAGAGAGACACACACAGACTGGTTGCTGCTGAGGGATGTGCTCGCAACCAAGGTACATGCCCTTGGCCGGAATTGAACCTGGGACCTTTCAGTCCACAGGCCGACGCTCTATCGGTCCACTGAGCCAAACCGGTTAGGGCCCTTGGTTGATTCTTATGTGTGCCCTGATAAGGTATCTAACCTGCAATCTTGGCATATCTGGTCAATGCTCTAACCAACTGAGCTACTTAGCCAGGACTATCTGGCTTATTTTTTAATTTTCTTCTTAAGAGAATAAATCCACAAACCAAAACAGTGACAGAAGACTGACACAGCTCATGAGGTATAACAGGAGGTTTTCTTAATTTCTTCTCTCTTTCCCTACCCCTCTCTGTCCTTCCCTTCCTTGATCCTTCCCTCCCCCTCCCTCCCCTATTTATTTATTTATTTATTTATTTACTTACTTACTTACTTACTTACTATTGGGGGTGACATTGGTTAATAAAATTGTATAGGTTTCAGGGGTACACAGAGGTTTTCCTTTTTTTATTTTATTGGGGTGATTTTGGTCAACATGAAGGTTTTCTTGATTACAGTTATTGAAGTGGATGGTTATTTTGGAGCTCGATAGATTTTTTAAAAATATATTTTTATTGATTTCAGGGAGGAAAAGAGAGAGAGAAACATCAGTGATGAGAAAGAATCATTGATTGGCTGCCTCCTGCTTGCCCCACGCTGGGGATTGAGCCTGCAACCCGGGCATGTGCCCTGTCTGGAAATTGAACCGTGACCACCTGTTTTATAGGTCAACACTCAACCACTGAGTTTGGAACTCGATAGAGTTTGAAGAAAGCCACTCTGAGGCCTTGATTCTGGGCACTCCATCGTTGTAGAGCGGGGATAGTATAATATTAGTCTCAATCACCTTTTACCACTTTGGCAAATTATCTTTATGGGAATATTAGTTGAAGCTCAGCAAATAACCTGATTTAAATTGGGTTCTTGGAATATGCCTTTTATGTTACTGGGCAGAACTTTAGTTACTTTGGTGACTTTTATGCCGTATTTGATGAGCCATAGTACAAAGCATAGTACAAAGCCATAGTACAAAACTGGGTTCCCTTGTGAGATGTGCTCTGAAGTTTTTTGTCCTGTTAAATTTAATCATTTAAACAATTCTGTTTGAGATCCACTAAGTTGATTTCATGGCCCACAAGTGGGTAGTGACTTGCAGTTTGAAAAACAAGAGCAAGAGTTCTTAGAATGTTTTGGAAAAGGCTGTAGGATGACTGGTGTTTTTTCAGTTACACCCTGTTTGCATAACCATTATCACAAGATCAAACAATAACCATGCCCTCACTCATTGCCGCTTAAGTAGAATAATGACAGCTAGGCTCAGTGTCAGAAGTGTCAACTTCCTAAGGCAGGACCCTATGTATTAGGCAACCATTTAATTAAGTACACTTAAAGGGGGTTGATCATATACAAATAGAGGTTATTTGTTCCAGTAATCTTTTTTTGGCTTGGGTTCAAAGGGTTCGGTCAAATGACAGTATTAAGCAGAATTTAATGGAGCAGCCACAGCTCAGCTATAATCCCCTAATGATGGGATTTAAGCAGAGAACCATGAATTGGCTTTTAAAATGTGCTTTATCATTGAACCTGGCCACCTCTGAAAGCTCTTGTTTGTGTCTTGGTAAAGACCAAGCTACCACTTGGCCAATAAAGGTTTTGAGTTTCTTTATCCCAGAGTCGTCTTAGTCATACTCTCACCTGTCCGGATAGGTTTATGGAAGCAGAGAAAACAGCTGTATTCCACACCAGGCCACCAAAGGTGTAGGGCAGTGGTCGGCAAACTCATTAGTCAACAGAGCCAAATATCGACAGTACAACGATTGAAATTTCTTTTTTTTTTTAAAAAATATATTTTATTGATTTTTTACAGAGAGGAAGG
>NW_005367209.1:5485608-5489679 GCF_000412655.1 Myotis brandtii
ACTAACCACTGCACAATGAGACTGCTGACTGACTGGCTCACTCAACTTGTGCATGAATCACACGCGCCTCCCCTGCGCCGCATCTTCCGTCGCCCGACCGACCGACACCCCCCACTTCTAACACCACTTCTTCAAAATAGACTTGCCCAGGCCGAAAACCGACTTCTGCGCACGGGCCACGAAGTTTTAATTGCACTGTACTTGCGCGCCCGCACGTGGTATTTTGTGGAATAGCCACACTCGGGGCCAAAGAACTGCATGTGGCTCGTGAGCCGCGGTTTGCCGACCACTGGTGTAGGGGATCTGAGGACCATTAGTTAACATCAGAACATTGTGCATTTGTTAACAATGATGGTTCCTGGGTTCCAACCCAGACCCCTGGAATCAGACTGTGTGGCAGAAGACACTTAAAATTTTTTTTCTTCAAAAATTGATTTTATTGAACTATAGTTTACATATAGTACATGCATATACATACCAATGGAGCCACCAGAATCGTAAGATATCTGGTTATTGAAACCTCTTTTATAGATCTTAGTAATAGTTTATAGTTTATGTACATTTTTGGTTAAATGTATTAAGTATTTAAAGCTATTATTGTCATTTTAAACAGAATTCTTTCATCCTCTTAACCTTTTCTGTAAATATCTTAGGTTTTGTGTGCCAGGTTGCCTCTGTCACTTGTTCTTCCTTGTTGTTGTTTATAACCCTTTAAAAATGTGAAAACTATTCTTTGCTGGGGGCCATACAAAACCAGTCCAGGCAGTAGTTTGCCATCTTCTGATCTAGATGCTTATTGCTGGCATCTGGGGTGTGTTTCAGTCAACATCAAAGGAGGTTTGCTCATCTGTTTTCTACCTGGCCATTTATGTATAGATTCTCTCAGATTTTCTTACCTCTTGATATGGTTATAATTTGGTGTTTTCCTTTCAAACACTTACCTCATCTGTTAGTTGAATGATAGCAGCAATGTCTGCACCCTGCCTTTTCCCTGACATTAAAATGTATCTATTGTTAATCTCAGATATCAGGTATTTATTTTTTATTGTTTTCATTGGAGAGAGAGAGAGAGAGAGAGAGAGAGAGAGAGAGAGAGAGAGATCAGTTTGTTGTTCCACTTATGTATGCATTCATTGGTTGGTTCTTGTATGTGCCCTGACTGGGAATTGAATCCACAACCTTGGCATATCAGGACAATGCTTTAACCAACTGAGCCAACTGGCCAGGGCCCTTTTTTTAAAGCATCATTTATTAATTCCACAAATTTTGGGGAGCCTTTTATATGGGTGCCAAATTCGGCACTGAGAGTTGGGGCTGCAGGCTGTGAATACTGCCTCTTGTTCTGTACCTGTCTGGTGCAGAACGCCGTCTCACTGTGTTAGAACCATCTTCATGGTTCCCAGATATGCAAAGAGGTGTGACCCCATCAGGAAGCACTGATGGGGGCTCCCCCAAGGGAAAGGATGCTTGTTTGGGAGGGACTGCTTGTGCAAGAACCCAAAAGCTAGAAGAGGACCCAATACCTTCAAGACCCGAAATACAGAGATGACAGCATGGTGGGGGCCAAGCTTCACACAGAGAACTTGTAGCCTTCCTAAGGAATTCGGTTGTCATTTGTGACATCATCAAAGAGCATGGCAGTTTCCATAGCATGGTTGTGCTGGCGGCAGTATGGGCAAGTGGTAGAGATGGAATAAGAAAATGACAGGAGGCTGTTGTACTGCTGACAAGAGGATGGCTTGGGCTGTGGAGTGACCAGGCTGCACAGGTTTGGGACTCTTGGTCTGAGGAGGGCAGGCTTTAGCCGTCCCTGCCCCTCAGAGCTCCCTCACATCACAAGGAGGGCAGGGACTGCACAGCAGGCCAAGCAGAAGCAGTGCTTGCAGGCCAGCTGGCCTGGGCTGTATTCATCTAGAACAGCGGTTCTCAACTTGTGGGTCACGACCCCTTTGGGGGTCGAACGACCCTTTCACAGGGGTCGCCTAAGACCATCGGAAAACACATATATAATTACATATTGTTTTTGTGATTAATCACTATGCTTTAATTATGTTCAATTTGTAACAATGAAATTGGGGGTCACCACAACATGAGGAACTGTATTAAAGGGTCATGGCATTAGGAAGCTTGAGAACCACTGCTCTAGAAGGTTGGTTGTCACTTGAGCATAATTTTATGTATTGTTTGTATAAACATTGTTAGGACAGGACTATTGACCATAGTTTGATCTTCCACGGCTTATAGCTGTGCATCCTTTGGCAAGTTACTTAACTTTACTGAAGCTCTGTTTCTACTTTTGTAGAGTTAGTGTGCAAGTCAAGTAACACTATGGGAAAAAGAATTCCATTTGCATAATGAGAAGGAAGAGGTGTGCCTGGCACACGTAGGTACTTAGCTGGAAAACTGTTACTACTCTTATTGGGTGTCCTCATCATTTTCATTGTTGGTGAACCTGACCTTTCATCCGTCAGCCCCTCCTTTTCCCTTTGCCTTGAGGTTAGGGCCAAAATAGCAAGTGGCCTTGTTGATTTTTCTTTCCCAAGGAGTAAGAAGAGGGGTGATGGGGGACTGTGAGTGGTTAGCCCCCAGTGTCAGATTCCCTGGGGGATTTTGCCTTTTGTTTTCACAAAAATTTTAACACATACCCTAAATTCCACTCTCCCCCTTCCTTATCTTTTGCTGTGCTTGCCTGTGAGCCTTGGCATTTCCCCACACAAAAGTTCAGGCTGCCAGGTTGGAACATTCTGATCTGGTTAGTGGGCTGTTTCTGCCCTCGAGGCTGTCTTTACTTCATCACTCCGAGTGCTAGGCTGTGGATGCTGTCATTTTGGGACTTCCAAGGGTCCGGTTCTTTGTTCAGCTTTCACTGTCTTCTCCTCTTCTTCCTTCCACTTGCCCGACTAGAAAGCCCATCTTGCCCAGGCTGTGCAGTCCTCTGCCCCAAGCCCTTCTCAGAACATCCTGCCCTGCGCTTTCTTGGGTCCCCTCCCCTCTTGTGCTCATTTGAGTTTTCAGGACACGCTAAAGCAGTGGTTCTCAACCTGTGGGTCGCGACCCCTTTGGGGGTCGAACGACCCTTTCACAGGGGTCACCGAAGACCATCGGAAAACACATATATAATTACATATTGTTTTTGTGATTCATCACTATGCTTTAATTATGTTCAATTTGTAACAATGAAAATACATCCTGCATATCAGATATTTACATTACGATTCATAACAGTAGCAAAATTATAGTTATGAAGTAGCAACGAAAATAATTTTATGGTTGGGGGTCACCACAACATGAGGAACTGTATTAAAGGGTCGCGGCATTAGGAAGGTTGAGAACCACTGCTCTAAAGGATGTTGCTGAGTAAGAGACAGGCAAAAGGAGGGGGTGGGTCCTCCCAGTACAGCTTGTAGAGTCAGTTAAACGCCTGGTAGGGAAAAATGTACAGACTACTTGGTGGAAAGTGTTCTTGTCAGGATGGAACTTGTCCCCTTTGTGCCTGATGCTGGGGACAGTGTGGAGGGTGAATGGCCATGTCTGAAACAAACATGCAGACCAAATTAACCTGGGAGAGTAAATGTATTCTACATTAAAAAGTCCATCCTTTTGCCCTGGCCAGGTAGCTCAATTGGTTAGAGTGTCGATACGATACACCAAGGTTGCGGGTTCGATCCCCGGTCAGGGCACATATAAGACACAACCAGTGAATGCATAAATAAGTGGAACAACAGGTTGATGTTTCTCTCTTTCCCTTCCTCTCTCAAATCAGTTTTATAAAAAAAGTTCATCATTTCCCCTGAAGTTAAAACATGGGTCCTCATGGATTGGAAAGCTCTTCTGGCAGGCTAAAGACGATGGGGCGGGACTGTGGAGCAAAGAGCTTGTGGGTGTCTCTGAATATGACTGTATGGCATGTGGTCTTGTGAAAATCTAGCAGTATTTCACCATCTTCTTTGCCTGTCATATCTTTTGGAAAACAAGCTGCTGGCTGTCAAGGTAAAGATCCCTGGGACTACTTCAGGCAGATCTTCTTAGGAATGTTCATTGTCATGTTGTATCTCCACCCCCCTTAACCCC
>NW_005367209.1:5489729-5566491 GCF_000412655.1 Myotis brandtii
ACGTTATGGGTGGCCGTGGCTAGATCAAGATGTAGATTGTTTATTATTTTTTGAATTGTTGCAGAACACTTTAATTAAAAATGTAGGAAAAAGATTAATTCTAAGTAAACACACACAATCTCTGTCAGGGCTACCAGTAGAGAGAGCCTTTAGGGTTTTCTAAGTGATGTTTGTAACTTCCCCTTTGAATATAGAAAGTCCCCACTTTTATGCTTTGGAAAGTGCATAAGTGGGTCTTCATATCCCCTACAAATAGCAGAAAAGATGAAGAAGAAATATAATAATCCACTTGTCCCTGTTCTTGAAAAAGGAAAGTTATTTAAAAAGTCACTAAACCACAGCAAGTCCCATAGACTTGTTCTATTATGGGCTTTGCTCTATTTGGTGATAGGCATGTCCCTGCTTCTCAAACTGGCACGTGTCTCCCTTGGGGGACGTGATCTTGTGCTAAGGACCCACATGGCATGTTTGGGATGCCATTTTTGGGAAGAGGGAAGTACCTTTTTAAAAATACATATATACAACATAATAGGTTTATATTTAATATAGTATTTCTCTCCGTGGGGGTGTTACTCAGTTAATAGGGCTTTTTAAAACATTAAACCTCTTCTCCATTTCAGTGTCAACACAAAGTATTTTTTTATATTAAAGTATTTTAAATCTTATTGTTATTATTTTTAAATCATATGAGCGTTTATTCCGATAATTCCAGCATTATGGGAGAGCAGCAGGTCATCCACAAAAACCTGCTCTTACATTAAATCTTTTCTCCATTTCAATATTAGGTACATTGAACATATTTTTTAAAACCTTCCCTCTCTTCAAATAAATTAAAGTTTTGATGGGATGTATTTCATATCTAAGTATAGTATTAACTTTGGGGATAACAAAACAAAAATCTAATAGAAATATGGAGAAAAGATTCCTCACCGATGTAGAAGGCAAGTGACTACAATTGAACAGTGGTGACCTCCTAGGGTTCTGGGCAGGAGCTTCCTTCTTCCAATTTCATGTGCTTTGTGAATTTTGATGCTATGAAATATTATTTATGCAAATTTCTTTGACCCTCTTTCTAACTAGCAGATATAAATTATATTCTACATATTCAGTGCATTATCTGTTGTGAAAAAAAATTCATTTAATACATATCAGTTTATTCCCATTTATAGGGAAACAACTACGAATGTTCAGTACCCTAGTTACTGTTTCTTGGGAACTTTCAGACACCAAAAGCTCAGTTTTTAACCTCAGTAGCACAAATGCTTTCAGGGCAAGGTTTAATTCAGGAGGCCCTTCAGTGTCACACCTGTCCATTTCCTTTTGTGCATGTGCCCCCAAACAGGCACAAATGCCTGTAAGGCTGACAACCAGACCTAATGAGCGATTGCATCTCCAGCTTCTACTTCAACAACAGACAGCACCAAACGCAGTGAACTGAGGACAGAACAATAGTATTGAAACTGAAGTCATGATGTTGGTACCTTGAGGTGGCTAGATCTTGAGCACTGAAGGTTTCAAATAAATGATCCGTGTATAATTCTATCTGACACTTAAAACACTTCCTTCTTGGAGCTCTGAATGCTTAGGCTAAGAGGTTCCACGTGACGACGTGCCTTCCAGGAAGCAGCCATTATAGAATGGCCAGGAGGGAAATATCTTTAAACCAGGGTTGCTGTCTTGGCACTGTTGATGTTTTGGGCCAGATAATTCTTTATTATAGGCTCTTTCCTGTGCACTGTAGGATCTTTAGCAACACCCCTGGCCACTACCTGTTAGATACAAATCATTCTCCCCCAGGTGTGATGACCAAAAAAATGTCTCGCTATTGCCAAATGTCCCTGGAGGGAGAAATCACCCTTGGTTGAGAGCCACTGCTTTAAACAAACATGATATGAACAAGAATGCAAAATGTGCATGAACATTTAAACCAAAAGAGCCACCTCAGGAAAAAAAAAAAAAAAAGATGTGTGCACCCAGCTCCTCTATTGCATTGGGGCAGAACTTAATGTTTTGGCAACTGTTTTAACTCTTGAATTCTGTATAAATCTTTCTCTTTTTTGTTTATATTTCAAAATTTCCTGGTTCACCCAAAGTATCTGTTGAATGAAAAGTGCCCTTACCAGAATTCCTTGAACAGGAGGTTTCCTACTTGTATTTCTAAACGTCTTATAGGTGCGTCTCCACATTTGCTGGACAGCTTGGCCAGGTTTATTCATTCTCAGCGGGAAATTAATTGGCGCTAAGACCTGACATCATTCTAATCAGAGTGCCAGTGAATGTGCTGTCTGTCCCTTCTCACCCCCCTAGAAGCCTGCTTGTGCTACTTTCCCCCCCATTAAAATGTAGGCATACCTAAGCATGTTTTATTTCACACGTGCCAGCCCTCGAAGGGAGGGATCCTTTGTGTCTTTTATTTTTGAAGCCATTGGGTGGATCTTTATTGTCCAAATTATACTCCTGTTGTTTGAAATTGAGGTTTTTATTTTCTTCTTCACCAAAACTTGGCTGCATAGGATTCTTTCAGTAATTTCCTGCTGTTGACTTTCGGCTAGGTTTTCTCTTAGCCTGCAGCATTGCACTTTTCCTTGTTAAGTATCAGCTTCTCTGAGGTTCTTAGAGCACATCAGGTCCATCTTGGGCCTAGTAGCGTTGATCTCCTACCTCCTCCCCCCGTCCCCTACTCTCTCACTATTTTACCTCCCCTCCATTTTGGGGGGAGGCAGTTGGATTTCTTCTTTATGTTTATGTTGTTATTTAATAGATACTGAATGTTTTGGTTCTATTTTTTTGTGTGGTATTCTAGCCCATTTAAAGTTCGTCTTGCCACTTATCTGGAATTCTGCGTGGTCACTCGATCCTAGATTGGTTTTATCCCCCACCTTTTTTATGCATTTAATTGGGCACCTATAGGGAATTTAGAATTTTAATATCCAGGCAGTCATAATAAATTGGCTATAACTGCACTGTGTAGTATGATTGCCATTAGCCAGAAGTGGCTATTTAAATCAAAACTAAAATGAGATACAATTAAAAATTCAGTTTTTCTTTTACACTAGTCACATCTCTTATGGAAAGTGACAAGGCAGCTGTAGAACATTTCCATCATCAAGGCAGCTGTAGAACATTTCCATCATCAAGGCAGCTGTAGAACATTTCCATCATCAAGGCAGCTGTAGAACATTTCCATCATCAAGGCAGCTGTAGAACATTTCCATCATCAAGGCAGCTGTAGAACATTTCCATCATCAAGGCAGCTGTAGAACATTTCCATCATCAAGGCAGCTGTAGAACATTTCCATCATCAAGGCAGCTGTAGAACATTTCTGTTTCTGTGCTTGTGGTGATTTGGCTGCTCTCTCTTTTCTAGGTGCTAAGAGATGGTGCTTGTGGGGTTCATCTCTGCCTGAGAATCAGGTGCTCTAGGCGCAGAAAAGCCAACTCCGATCCTGGGATCGCTGCTTGAACAAGCCTTCTCTTCCAGCCAGTGCAGCCCAACAACCAAACCAGCCACTTTCTCTTAATGATGGGTATTGGTAAAAACACTACATCCAAATCCATGGAGGCTGGGAGTTCAACGGAAGGCAAATATGAAGACGAAGCGAAGCACCCCACTTTCTTCACCCTCCCGGTAACAGCATTCCCCGTCTTCCTTTCTTCTTGGATCACTCTAAAGTAGTTTCTGTATTGAATCAACATAGGATTAGCTTTAATACTCATGTTTTCAGTGAAGGCTAAGGCACTTGAAAACCAAATGCTTTTCACGTGAGCCAGTCTCCAGGAGCCCTGTTGGCTGCCTATGGTTTTGGCCCGGTTCTCTGCCTAGAGCTCACCTGATGAGATTAACTCCAGGAAGGAAGCATGTGTTTCGGTCAATGTTGTAAAGCAGGCCCAGTGCTTACTCAACACTGGAGGATGTCGAAGGCTTAAGTTCATCTCCAAAATTGTGTTCTTTTGAAATCGCCTGTAACCCAACGTCAGACTTGTATTGTAATGTGGGAGATTGAATGAATGACTTAATGAACCCAAATGGCCATGCTTTGCATTATGGCAGCAGCGTCCAAGATAGAGGTAGTTTTACTAGACAGGTGATATCACTCAGTAAAGACTAATGACACACATCATTATATTCAGAGCTAGTATTTTCCAGATTAGGATTATGACTTGATGTGTAGAAAGTTACCTAAAGTGTTGGTTTAAAAAAGAAAACCACTTGCCCTGGCTGGTTTGGCTCAGTGGATAGAGTGTTGGCCTGCAGACTGAGGGGTCCGGGGTTTGATTCCGGTCAAGGGCACATGCCAGGGTTGTGGGCTCAATCCCCAGGGGGGGCGTGCAGGAGGCAGCTGATCAAAGATTCTCTCATCATTGATGTTTCCATCTCTCCCTCTCCCTTCCTCTCTAAAATCAATAAAACTATATTAAAAAAAGAAAAAAGAAAACCACTCTTGAAAGGAAAAGATGGTGGAGTAGATAAACATAGTACTTACTTCCTCACATAACCACATCAGAATTTACAACTAAATTACAGAAAAACCATCATTCAGATGGTTGAATGGAAGCCTTACAACTAAGAATTGAAGAAGAAGCCACAATGAGACTGGTAGGAGGGGCGGAGGGGCGGAGGGGCAGAACAGGCTGGTTTGACACCTCTGTGTGGTGGTTTTAATTGGGAAGGATATCTTGGCTGCAGAGGCCCCTGTGAGGAGCAAAGGATCCAAGGCAAACTCCCCCCCCCTGCGCCCACACCAGACCCCTCAGTTTAGGGTTCCAGTGCTGGGAAGAGAAGTCCCCATAACTTAACCAGTGGGAATTGTAGCTGAGTGACACGAAGAGATGCTACTAGTAAAATTCCCAGGCAGTTCCTCTTAAAGGGCCCATACGTGGACTTATTCAGATTCATTCCCTCTGGGGCAGCAGCTTGAAAGGGTCCAGGTACGTACAGGGAGGAACTAAATTGTCTGGCATCAGTACAGGAACTGGGGGGCAGTTTTCTCCCAGACAAAATTGCTGGGAGAAGTCATTATTCCTTTGCTGAGACCTCCCCACCATAGAGCCAACAGGAGCCATATGAGTCTCCATTAACTTGGCCCACACTGTTCGCCCTGCCATTGGGATTCCCTGAGACCCTGCCCCACCCAGTTTACAGTTCCACCTAATCTGTTTGCAGTAGCTTTTCCATATGAAGGGCCAGTCCTAGCTCAGGCTTCAGACTTTCCTGAAATCTCTCAAACAAGCAGCAGCTAGCCTCAGTGTGCCCCATACCTCTTAATAAGTGGCCCCAGGCTTGGCACTAGCAGCAGACTGCCAAGGTTCACAGCTTGGCCTCTCCTGGGCGCCTCCAAGCCCAACACAAGTAGCAGCCATCTGCAGATCACTCTGTAGCTTATGCTGAGTAGCCCAAGGCAAGGCACAGGCAGTAGCTGACGTTTACCTCATGGAGTCCCCAGAGCTAGGACACCTGGTGGTCAGCTTTAGACCACGCCAGATTACAGCCCTACCACATCCGAGAGCGATACTCTCAAGGGGCGGACTCTGAGCACCAAAGCCCCACTGAAGCAAGTCCTCCATCAGGGTGTCTCCTGCACAGCAGCCCTTTTGCTGTAGTCGCAGCTGGTCCTCACAGCCTATTGGCCTGGAGGTAAATCCCTCCCAGTGATGCCAAGAGCAATCAGGACTCAACTATAAGAGGACAGTGCACACAAACAGAGGCGCATCTAGAGTGACCAGCTCAGGTGACTGGGAGGCTGAGCCACTGGGCCTTGCACAGGCCACTCTACCAATTCCAGGGGACATACCAGCTCTACCTAATACATAGAAACAGAGGGAAGCAGCCAAAATGTGGAAACAAACATGTCCCAAGTGAAAGAACAGAAGAAATCTCCAGAAAAAGAACTAAAACAATGGTTATAAGGATGTTCAAGGAACTTAATGATAACTTCAAGGAATTTAATGAGAACTTCACAGAACTTAAAACATCAATGACATAAAAAAGGATCAGTTAGAAATGAAGCATACACTAATTGAAGTGAAGAATAACTTACAGGGAATCAGCAGTAGAGTAGATGACACAGAATCAAATCAGCAATTTGGAATATGAGGAAGCAAAAAATACCCAATTAGAACAGCAAAAAGGAAAAAGAATCCAACAATATGAAGACAGTGTAAGGAGCCTTTGGGACAACTTCAAGCATCCCAACATTCCCATCATGGGGGTACTGTAAGGAGAAAGGAGGGAGCAAGAAATTGAAAACCTATTTGAGAAAACGACAGAAAACTTCCCCACCTGGTGAAAGAAATAGACTTACAAGTCCAGGAAGTGCAGAGAGTCCCAAACAAGGCCCATGCCAAGACATAATAATTAAAATGCCAAAGGTGAAAGACAAAGAGAGAATCTTAAAAGCAGCAAGAGAAAAGCAGGTTACCTACAAGGGAGAGCCCCTATGACTGGCAGCTGACTTCTAACAGAAACTTTGCAGGCCAAATGGTAGTGGTAAGAAATATTCAAAGTGATGAAAAGCAAGGACCTACAACCAAGATTACTCTACCCAGCAAAGCTACCATTTAGAATTGAAGGTCAGATAAAGAGCTTCACAGACAAGCCCTGGACAGTCGCTCAATGGTTAGGGCATTGGCCCTCCAACTGAAGGGTTTTGGGTTCGATTCTGGTCAAGCAGCTTACTTTTTCTTTTCTTTTCTTTTTTTTTTTTTTCTGAGAGAGACTTGTTGTTCCACTTATTTATGTCTTCATTGGTTGTTTCTTATATGAGCCCTGACTCGATCAAACCTGCAACCTTGGCGTCTCCTGACGATGCTCTAACCAGGATTATTGCAGCTTGCTTTTAATTTGAATAGAGTTTTGGTAGTTTTTTTAAAAAAATATATTTTATTGATTTTTTACAGAGAGGAGGGGAGAGGGACAGACAGTTAGAAACATCGATGAGAGAGAACCATCGATCAGCTGCCTCCTGCACACTCCCCACTGGGGATGTGCCCGCAACCAAGGTACATGCCCCCTACCGGAATCGAACCCGGGACCCTTCAGTCCACAGGCCGACACTCTATCCACTGAGCCAAACCGGTCAGGGCGAGTTTTGGTAGTTTTAAATGAAATTCGAGATGTCAGTAGTACAAAATGCCTGTTTAATAATTGGGACACATACAACTTGCTATGAGCTATAAAAGGACAGAGCTGCTGCCATCATTGCCTAGAGCAGGCTTACAATGGTGATCCTCTTCACCTTTGTTCGAGGCTGGAGTCACAGTCTCTTGGTCCTGGAAGGGCCTGCAAGGGACATCTTGTCCATACTGCTTGTCTTCAGTGCTTGTGATCAGACTATACCAGACGTGACAGGAGCACAACAGAAGTGGCTGCCCAGCCTTCCTGCCTTCCCCGCCCTGTAAGGCTCACCCTCAGTACCTTCCCTGCCGCCACTGCTTTCTCTGGGCCATTTCTTGTCTGTCATCATGACGTAGTTTTAAATGAAATTCAAGATGTCAGTAGTACAAAATGCCTATTTAATAATTGGGTCACATACAACTTGCTATGAGCTATAAAAGGACAGAGCTGCTGCCATCATTGCCTAGAGCAGGCTTACAATGGTGATCCTCTTCACCTTTGTTCGAGGCTGGAGTCACAGTCTCTTGGTCCTGGAAGGGCCTGCAAGGGACATCTTGTCCATACTGCTTGTCTTCAGTGCTTGTGATCAGACTATACCAGACGTGACAGGAGCACAACAGAAGTGGCTGCCCAGCCTTCCTGCCTTCCCCGCCCTGTAAGGCTCACCCTCAGTACCTTCCCTGCCGCCACTGCTTTCTCTGGGCCATTTCTTGTCTGTCATCATGACGCCTCCATATGGTCCTCCTGCCTTCCAGCCTCATTCATTTCTGATCCTGATTGTCATTTCTGCCTGTGTCTTTTGCATTCCTGCATTAATTAAGGTCCTCTTCTAGATGTAGATACCTACTGAACCCCTTACCTTCAAATTCTCCCTTCACTCCTAACCTGTGTTCAGTTAAGCTAGGTAGGCAGGCTCCTGACCTTGAATGATTAGAGCAGCGGTTCTCAACCTGTGGGTCGAGACCCCTTTGGTGGTCGAACGACCTCAGACTATACCAGACGTGACAGGAGCACAACAGAAGTGGCTGCCCAGCCTTCCTGCCTTCCCCGCCCTGTAAGGCTCACCCTCAGTACCTTCCCTGCCGCCACTGCTTTCTCTGGGCCATTTCTTGTCTGTCATCATGACGCCTCCATATGGTCCTCCTGCCTTCCAGCCTCATTCATTTCTGATCCTGATTGTCATTTCTGCCTGTGTCTTTTGCATTCCTGGATTAGTTAAGATATCCTCTTCTGGGTGTAGATACTTACTGAACCCCTTACCTTCAAATTCTCCATTCACTCCTAACCTGTGTTCAGTTAAGCTAGGTAGGCAGGCTCCTGACCTTGAATGATTAGAGCAGCGGTTCTCAACCTGTGGGTCGCGACCCCTTTGGTGGTCGAACGACCCTTTCACAGGGCTCTCGTAAAACCATCCTGCATATCAGATATTTACATTACGATTCATAACAGTAGCAACATTACAGTTATGAAGTAGCAACGAAAATAATTTTATGGTTGGGTCACAACATGAGGAACTGTATTTAAAGGGCCAGAAGGTTGAGAACCACTGGATTAGAGGAAAGGTATTTCAGCTAATCGAAGCATAATCTGTTGGAAAAAAGAGCAGATTTCCTGTTGGGATTTGATAAGTGGTCTAGGAAGAAGATAGGCTATGGGAGGTTGCACGATGGTAATTACTGGTGGTTTCTTCCACCTCCTTTAATTTTACATGTTTTAAAGTATCCATATTTCTTCCCAGGCTTCAGGGTACACATGTATTGTCAGTGAAATGGAAACAGGAAGAAAATTTACGTGTTCTTTCATTATATCTTTTTAATAGTTTGCGTATATGTCTATCCTGTCATCATTTTATTATTTGCATAACTATTTACAAAGAAATATGTTCATTGTGGAACATTTAGAAAACATAGAATGCTTTAATGAGGGGGAAATCCAAATCATTTAAAATCCTGTCAGCCAGGAAAACAACATTCTTATATTTTGTATTTCTTTCCAGAGATGAAACAAATATTTGGTGGTTTGTTTTTTAAAATTCTGCTTTATAAAGCCCTTTAACGTCATGTTATATCATGGCATTTCAATGCCATTGAAAACATCTTGTCATTGACATAATAGCAAATCTTGAATCTAATTTTTCTACTTTTTTTTTCTAATTCCCCGCTGGGGATGTGCCCGCAACCAAGGTACATGCCCTTGACCGGAATCGAACCTGGGACCCTTCAGTCTGCAGGCCGACGCTCTATCCACTGAGCCAAACCGGTTAGGGCTATAAAGCCCTTTAACGTCACGTTATATCATGGCATATCAATGCCATTGAAAACATTTTGTCATTGACATAATAGCAAATCTTGAATCTAATTTTTCTACTTTGTTGACATAAAGTTCCAAATCTGCAGATAATTTTTATCGTAATTTATTTGAGCCAAATTGACCAAGATCTCAAATGCTTCCAAGAAATGACAGTTTGCAGCTTCTTTCATGCATTTGGAATTAAGGAGGATTACATGAAGGTGGGAGAAAGCAAGGTGGGGAGTAGATTATAGGACAGCCAACAAGATTATGAGGGTGGGTGAGTTTTGGAAGGCTCTGAAAAGAGGCATTTCAAAGGTGTGTTAACCTAGATTCACAGGAACAATGGACAGGGCTTGCTTAAGGCAAAAATAAACCTAAAATTCTGCTTTATAAAGCCCTTTAACGTCATGTTATATCATGGCATTTCAATGCCATTGAAAACATCTTGTCATTGACATAATAGCAAATCTTGAATCTAATTTTTCTACTTTTTTTTTCTAATTTTTCTAGTTTGTTGAAATAAAGTTCCAAATCTGCAGATAATTTTTATCGTAATTTATTTGAGCCAAATTGACCAAGATCTCAAATGCTTCCAAGAAATGACAGTTTGCAGCTTCTTTCATGCATTTGGAATTAAGGAGGATTACATGAAGGTGGGAGAAAGCAAGGTGGGGAGTAGATTATAGGACAGCCAATAAGATTATGAGGGTGGGTGAGTTTTGGAAGGCTCTGAAAAGAAGCATTTCAAAGGTGTGTTAACCTAGATTCACAGAAACAATGGACAGGGCTTGCTTAAGGCAAAAATAAACCTTGTACTAAAGAAGTTATATGCCTGGGACATGGCTGCCCACCATGACCTGCCTGGTTAGGAATTTACAGTCCCATTACCCTGCGAGGTCACTTTCTGTAGAACCCCCTTTTGTCCACATCTTTCATTGGGACCTTGGGTTATTTCGAATTCATTGATATCATAAATGATACCTTAGTGTATGTAACCTTATTGCAGTGGTTTATACTCCCAGCAGCTCTGTGAGAGAGGACCCTCCCCTGCCAGTGCTGGATATTAGATTTAAAAAGCAGGAAATTAGTAAGTGAAAGACTTAACAACGTTTTAGTTTTGCATTTCAATGAGATACGACACTTTTATCCCCATGTTCCTTGGCCATTTATGTTCTCTCTTTTGTGAGTGTCTATCTTCCCTACTCTACAAGTTAACAATTGCAGAGAGAATCCCTGGATCATATGTAGCAGTTTGAGGGAAAAGCTACAGCACTGCCTGCTTTGGCAGCGCTGAGCCTGTCATGACCCATAGCCCCAGGGAAGAGGGATATCTCACCTGGCTCCATCTGTGGAGAGCAGCTCCATGTTGGCTTTGCGCCTTAAGTGAAGTCTCGGTTTACAGCCCTCCGTGCCTGTGAGAACCTGTGCACTTACTCATGCTGGAACTGCAGGATGATTGAGAGTGCATGAGATCATACATATCAGCACCAGATCATGTACACAGTAGGCAATTAACCAGTGTTTGTTCCACTTCTCTCATGCAACTCCACATGCCCCTTGAACCAGAGAACAATGATGTGAAAGGGCAGGTAGGGGATCTGAAAGGGAACTAATGCTATGCCTGTTGTACAGATATAACTAACGGGCTTTGGAAAACAATCGACTCCCTGAATAGGCTTCTTCCATCCAGGGCTAACAAGTATGTGGGCCATGGAGGGGTGGGGACCACATGGGGAGTGATTATGTAAGGGTTTTGTTTTTAAAATTTTCTCCCCTTTTTGATTTTTAGAGAGAGAGATAGAAAGATAGAAACATCTATGAGAGTGAAACATCATCAATCGGCTGCCTCCTGCATGCCCCCTACTGGAGATGCTGGAACTGCAGGATGATTGAGAGTGCATGAGATCATACATATCAGCACCAGATCATGTACACAGTAGGCAATTAATCAGTGTTTGTTCCACTTCTCTCATGCAACTCCACCATGCCCCTTGAACCAGAGAACAATGATGCAGAAGGGCAGGTAGAGGATCTGAAAGGGGACTAATGCTATGCCTGTTGTACAGATATAACTAAGAGGCTTTGGGAAACAGTCTTGACTCCCCGAACAGGCTTCTTCCATCCAGGGCTAACAGGTGGGCCATGGAGGGGTGGGGACCACATGTGGAGTGATTATGTAGGGGTTTTGTTTTTAACATTTTCTCCCCTTTTTGATTTTTAGAGAGAGAGATAGAAAGATAGAAACATCTATGAGAGTGAAACATCATCAATCGGCTGCCTCCTGCATGCCCCCTACTGGAGATGAGCCTGCAACCTGGGCATGTGCCCTGACCGGGAATCACACTAGTGACCTCTTGGCTCTGGGTAGATGCTCAACTGCGCTGAGCCACACTGGCCAGGCTGTAGGTATTTTTAATAGCCTCAGTCAGGATCCTGGAGGAAAGAGCTTATGGTCTGGAGTAAGGTCTCAATGCAAATGTGACAAAAACGGAAGGAATTACTTAAGCTCTCTGGCCATTAGTTTTCTACATCTATAAAAAGGGACTAAGTATAGCATTGGTCTCAGGCTTGTCACAGGGATTAAATGAAAACATGTAAATTTATGAACACAGTACCTGGCACATATGAAATGTGCCATAAAGAGAAACTAGTGGTTAGTTTAGCTAAAAGGTGAAAATACTTGACTTTTTTTTTTTTAGCAAAATACTGAGATGGGGGAGAATCTTTTTGCTTCATCCCATCTTGAAGGGACTTCCTTGTGGCCATATTCATAGAAATCAGAAAAGAAAGGGATCCAAGTGGAAGGGTTCCCACTCTCACGCTTGATATGGTGGTGTGAGGGCCAGGAAAAGGGTTCCACGTGATACATGGTTGTAGGCAGAAAGCACACTTCTGTTGTTACGTGTGTTTGCTTAAAAGGGCTGGTACTTCTGCAGACAGTTCTATAACCTGCTTCATCACCTTTAACAAGACACCTTGGACCTCTTTCCCAGAAAGTTCAAATGTATTTGCCTCATCTTCCTTTGCAGTAGCCTGTACCATAATTTTGTTAATTGTTCCTTAAAGGAGTTCTAATTTTACATTTTTATTTATTTTTCAAACACTAGGTAATATACTAGAGGCCCGGTGCACGAAATTTGTGCATGGGTAGAGTCCTTAGGCCTGGCTGGTGATCAGGGACGATCTGCAGGGCAACCAGCGGGGCAATCTCGGGGCCCCCACTTCCACCTGCCTTTTTTCTACATCTATAAAAAGGGACTAAGTATAGCATTGGTCTCAGGCTTGTCACAGGGATTAAA
Organism: Myotis brandtii; assembly: GCF_000412655.1. Classification (NCBI taxonomy): domain Eukaryota; kingdom Metazoa; phylum Chordata; class Mammalia; order Chiroptera; family Vespertilionidae; genus Myotis; species Myotis brandtii. The sequence continues at coordinate 5,502,435 of NW_005367209.1, forward strand.
TGAAAACATATGTAAATTTATGAACACAGTACCTGGCACATATGAAATTTGCCATAAAGAGGAGAATAAAGAGAAACTAGTGGTTAGTTTAGCTAAAAGGTGAAAATACTTGACTTTTTTTTTTTTAGCAAAATACTGAGATGGGGGAGAATCTTTTTGCTTCATCCCATCTTGAAGGGACTTCCTTGTGGCCATATTCATAGAAATCAGAAAAGAAAGGGATCCAAGTGGAAGGGTTCCCACTCTCACGCTTGATATGGTGGTGTGAGGGCCAGGAAAAGGGTTCCACGTGATACATGGTTGTAGGCAGAAAGCACACTTCTGTTGTGTTTGCTTAAAAGGGCTGGTACTTCTGCAGATGGTTCTGTAACCTGCTTCATCGCATTTAACAAGACACCCTGGTCCTCTTTCCCAGAAAGTTAAAATATATTTGCCTCATCTTCCTTTGCAGTAGCCTGTACCATAATTTTGTTAATTGTTCCTTAAAGGAGTTCTAATTTTACATTTTTATTTATTTTTCAAACACTAGGTAATATACTAGAGGCCCGGTGCACGAAATTTGTGCATGGGTAGAGTCCTTAGGCCTGGCTGGTGATCAGGGACGATCTGCAGGGCAACCAGCGGGGCAATCTCGGGGCCCCCACTTGCACCTGCCTTGGCTGGCCTGGCGCCACTGGTTCGCCGGCCCCGCCCCCCACTGCCCCTGCCACTGCCACTGGTTGGGGCCTGCGGGCTGGGGGCAGCTCCTGCGTTGCCCCCTGGTGGTCAGTGCACGTCATAGTGACTGGTTGTTCCGCTGTTTGGTCGATTTGCATATTAGAGTTTTATATAGATAGATGATTCAAAATGTAAGAGTATAAAGGGTATAGAGTGAAAAGCCCCTTGCCTGGCCTTGTATACACCAATTCTCCCCACACACCACTTTTCAGAAATGGCTTACAAATATGTAAGCAAATATATTCTCATCTCCTTTTATACACACACGTGTGTGTATCTAGATGTCTATATCTGTAGTTCTGCTCTTGTTTTTTTCACTTACTAATATACAGAGTGGGTTTACAGTTGTGAGTATGCAAAACAGTTTATTCTTGTATTATTATTATTATATTATTTTCCATACAAACAACTGTAAACCTACTTTTGCCCAACCCCGTAATGTTGTTGATGTCTGTACATCCCTATCAGAATGTAGAGTGCCCTATATATAACTACAGATCATCTATGGGGTGGATGTCCCATAATTGATTTACATATTCCCATTTGATAGATGTCCATTGTTTCTAATATTTTGAATAACCTTGCACATAGGATATTTCACTCAGATGTAAGAAAAAGATAAATTTCCAGGAATGGGAGGGGCTGTTGGGGCAGAGGGTGTGCCTTACTAGGTTGAAGGGCACCACTAAGTGCCCTGTGTTGAGATCATTTCATTCCCATCAGCAAGGTGTGAGTGCCTGTTTTCCTACAGGCTTGCCAATAGAACATGGGTTGGACTGGTTTTCTTGGCCAATTTAGTCGATGGAAAAAGTTTTCTGCTGCATCTTCATTTGAGTGAGGTTGAGACTCTTCAAATGTTCAGGAGCCATTTATATTCCTTATTTTCCTTTTGGGATGTTGATTTTGTTTCTTGTTGGTTCATATCCCTTATATTTTCTTTACCTATCAGAAATGTACCGCCCTAACCGGTTTGGCTCAGTGGATAGAGCGTTGGCCTGCAGACTGAAGGGTCCCAGGTTCGATTCCGGTCAAGGGCATGTACCTTGGTTGCGGGCACATCCCCAGCGGGGAGTGTGCAGGAGGCAGCTGATCGATGTTTCTCTCTCATCAATGTTTCTAACTCTCTATCCCTCTCCCTTCCTCTCTGTAAAAAATCAATAAAATATATTTAGAAAAAAATTAAAAAAAAAAAAAGAAATGTACCTTTGTCAGCTATAATGTGTTACCACCTGGAAAGAATGGAAGATGACGGCTCTCTTGGGTGGCGTGCTGGAACTGGCTGGGTACCTTTGGGATCTGTTTTGGAATCAATTTGTGGATGGGGCTTCATAGCGACTTCCAGTTCAGCTCTTGCAGACATCACCTTGAAGGGGAGATGTTTGGTGAAGTGGCCAGTTCAGTGCCACATGAATCTGTGCACAGCAAATGTTAGTTCTCACCATCGTCATGGGATGTGTGGGAGCAGGAGCACCAACAGGGTTTTCAATGTGGGCCTGTGACAGGCACATCAAACTGCCCCGCCCTTCAGGATAGGGGCCAGGAATGGGGAGAGGCAGGCATCTTCTGGCTCTTTTCAAAGGGCAAGTTGTGCTGGGGAACAGGTGGGACGAGCTGGAACCCTGAAGGTGCTCTGGCTGCTGCAGCCCAGGAGCCCTCTGGAGGAGGCCGGCTGGGAGAACAAGCGAAGGAGGCTGTGCTTTGCAGGATTGGCTGAGCTGTGGGTGAAGTATTGGTTGCTCCAGAGGTTTTGCTTGCATGTGTCCACCCTGGGCTGCCATGTTTGAAGAGGCAGTGAGAACAGATTAGGGGCTTTGCCGCCTCCACCAACTTTGGGATTGCTAGTGTAATGTTAGACCTGTCAGCTACATTTTTTTGGGTTGTCATCTAAGATTGACAAGCTCTGTAGGTTTAGCATATGCCATATTATACTCACTTTGATTTATTTTTCATGGAAGTTAATTTTGAAATTTCAGGTAATATTGATGTTCAGTTAAAGAACTTGGGTTAAAGATGGGGAAACACTAATCTTGATATCTTTAGTCTATTTAAAACACATTTTAATAGTGGATATGGAGGAAATCGTGTGTGTGTGTGTGTGTGTGTGTAGGGAGGGTAAGAATAGTGTGTTATCTTTTTATTAAAGAACTAGAGGCCTGGTGCATGAAATCATGCACGGGTATGGTCCCTAGGCCTAGCCTGCAATCAGGGCCATCTTCCCCAGCTGTCAGCAGCCAGCCACGTCCCCTGCTGCTACCCACCCCGGTTCCCCAATTGCCATCCAGCGATGGGAGCCTTACGGCTGGGTGAGGGACTGAGAAGTCAGCTGTTCCCACCCGCTTGCCGGCCCCAACCCTGCCGCCGGTCACCCTCTGTGTGTGGGGTGACTGGTGGGGCAGGGGCCTTGGCCTGGCACCGCCTGCATCCCCCCTACCCACCCTGGGTCCCCTTTTGCCATCGGTGATTGGAGCCTGCCAGCCGGGGAAAGGGACCGAGAGGAGGTCAGTGCACCTCATAGTGACTGGTCAAGCTGTCGTTCTGGTCGTTCTGCCTATATGGTCGCTGGGCTTTTATTATATAGGACTAGAGGCCCAATGCATGAAATTCATGCAAGGGTCTCAGCCCTCACAGCCCCGGCTTTGTCCAGAAGGTCCGGCTGTCTGGTCTAATTAGCATATTACACTTTTATTATTATAGATAGAAAACAGTCAATTTGAGGAACTGTATCACTATTCTGAACATGATTATTTTAATATAAAATGGTTCACTTAGCTATTAGACATATGACAGTGGTGGGCGAATCATACCAGATCCCAAAGAGAAAATAGATGCTAGTTGAGTCCTGAACCCTCTGATCAGAGGCTCAGGGTTTCCCAGGTACTTGAACTTTTCACCTTACAGGTACCTGCAGCCACTGACTGATTCCCTTTGGCTTCTGTTTGAGTAACACAGGCTTATTCCACTGTCAGTTTAAATGGGCATTGCTGTGAAATTGATATTCAGCGTGATCCGCTTCACAATTGCTCCTGTCATTCCTGTTTCCTGTACATTTGACCGTTTTAGGATTACTCTTCAAAACACATACTTAAGCATTATTGTCTTAGCTTAGTAGCAATAAAGCAATAAAGGCATGATTTTTATTGCGCAATCAGCACACTCCTGCATCCAAAGGCAATGTAACCCTGCATATTGGAGACAAGCAGAATCAACTGACAAATTTGGGCAGAGAAAACCTGCTTTCATAGCTGATGGCGTGACTGTGCAGTATTACTTTAGGAGGGGCATTTAACGCCGCAAGTTTGGTTTCAAATAATTTTGAGAGAGAAAGGACATGTTGTTCCCAAAGGATTTTTAAATCATCTGTGGATATTTTTAATAAAAACCTGATCAATTTCCTGAGATGGAAGATGCCAAGATTCCCCTCTGTTATCTGTGATGCTATTAATAACACAAAAGGAAAGCTGTTTTTATTAAGTTTAGAAAGCTTTCCAAGACATGTTTTATTTCCCAGTTGAACTAATATTTAGAGGTTCAAAAATGTGAAGCTTTGACAGTGTCAGACACATTTTTTATCCTTTTAAAAAATAAAGAGCTCAAGGCCTTTCCTGAAGAACTGATTTTAGCATTATTTTTAAAATTATATTTTACGTTTTTAAAAAAGTAGACCATCAGAATAGCTAACTTAAGAAACCAAAGGAAAAATAGTAAAACAAACTAGTGTTTTACTCCCTGGTGCCCTAATGTATCTTGTGTTCAGTCAGTGGGTGCCATTAACCTGGTACCCACCCATGTGACACTGAGGGGGCTCTAGGGGTACAGATATGTGGCAGGACTGCATCCTCATTGCCTGGGCACAGCAGGTGCTCAAACACAGTTTGTTGAATGAAAATACGAGCCCTTTCCTAGGGTGGGGAGCATCTGAATTTTATAGCACTTATTTAATTGTGTATGGGAATGGAATAAGTCTGGGGGAAATCTCCTCTTTTATGCCACATATACAGATTAAAATTTTTTTTGAGGTGAAATTCGCACAAAATTGAAATTTAAAAGTGAGCAGTTCAGTGACATTGAACACATTCACAATGTTATGGAGCCATCACCTCTGTCTAGTTCGGAAACATTTTCATCACCCCAAAAGGAGACCCTGAGGCCACAGGGGATGAATTTGGGTGAAGGTTAGTTTTGGCTAGGATAGGGCGTGAACTCAGATCTGGGCTTCTCTGATGATTTAGTAACTAAACATTATTGTTTAGGACAGTTCATCCTGAATGTATGTACCTCTTGGCTTCTCAGTGGGTGGAGTGCTGCTGTGCTAGGACTTGGAGCCTGGTTCTGATAGTAAGGTAGAGTTTCGTTTTGTGGACGTAAACTTGTCTGGGAACATGTATCCTGCTGGCAGCTAGTTTCACAGGCAAGCAAACTCCACAGACCCTGTTGGCTTGTGTAAAAGACATGACATGTCTTAGAGATAGTTTTAAAAGCAATCTTTGGCCTTGGCCGGGTAGCTCAGTTGCTTAGAGCATTGTCCCGATACGCCAAGGTTGAGGGTTCAATCCCCGGTCAGGACACATACAAGAATCAACCAATGGCCTAACCCAGTGGTCGACAAACTGCAGCTCGTGAGCCACACGCGGCTCTTTGGCCAACAAACTGCAGCTCGTGAGCCACACGCGGCTCTTCCACAAAATACCACGTGCGGGCACGCACGTACAGTGCGATTGAAACTTTGTGGCCCATGCGCAGAAGTCGGTATTTGGTGGAAGAGCCACACTCAAGGGGCCAAAGAGCCGCATGTGGCTCGCGAGCCCCAGTTTGCCGACCACTGGTAACCGGTTTGGCTCAGTGGATAAAGCATCGGCCTGCGGGCTGAGGGGGCCCAGGTTCGATTCCGGTCAGGGGCATGTACCTTGGTTGCGGGCACATGCGCAGTGGGAGGTGTGCAGGAGGCAGCTGATCGATGTTTCTCTCTCATTGATGTTTCTAACTCTCTCTCCCTCTTCCTTCCTCTCTGTAAAAAAAATCAATAAAATATATTAAAAAAAAAAAAGAACCAACCAATGAATGCATGAATAAGTGGAATAACAGGTTGATGTTTCTCTCTTTCTCCCTCCCATTCTCTCGCTCTCTCTAAAATCGATCAATAAAAAAAGCAACTCTTTATTTGAAATGATATAAGAAAATTTGCCCTGTAAGAATGATGTACCAGTTAATCGAGATCTTTGGCATACGTTAAAACTAGCTTCAGACTGGGGTTGTAATCGGTGTGACCTTGAATGAGAAATTAAATTTTTCTTTGGTCCTGTCTTCAATCACAAAAATAAGTGGATTAAATCTCTCTGGACTGCTTCAGTCTAAGCTATATTGGAAGTTTAGTCTTTCTTATTTCTTGCTGTTGTAAAAATTAATTGTCCTCATTATAGAAAATTACCAACATATATAAAGGGAACAAGAAGGTAAAAATGGTCCCACTGATTAAAGACAACCACTGTTAATATTTTGGTGTACACTTTTTTATTACTCGTTTAAAAAAGCAGTATTCAAATAACATATGAATATGTACTGATTATGAAAGATCCAAATGCTAAAAAGGATGGTTGGGAGTGAGAAATGAAAGGTGCCCATCTTTTCTCCTTGCCCCTGGGTAAGCCTTCATACTGGTTAGTGACTGGATCCTTTACCAAACATTTAGACACAGGGAGGTTATTACATTTTTATCTTATTTTATTTTATTTTATTTTACTAGCACAACTGGGATGATTCTAGGCTTACTGTTTTGTGACTTTTTTTAACCGTATTTCTTGGAGTTCTTGTCAGTACATCAATTTCCTTTTAATGGCTGAATATTATTCTCAAAATGCATATAGCACAATTTAAGAATGTCTTTTTGATGAACATGTAGGTTGTTTCCAAGTACTCAGTATTTTGAGTAATGCTGCAGTTTTCAACCTTGAACATACACTTGCATGGCTCTGTTTGAAGGATAGGTTTCTATGAGTAGACTTGCTGGTCCCAGAACATGCCTGTTCTAAATCCCAGTGCTAAGTTCCCCTTCACAAAGGGAACCAAGGTACCCCATTCCACCAAGAGCATAGTCTCTGTAATACCTTAAAGTAGCTTTTCTCCCACACCCTGCTCAACACCAGATTCCCCTCTAAGAGTTTCCCCCTAATTTATGCTACAAAACTAAATTTAATTTTAATGTTCATTTCTATAATTTTAAGTGAGGTTCAACAGCTCTCTGTGTTGTGTTTTTTTTTGGGGGGGGGGCAACTTAATTTTTTTCTGTGAATTTGCATGCTCCTACCCTGTGCCATTTCCTTTGGATTGTGTGTATGATGGATTTGCAGGTGTTCTTTGTGAAATTCTGATGCTGATCCTGTTAGGTGTCGCACCGTATTTTCTCTTATGCCATCACTCATCTTTCACTTCCCTTTACGGTAGTTCATAATACCAGAATTTAAACATTTTTATACTTTTCTTCTCTGTGTTTTTAAAATGTAGTTGTTTGATTCATACGAACAATTATTTTCAGTATTATTTTCAAGACAGGCAGCCAGGACCTAAGGCTACAGGACCAAGACAGGCGCCTGTGTCACAGGGCATGCATGCAAGGGGGTTGTTACTAAGTTAGGAGAGCACAGTGTGAGAGTGCTGTTAGGCCACTTCCTGCCATACGGATGGCACTTGGAAGTCATTATCTTTACTCGGGAAGGCAGCTCATTATGTCTCTCCCTGGCTCAGAAACAGCAGTTCTTCTGCTTTCTTTGGATGTTCTATTTTGAGTCTCCCTCAGCTGACCCTCTTGTTCACGCAGCCTCCCTCTGTGGGACACGTGGTATGTTTCTCCTCTATCAAAACACACATGGTTACTAATGCAGCACACACTTGTTGCGAGTTTCATTTAAGAACACTGCAGATTTGGCTAAATTGATAGGTAAAAAATGCACAGTTTTTGTCTCATGAGAATTACAAACAACTTTGGGGGGAAATGTTTCCGTACTGCAGAGAGAAATACTGTGAAACAGCCTTTAAATGCAGTGTCTCTCTTCAGGTGGTGATAAATGGAGGTGCCACGTCCACTGGTGAACAGGACAATGAAGACACAGAGCTCATGGCGATCTACACAACGGAAAATGGCATTGCAGAAAAGGTACCCACTTCCATCGCCACCCCCGCTCCCCGCCGCTGCTGTCTCAGGTTCTGTCCAGGACGTGTTCTTCCTCTGGGTTTTGTCTCTACCCTGCGGAGTGGGTGTGGGTGTTCTCTGTATAATGGAAATAGAAGTGATGAGGAGTGGAAGTTACTAATTTTTTAAAATCCTCACCTGAGGATATGTTTATTGATTTTATTTTTTTAGAGAGAAGTTGAGAGACCGAGAGAGACAGAGAAACATTGATTGCTCTCGTACGTGCCCCAGGAATCAAAAGAAGTTACTAATTTTTAATTGTCTTAATGGCAATTAAGTTAAGTCTCATATAGAGCCCCTTATTTATATATTTTTAAAAGCCTCAGTCAGCATGCCAGAGGGAAGGGGTTAAGAATTTGGGTCTGGGTGCTAATGTGACTCAGACCCTGATAATTACTTAAACTCTCTGGGCATCAGTTGCTTCATCTCTAAAATGGAAGTAAACAAATTTGTCTTAGGGTTGTTGTGAGGGTTAAATGAAATAATATATGTAAAGTTATTGGCATCGTGTCTGGTATATACTACGTGTGCATTGACTAAGAGAATGAGAGAATCCAGTAGCTAGTTTATTGTAGACTATGAAAACGCCTTTAATGAAGGAAGCCTTGACCAAAGCAATAGAAATCACACTAAAAGTGGGAGAATCTCCTTTTGCTTCATCCTGTCTCCTTAACGGTCAGTCTGTGTGACCATTTTCCTAGATGCCAGGAGAGCTGCCCAAAGAGGGGCCAGATATCTGGATTTTTTTTCTTTGTATCTAACACATGTGAAAAGTTTGATAATATGGCATTTTCAGATTGCATTGCAGCCCTAAGACTTCTCACTTTCATTTGATAGACTTATTTATTGACTTTATTTTAGAGAAACAGGAAGGCGGGGGGAAGAGAGAGAAAGAGAAAAACAGTGATTTGTTGTTCCACTTCTTTATACATTCATTGATTGATTCTTGTATGTGCCCTGACTGGGGATCAAACCCGCAGCCTTGGGGTATCAGGACGATGTTCTAAATAAATTTTAAAAATAGATTTTAACTTTATGGTGACAATTACTAATTTGATCCACTTATATAATGAGGCATTAATTCCAGAATCACTGCTTTGTATTATAGACAGTAGATTCTGTATATTCTACTCACAAAGACCACTAGAAAGTTGACACATGCAAATATAGTACCCAACTTGGTTGAGTGCAACAATTTTGCAGTATAGTCACTACAGTGATAACAAATATTATATTGGAATTTTGGAATAATCAAATTTTTATGTATGTGTGGTTTCTTTTTAAAATTTCTAGTCTGTGAGATAGACATTTCATTTTTGGGTATCTTGATCAGTATTGCTATTATTTGGTCAAGCTATTATAAATTAGACTAGAGTCATGCTGAATGTTGAAATTCCTGTGGTGTTGGATTCCACACTGCTCCTCAGAGTGCAGAGATGAGAGCAGCTACGGTCAGCGTGTAGACTGATGCCTGCAGTCTAGGCTTGCTTGGATCTCAGCATCTTGTAGCAGAGTGCTTCCGAATTTATAGACTTGTTGGGTTGCATCCAGTGCTAAGGTCCTGGGTCCTTAATCACAGAGTTAGATGTTTCTAACTCTCTATCCCTCTCCCTTCCTCTCTGTAAAAAAATCAATAAAATATATTAAAAAAAAAAAAAGAAGCATTGATGAGAGAGAAACATCGATCAGCTGCCTCCTGCACGCCCCCCCCACTGGGGATGTGCCCACAGCCAAGGTACATGTCCTTGCCCGGAATCGAACCGGGGACCCTTCAGTCCACAGGCTGACACTCTATCCACTGAGCCAAACCAGTCAGGGCTCATTGTTGTTTTGATTTGCATCTCTCGGACGATTAGTGACTTTGAGCATGTTTTCATATGTCTCTTGGCCTTCTGTATGTCCTCTTTTGAAAAGTGTCTATTTAGGTCCTTTGCCCATATTTTGATTGGATTGTTTATCTTCCTTTTGTTAAGTTGTATGAGTTCTCTGTAAATTTTGGAGATTAAACCCTTCTCTGAAATAGCATTGGCAAATGTGTTCTCCCATGCAGTGGGCTTTCTTGTTGTTTTGTTGATGGTTTCTTTTGCTGTGCAGAAGCTTTTATTTTGATGTAGTCCTGTTTGTTTATTTTCTCCTTAGTCTCCATTGCCTTAGGAGCTGTATCAGTAAAGATATTGCTACGACATATGTCTGCTATTTTGCTGCCTATGGAGTCTTGGAAGATTTTTATGGTTTCCCGTGCTGCTCCCATTTTCTGATACTGAATGTGGCAGTGAAGAAATGTGACCAGTCTTTTTCTTCTTATCAGTATCTTGATCTTTTGCCTGTCTTATGGATTCTTTATCTTTGATATTCAGTAACTTTACTTAGACATGTGTTGCTGTTTTTTTTTGTTTTTTTTTGGAGGTGGTGGTGATGGTAAAGAATTATGAATTTATTAGGTCATCTGGAAACCCAGATGAGCTGAGGCCCAAAATGGCGCCAGTAGCCAGGGACGGGGAGTCAGATTTTAAAGGACTTTAGGCGGGCCTTTTCTGGGCGGAAAATTCTCTGGGCGGGTCCTGAGAGGAAAGATAATGGTGTTAGCAAGTGGAATGTAGTCTTAGGGAAAGGGAATGTCTATTGTGAAATGATTTGAAGGTCAGTTCCCAGGGAAGGGGATATCCATGCGATATTTGATCAGACCTAACATTCCAGCCTTTTGTTTTATGGAATAGGGGGAAGGGCATATCTTCCGTAGTTACTTCCTGCTGAGGGGGATGAACTTTGATTGTAGTTGGCTGGAACACTATAGATTTCTCATGGTTGGAGCGAGGGGTTGCAGCAGCATGATTTCCCCAAGAGACTGGTTAGTGAAGGCTCAAAAGCCATCCTGTTGAGTGGCTTGGTAGGTAAAAGCTGGTCCTGAGGCTACCAGTGTCACTTGTCTGGTTTTGCTGCTTTTCTGGACCTGGATCTGAAATACAACTGAAGTCTAGATGTTATCTTTAGGGAGGAAAAGATCTGGGGTCTAAGCTGCCTGACTAGTGATATGAAAGATCAGGGGTCCAACCACATGACCAGTTAGTTACCTTGGGGGCGAGGTTCTTGTTTTCCCAGTTTGCCCCTTGCTCTAGGCATCCAGAATTCTCTGACCTAGCCCATCGTCTTTGCTCTGGGAGTCAAGGGGACGATGAGGTCTGGGCACAAAAGGAGGTTGTGATGGTGTCTAGGGGTGGTATTTCCTGAGTACAAGTTGGGCTTGTAACCTGGTGGAGACCAACTTTTATACATTTTAGTATTACGGGGGCAAAAGCTGGAACAATAAGAATTTTGACAAATGGTCTGATGGGAGAAAAGAGACATTAGTTTGGAGGGTTGTAGTCTGATATACCCAAATGAGGTTTATTCTCTTGGCTTCATTTGTCCTTGGTTTAGGAAGATAGAATTTAATAGATGGCTGCCGACTGCTTGGCATCTGGATTTTCTAGATGGCTGGAAACTGCTGTTTTAACTATTGTCAGTTTCCCTAGCAAATTGCTGTTTAATTATCTCAGCTTCCCTATTCTACTTGTCTTGGCTTACTGCTTACAAATTTAACTCATTTCCTTTTTCTCTCAAAATGCCTGTCCATGCCTCTGCCTTTTATTACCAAAACCATACACTTTCTTTTCAATTTATTTCGAATTCTTAACTCTTAGAAACCTTAATTTTCCAATGATAACCAAAAAGTAGACAGCCAGCATTTCTTAGATTGACATTTATGAATACTCTCACTTTCAAGAAACACAACTTCAATAAGGCATCACATTAACAGTTCCAAATCTACCTTATAGGTTTTCTGTAACAAAAGCTATAATCAGGTGAACTTAAAATGTGTTGAAATATTTAGATGTTTATCATTTAACCCAGCAATGCGCCAAAGCTTTTAAGAAGACTTTGGAAAATTATGTATAGGCCCTGTGAAGCTGGAGGGAGGTGCGGGGAGCAGGCCCCGCAGCCTGTTCTAGGACGGTAGTTTCCAGGCCTCCGGCCACTTGTATTAAAAGTAGCACTTTTTTCCTTAGAGATAACATGCTAAGATTTGGGTAATAATGAGTTCAGTCTCTGATAATAGCCACTGTTAAGTAAGAATTTGCAGTTTTGCAGTAAAGAAAGTAGTTCTTTGGGAAGGGCAGGGGGGTGAGAAGGTGCTGAGGTGAGAGCAGCGTTCAGAGCATTAAAGGGAGTGAGAATGCTGGCCTTGGGATCTAAAGGCTCAGTGAGGGGGTCCCTTCACTGCGTCATGGAGGAGCTTTGCGAGACGGCTGAAGTTGGGAACCCAGAGGCGAAAGTACACAGCGAGCCTGAGAAAGGAGAGTATTTCTTGTCTAGAGGAGGGGACAGTTATGGAGGAGATAAGGTGTTTACGGTCCAAGGTAATGGCTCGACTTTGCGGGGTGAGAGTGAAACCAAGGTAGGTGACTGTGGTTTGGGACAACTGGGCTTTATGAGGGGATACGTGGTAGCCCGGGTTGGGCACCGAGGTAGAACGAGGAAAGAGTGGATAGAGGGGGTATTTTAGTAAGATGCAGTGTAGAGGTGAGGTGCGGCTAGTGGCTGTGAGACTAATCCGTCAACCCCCATAGTAGAGACTGAGGAGGGGACAGTGAATTCAGGGAGGGCAGAATGAGTGGCCCCCGTGTCAATTATAAAGGAGATCAGCTTACCTGCTCCACAGTCGTCACCGAGGCTCTGTTCTAGTGATATAAGTGTGTGGGGCTTTGTCAGGGCCGGGGCAACTTCAGTTTTTGGTGGCCAGTCCCAGGAGGTGTGGAAGCTCCAGACCGGATCCAGAGGGCGGCCTTGCTGGACTGGCTGAAATTTGACTTGAAGGGGCCAGACTACAGTCTGATTTCCAGTGGCCTTCCCTTCCGCACCTTGGGCAGGGTCCAGGCGGGGTTCTCGAGTTTGGGCAGGACTTGGCCAAGTGTCCTTCCTTCCTTGCATTTGAGGCATGGTCCCGGAGGAGGCTTAGCCCTGACTTCTCCTTGGTTGGAGGACCGGCACTTCAGGAGAGTAGTGGCTAGGAGCTGAAAGGCTTCCTCTGGGCCTCAGCCTTGTCCTGATCTCGCTTTTGTTTTTGGATTTGTGTCTCCACATCTCTATTATTAAGACCTTAAAGGCCAGATTAACGAGGTCTTTTTGAGGGGTTTGTGGACCTGTGTCTATTTTTCAAAGTTTGCGGCGTATGTCGAGTGCTGATTGGGATATAAAGTGGGTGTTCGGCCTCGGCCCCAGGAGCCCACCACATGTAACAAAAGCTATAATCAGGTGGGGAGGTGGGGTCCAAGGTGGTAAACTTCTGTCAGGCCTCCGTGAGGCGGAGAGGAGGAGAGCTGGGTTTTCGTCAGAGCCTTGAGAGATTTCATTAAATTTGTCATAGTTCACTGCCTTATGGGCAGCCTTTTTGAGTCTAGCAATGAGACAGATGATCATATGACTACGAAGCCGGCGCCCTGGAGAATTGACCCGATAGTCCCATCTCGGGTTAGTTTGGGGGAACCAGTCAGCGCCAACCGGGTTGGCTGGCGTGTCCTGTCTATGGAGGGCATCAGCATGGTCCCGAGCTGCTTGCCAAATGCACTCCTTCTCTTCTGGGGTCAGAGAGGAGGACAGGATGACATAGATGTCGTGTCAGGTCATAGGAGTGGGTCAGGTACCGGAATTCCCAAGACGTCTCTCAATCTGTGCGAGGATGGACATGGAAAATGGGATGTGTACCTGGACAATACCCTCGGCCCTGGCCACCTCTCGCAGGGGAAGGACAAGGGCTGGAGGCTGGCTGTCTGGGAAATAGTTAAAGGGGAACTTGGTAAGGAGGTTGAAGGGTGGAGTCTGAAAATGGGGGCATTTGGAGGAGGGACATAAGGAGGTGGGCTTGGGGGATCTGTAGGGGAGCGGAGAATCAAGTGATTGGGAGGGTCTGAAGGACCTGGCGGGTTGGAGAAGGACGATCAGAAAAGCCTTAGGGTGTAAAGGTCCGGGGTTGGCAGAAGGGCGTTTTGGGTGGAGTCGGATTTGATAAGGAAGCAAGTTTGAGAGAGAAGGATGATTGCGGAGAGTAAAGAAGGCCTGGACGTAGGGGATCTCTGACTACTTCCTATTGTGGTGACAGAAATTATTTAAGACGCAAAGAATGTTCAAATTGAAAGCTCCATTCTCGGGCCAATGCGAAAATTTAGATTGTGGATAAGGCGCTTTGGCCGGACCTCCGTGGAAGGGCCGAGTGTGTGAAGATTATGGGGGAGACATCCCAGAGGAGTTTTTTTGGGGGGGTGGGGAAGAGATGGAAAAAGAACTCCCAGTGGTGTAAATTAGGAAGAGGAGGTAAGAAACAAAGGGAGACCCGGGGAGCTAGACTAGAGGGAGGGCGTCCCCGCCGGCTAGTCAGGCTCCAGAGTGAGGAAGATGGTCTAATCCATGTGGTGGGCTCCTGGGGCCGAGGCCAGACTGGAGAGGCTTTCTGGCCTAGCGCTAGGTCCTTTGTCTGAGATGGCAAATCAGAAACCCAGAGAGCTGACCCAGTGTCACTTACCGGAGATGAAATGCGCCGGTGTTGAGTGCCGGGTCAGTACTGGGAAGGAGAGAGAGGTCCCAGATCTGGCAACCTCCCTGGCTGGTTCAGGAGGGCCCGTGAGGGCGGGAGGCCTAATCGAGGCCACAATCATGTCACTCGAGTAGGATTTGGAGGTGAGCCCGGGTCAAGCTGCTGCCGCCTAGCAAACTTGGGGTGATTGAAGCCAGGGTGATGGCTCCCCTTCCCCATGGAACCCTCCCGGGTTTCTGCACCTAATGCTAGGGTCAACGAAGGAGGAACGCACGAGGCCAAAAGTATAAAGAATTATGAGTTTATTAGGTCATCGGGAAACCCAGATGGACTGAGCCCCCAAATGGCGCCTGCCTGCGTAGGTATGTTTTGATGCTGACCGTTCTGGGTCAGTTTTTTCTGGCACTTTTAATATGTAGTGTCTAAGCTCCTGTTACTTTAGGAAAGCAGTCTTGAATTATATCTTTACTTTTTGTTCCAGTCTGTTCTTTTGATTTTATTTCATGGCTCCAGTTACAAATATTTTGGATCTCCATTGCCTGCTTTCTCTAGCTATCATTTCTCTCTAATATGTTTTTTTCACTTACATTGTTTTTATTTTTTATTTATAGTCTGTGACCCTTACACTTCTTTTAAATGTCTATTTTCTCTTGTGCTCTCTGTCTCTTTTTTTAAAAAGTCCTCACCCGAGGATATTTTTTCCATTGATTTTTCAGAGGGCAGAAGGGAGGAAGGTAAGGGAGAGAGAAAACATTGATATGAGAGAGACATATTGAATGGCTGCCTCCTGTAAGTGCTCCTACTAGGAAGGGGGAAAGAACCTGCAATCCAGATACATGCCCGTGACCAGAATTGAACCTGTGACCCTTTGGTGCACGGGCCAATGCATTAACCACTGAGCCACGCCAGCCAGTGACTTTCATTTTTCTTTTTTCCCCCCTTTACTTTTGTCCAAATTCTGTCAATTCATGTTTTATTTCTGTTTGTCTTCTAATTTCTGTTTTTAAGGTCTTCCTAATACACTTGATTATTAATTAAAAATATTTTTACTATTGATTTCAGAGAGGAAGGTAGAGGGAAAGAGAGATAGAAACATCAATGATGAGAGAGAATTATTGATTGGCTAGCTCCTGCATGCCCCCTACTGGGGATCGAGCCCTCAACGGGCATATGCCCTTGACCAGAATCGAACCCGGGACCCTTCAGTCTGCAGGTCAACATTCTGTCCACTGAGCCAAACCAGCTAGCTAGGGCTACAGTTGATTATTGAGTTTTTAAGATATCTGAATTGTTCTTTATAATTCACTGAGTACTTGGAGGGTCTTTCTAATTTATAAAAATGTCCTTTATTTCTTGGAAATGTTCTTATTTCTTTGATTAATTCTTATATTCTGTTACCTTGGTTGTATTCTGACTTTTAAAACCATTACAATTTCTTATCCATATTTGTCTGTTATGTTTGGAACATATCTATCTTGTTTTTAGTTTGTAACACCTCTTTTATTTTTTTTTTTAAGGAGAGAGGGAGGGAGAGAAACATTGGTGTGAGAGAGAATCATTGATTGGTTGCCTCCCGTTCACATCCTAACTGGGGATTGAACTGCAACCTGGGCATGTGCCCTGACCCGAAATCAAACCCTCAACCCTTCGGTGCATGGGACAGCACTCCAACCAACTGAGCCACACCAGCTAGGGCTACTTTGTGTTTGCTTTTATTTACTGATTAGAGCTTTTTAAAATGGCATTTATTTCTTCCCAGGTTCAAATTAAATTTTTTTTCATTTGTTTTAGAGGGAGAAAAGGGAGGGAAGGGAGAGAAGAAGGGAAAGAGAGAGAGAAAGAAATATGGATTTGTTATTCCACTTTTTTATGCATTCACTGGTTGCTTCCTGCATGTGCCCCGACCGGGGATGGAACCCCAAATCCTGGCGCTTGGGGATGACTCTCTAACCAACTGAGCTATCTGGCCAGGGCCAAATATTTTTCTTTTTATGATACAAGTTTTTATTTTATTTTACTTTAAAAGTTTCTTCATACCACATTGGCCTTATTTCCTCTTATTTTTGGAGGCTTCCTTTGTCCCAGGTTTGTGAGGCAATAAACATGAGTGTAGGGTGGTTGTCTGGGAGTGAGGTTTGTCTGCTGGTGGGAGTTGCCACTGAATAACCAGGAGGAAAGCTGCCTCGTTGCGGTGGAGTCTAGATATCAGCATGTTGTCTCGGGCTGATTACAGTTCCTGTCGAGGAGGGTTCTTCTAGTCTCCTGCGAATAAGCCTGGTTTCTGTAACCTGCTCTGGCATTCTGGAAGCAGATGAGGATTCCACTGGTCATGTTTGCATTTAACCCCACCTAGTATTCCTGAGTCTGATGTCTTTCTGGTTTATATTCATCAAACCAGTGGTCGCCAACCTTTCGGACCTCATGGACCACCAGTGGTCCGCGGACCACCGGTTGGCGACCACTGCTTCAAACAGTACATTGTTGTATCTTGAAGGATGAGGATAGCAGCAGGCAACAGGATGTCTGCTTGTTTTGCATAGTTAAAACCTATCCTCTTCCCATCCTTTTCTGTCTTGTGCCTCCAAGCTTGGAACCTTTCTGGGCTCCTGTTGGTCACTCAGCTCACTTCACACTGTCCTCCTGCAAGCACACAGATTGTCTATTCCTTCCCTCTCCCTTACGGGTTACAGCTCAGGCAAATATTCCAGAAATGTGTTCATCTCATTTCTTTTCCATATTTTCTTTGTTCTTGTAGATTTGTGACATATTTATTCCTTCTGTGTGTTTTTAGGAGTTAGAGGAAATGACACATGTGGCCAATCTAGCATGTTTAACTGGCACTCAAAAGCTGGTTCTTTAAAAAAACACACAACTGATGAAATTGATCTTTGATGGACCTGATTAAGGAAATAATGAGAAAGCACAAATATACATTAGCAATGTGAAAGGAGATATAAGAAAAATGTATAAGAGAATATTAACTATGACATTATGATAATCAGTTTGAAACTCTATAGCAGGGTTGGCAAGCTATAGCCTATGCAAGCTACATCTGCCCAACACCTGTTTTGATAGTTTCATTGGAATACAGCCATACTCACTCGATACATATTGTCTAAGGCTCTTCTGCACGACAGTGGCAGAGTCGAGCAGTTGTGACAGAGCATTGATGACCCACAAAACCTAAAATATGTACTGTATAGCCTCTTACAGAAAGGGTTTGCTGGAGGAAATGATTTCCTAGAGAAAAAGAGACCGCAATTGACCCCCAAAGTGCTGGACTAAGCTAAATAACCATTGAAGAGATTGGAAAGGTTATTAGTGATCTTAAGAAGGCTCCAACCAGAGAACTGAGTTCTGAGTTCATTAATCTTTGAAGGACAGGCAATTTCCTTGCTCTCTGATTATTTCAGACCATGGAAGAAGATAGAAAAGTCTCCCAAATGACATTATTAAACTATCAATGCAGTCATCTTTTAAAGAAACCTTGCTCTTGAAAGTTATTGTTATTGAGGTTTTTGCAGTGATTTGTATTGTTAACGCAGTGATACTGACTCTGGTACCATAGCTTCTAATGACCGAGCACACGCCTGTCTCAATGAGGGCAGCAGCGTTTATGTGACAGAATTAACTGATCCCCTTGACCACACAGTTCCCTAGTCAGTGTCATCTTAATACTATTTGTAGACGTTTACATTTGTTCCATTTCTGTGTTATAGAAGCACCTTCATTACTAAGAAAGATTGAGTGTGAGTGAGAGTGTGTGTGTGTGTGTGTGTGTTTGTGTATTTGTACGTACACATGTCTTAATCTTAGTCTGCCAGGCCTGAAAGAGGGCAGATATAGTCTCTTCATTTCTGTGCATTAAAACAATAGTTAAAATTAGTTGTACTAAGGGACATTGTAGTGTTACTGTACTTTCAGATATCTCTCTTTATTACTTTGTGAGCAGCAACACTCCCCACTTGGAGATGTAGATAATGTGATGGTGTTGAACTGTACAAATCCAATATCCACAGTAGCATCATGTTAGCAAAATGGTCAACTGAGTGTAGTGATTCCCAAGACCTGAGTTGGGGGTTCTCCAATCAGGTTCAGTGATTTGCTGAATTCAGAGAAGCGGTTGCACTCCTGGTTACAGCTTATTTCAGAGAGAGGATACCGATTAAAATCCATGGAAAAGGCACGTAGGGAAGGATCCAGGAGACACCAGCTCAAGCTTTCAATTGTCCTCTTCCCATGGAGTCGGGTGGGCACTGCCTAATTTTCCCAGAAACAATGTGTGGCAGTTCTCAAGGAGTGTGCCAACCTGGGAAGCTCACTGGAGTCCTGGTGTCCAGGCTTTTACTGGGGAGCAGTCATGTAGGCGTGGCTGACCTTAATGTCCAGCTCCTTCAGAGGTCAGACTGATACCACGTAGCCCAAGCCCCCCCCCCTCCCCCCATGGATCACATCATTAGCATAAACTATTTGGGGCAGTCCAAGGCTTCAGGTAAACAAATACATTCTTAAGAAGCAGGATGTCCCAAGAGCGTAGGTATTGCCTCCCAGGTGCCAGAAGGGCCAAACCTTTCCCTGACGTGCAGGGTTTGGACATCCCACACCTGCTGAGTTAATTCTTCACTGCATATCACTACGTATCAAATTCCTCACACATGCGTACTCTCTCTACCAACAGATGTTTAAAAGACATGCATATCCCATTTTACCCATTCAACAGTGAACTCTCCCACTATCCATTTTTTGAATGGAGAAAAAGTTCTCTCGGGAAGGTCATATTCAAGTCACATTTGGATTAGATCAAATATAGACTTACACGGGATTTACCTTTAGGCTTCAGAAGGTAAGCCTGAATTGCATCACTTCTTTTGTGCAAGGGTATTTGTCCTCTAAGTCCCTGTTGTCCTGTGCATGGAAAATTGAGTAATAATACATGGAGTCACCATCTTTCTATGGGTTAGATGTGGTCAAGAGTCAGAATGTTTTGTCTCCTGGTAGACACTCTGTTTGTTAGGTTATAAAAGATTTTTTTAAAAAATGCACATCTCAGGTTCCAAGAAATTGTTCATTGGGTTTTAGGAATCAGAGCAGTTCTGAGTTTTCTGTTTGGCTCAGATGCTGGATGACTTCAGAAGTGATGCTGACTTGACTTGAAATGATGAACACACAATACAATATACAGATGATGCATTACAGAATTGTATATCTGAAACCTATATAATTTTATTAGCCAACTAGAGGCCCAGTGCACGGATTTGTGCACTCGTGGGGTTCCTCAGCCTGGCTTGCACCCTCTCCCAATCTGGGACCCCTTGGGAGATGTTGGACTGCCAGTTTCGTCCCGATTGCTTTCAGGGATTGGCCTAAACCGGCAATCTGACATCCCTGGAGGGATGCAGTAGTGCACAACGCAGGTGGCCGGGGAGGAGCCCCAGCTGGGCACTGCGCCGCTCCCGCTCATCCCGGTCCTGCTGCACCTGCCGCAGCTGCCTCTTGGTAGCACTGCAGCAGAGGTGGGAGAGGCTCATGCAGCCACAGCTGCAGCTGCGCTCACCAGCTGTGAGCCTGGCATCTGGCACCTGCTGAGTGGTGCTCCCGCTGTGGGAGCACACTGACCACCAGGGGGCAGCTCCTGCATTGAGCGCCTGCCCCCCTGGTGGTCAGTACCTGTCATAGTGACTGTCATTCGGTTGTTTGGTTGCTTAGGCTTTTAGATATAGATGTCACCCAATAAATTCAATTGAAAAGCAAAAGAAGTGATGTCGATACTGACTAGGAATGTCTAGACCAGCCGTGGGCAAACTACGGCCCGCGGGCCGGATCTGGCCCATTTGAAATGAATAAAACAAAACAAAAAAAAAAAGACCGTACCCTTTTATGTAATGATGTTTACTTTGAATTTATATTAGTTCACACAAACACTCCATCCATGCTTTTGTTCCGGCCCTCCGGTCCAGTTTAAGAACCCATTGTGGCCCTCGAGTCAAAAAGTTTGCCCACCCCTGGTCTAGACTATGACCGAGACCAGCGGTTTTCAAACTTTTTCATCTCATGGCACACATAAACTAATTACTAAAATTCAGCACCATACCAAAAAGTATATATTTTGCCAGTGTGACAAAAAAAATAGGTATAATATTGATTCATTCACACCGGATGGCTCTTGTTGGCTGTTGTCATTTTTTTTAATTTGACAATCTAAGGGAAAAGAGGTCAGTGCCCCTAATAGTCAGATATTGCATGTTTTAAAAATTCTTGTGGCACACCAGTTGAAACTTGCTGATGAGGCTATAACCTAAAGTGTCTGGTCTTTGTGAAGATTTTGTCTCAAAAAGCATGCAACACTTAACATAAAAAAAAATCTTTAGTAGTGGTGGGAAGAAGAAAAAGAAAATTGCCCCTGAACTAGAAATTCATTTTTGGTCTGTTATTTTAAGTAAAATATGAATCACTTATCTGTACACTTCTGAATTTCGTTTTCACTCACCATTGTGTCTGAGTAGCAGTGTTTTGGTACAAGGTTGTAGGACTTTATTTTTAGGTACAAAAAATTCTCTTTGCAGGGATGGGGGAGGGCGGGAGCAACAGATTAATGCTCTCTGTTTGAAGTGGTTAGCATTTCATATTATTTCTTCATTCTGGTCACCACTGCTCATGTCCAGGTATTACTTTTTGGTCCCATCCTGGGAGCATCATCTCCATGCAGGTGGTCTCTAGGCTGGGGAGAAGCTCTGAGCAAGCTGAATGCTCTAGGGCAGTGGTTCTCAACCTTCCTAATGCCGCGACCCTTTAATACAGTTCCTCATGTTGTGGTGACCCTCAATTTCATTGTTACAAATTGAACATAATTAAAGCATAGTGATTAATCACACAAAAAATATGTAATTATATATGTGTTTTCCGATGGTCTTAGGCAACCCTTGTGAAAGGGTCTCGACCCACAGGTTGAGAACTGCTGCCTAGGGGATGAGAAGATAGCAATGGGGATACCGAATCCCCAAAGTCTGAAGATGGGGTGTCCCACTGAGCCAGTGTGTTTGAGCATTGTGTCAAAGGTAGCCAAGGCTTAATTTTACGGGGAAGTGGCAGCCACTTTATCAAATTGTGTTTTAGTAGTGGGCCTGTACTAAACTGAGCTAACGTTACTCCTTACATTTATTTATTTATTTATTAATTTATTTCGTTAGTTATTGAGAGTGGAAGGGAGGGAGAGAGGCAGAGAGAAACATCCATGTGAGAGAGATACCGCAGAGCCAAACTAACTAGGGCAGTCCTTGTTTTTATTAAGCAACTCCTTTGTCTCTCTTGCTTACAGAGCTCTCTGGCCGAGACGTTGGATAGCACTGGCAGTCTAGACCCCCAGAGATCGGACATGATTTACACCATAGAAGACGTCCCTCCCTGGTACCTGTGCATATTTCTGGGGCTGCAGGTAAGATGGTTCCTTTAGGATGTAACCACCAGCAGATGCTTGAGTTCTCTGTCTGGATGTTTTTTAAATTCAGTTTTGATTTTGATTTATTGAGGACTTTATTATAAACTAGAGGCCCAGTGCACGAATTTGTACACGGGTGGGGTCCCTCGACCTGGCCAGTGATCGGGACCGTCTTGCCCAGTCCCAATTGCGGCCAATGGGGGCCAGCCAGCCGGGGAGGGACCGCAGGAGGTTGGCCAGCTGGGGAGGGACCGCTGGAGGGCTCCAGGGCGTGTTTGACCATCTCACCCAGTCCCCATCAGCCGGACCCCTGCAGCAAGCTAACCTACCAGTTGGAGTGTCTGCTCCCTGGTGGTCAGTGTGCGTCATAGTGACTTCGAGCGGTCCACTTAGCATATTAGGCTTTATATATATAGACTAGAGCCCGGTGCACGAAATTCGGCCTGCACCCTATCCAATCTGGGACCCCTCAGAGGATGTCCAACTGCCACAAGGATCGGGCCTAAACCAGCAGTCGACATCTCTCTTATGATCTGGGACTGCTGGCTCCTAACCGCTCGCCTGCCTGCCTGCCTGATCGCCCCTAACCGCCTCTGCCTGCTGGCTGATCACTCCCTAACTGCTTCTCTGCTGGCCTGATCGCCCCCAACTGCCCTCCCCTGCCGCCTGATCACTCCCAACAGCCCTCCCCTGCCGGCCCGATCGCTCCTAACTGCTCTCCCCTGCTGGCCTGATCGCATCCCTAACTGCTTGCTCCCCTGCCAGCCTGATCACCCCTAACTGCTTGCTCCCCTGCCAGCCTGATCGCCCCTAACTGCCTCTGCCTTAGCCCCCACCACCATGGCTTTGTCCGGAAGGAAGTCGGACATCTGGAAGATGTCCAATTGACCCGGTCTAATAAGCATATTACCCTTTTATTAGTATAGATTACTCTCTTAAGACTGATGAATGGAAATTGTTAACATCAGTTTCATAGTAGTGAAAGGAAGAAAAGAAAGGAGGAGGAGATTAAACAGAATGAAGGAAGGAAAACAGGGAATAAGCAAAGGAAATGACATGGAAGGAAGGACTGAAAATTATAGAGATATAGAAAAAAGGAAGAACAGAGGGAGAGAAAAGTAGAAGAGAAGAGAGAAGAACTAGTTTTCATTTCTCATTCCCGGCTTAGTTAACCAACTCACAGTCACAGTCAGTTCTGCCATGAAACATGGGCGACACTGAAAAATGCCATGTTGGCCAGATCGTAAACGGCATGTTTCAGTCTTTTTAAAGAAAGGCAAACTTTGCCAGAGAAGCAGCTGCTTTGTCTGCTGTGGCTTCCAGTGGGAGCAGAGCAGGGACGCTGCCAGGAGAGGGAGTGGAACAGGGCTGGGCTCCTATGATTTTGGTGCTTTCCCTCATCTCAGCACCCTCTTCCCACTTAACGGACTGAAGTGGCGCTCTAGAGAAAGGGGACAAGACAGGAAGCTCTTTTCTAGGATTCACACCCATGACCTGGGTTTGCCTTGGTTGTTTTAGCCGTGTGAAAGCTGCGACCTGCACGGCTAGGGTTCAGGACCTAGAGAAGGGCTGTGCACAAATGACGAGACTAGACAAGAAGTATGAATTTGGATATCATGGGGGGCCGGGCAGTGAGCCATTCTTTAGTGGAAAGGCTTCACTGGTGCCCAGGCCCTGCCAACCTTGTATTCAATTTTAGATACACATATTGCCCTTAGGCAGCAATCCTGGCAGCAGACAGATAATCTTAAAGGTCAGTAAATATTAGTAAAGATTTACTTTGAGACTATTAGGTCAGGAAATTGCTTGAGCTACCATTTTCTTGACAGAACAATGGTGCATAGCTTTAGCCCTTGTCAAAGCTCAAGGTCCATCAGCCTTCTGGGTTGCTTGTTTGCACTTTTCTGCTAATGTAGACCAGTTAATCCCGGCAGCAGACAGATTATCTTAAAGGTCAGTAAATATTAGTAAAGATTTACTTTGAGACTATTAGGTCAGGAAATTGCTTGAGCTACCATTTTCTTGACAGAACAATGGTGCATAGCTTTAGCCCTTGTCAAAGCTCAAGGTCCATCAGCCTTCTGGGTTGCTTGTTTGCACTTTTCTGCTAATGTAGACCAGTGGTCCGCAAACTGCGGCTTGCGAGCCACATGCGGCTCTTTGGCCCTTGAGTGTGGCTCTTCCTAAGCCTTAGGAGTACCCTAATTAAGTTAATAACAATGTACCTACCTATATAGTTTAAGTTTAAAAAATTTGGCTCTCAGAAGAAATTTCAATCGTTGTACTGTTGATATTTGGCTCTGTTGACTAATGAGTTTGCCGACCACTGGTGTAGACAATGGATAGCTTTCAGCATAGCCAGACTCTGTTCTCAGGTCTGACTTTCCATTCTTCATTTTTTTAAAGTTTGAATGACAGTTTAACCTGGGGTATTTCAGATGCTGAGAAACTCAGTCTCATTGCCCAGACAGGTTTATGCACTTGGAGGTGAGGCTGTACCTGCCCCGACAGCTGATGCTTTGGTCTGGGTTTCCAGCCCTCCCAACCCCCTTTAGGTATCACAGCACTTGGTTACCTGACCTGAAAGGTGTCTAATAAGGAGAAGTCACAACCCAAGGAGCTGAGTGGTCGTGGGGATAATTTTCCTTGGGTTGAACATCCTGAAACAGAGTGAGGAGACTTGCTTTTTAAAATGTTTATATTCTAGGTGTTTCTAGAAGTGTTCCCTGGTCAAATGGGATTGGGAACCCTGCATGCATCATGGCCTTCTTGACGATGCACAGTGTTCTTAAGCTTGTGAGCATCCCTGAGAAGTCCTGGATGGGAATGTTCTGTTTCCTGCACGAAACACCTATTAGTGTTATGAAATTTGGGCTTTATGGGCTGCAAGCAACACATTTTGGCAAACCGGAGCAGAGATGGGGAACTCTTGGGAATAAAATTGGGTTTGCCGAACA
The DNA here is from genome assembly GCF_000412655.1 of Myotis brandtii. Taxonomy (NCBI): domain Eukaryota; kingdom Metazoa; phylum Chordata; class Mammalia; order Chiroptera; family Vespertilionidae; genus Myotis; species Myotis brandtii. Next base: position 5,527,295 of record NW_005367209.1, read on the forward strand.
GAAGCAGGCACTGAACAAGCAGGCCCCTGGGAGGAAGGGAAGTGAGCATGGCTGCTAGGAATATCCTGGGAGTGGAGGTGGGGCCCCCAAAGGAGAGTGAGCTGGCTCTTTGTGGAGCATTCTTCAGCTCCTGTGTGACCTTAACCCTCCCCTGATTGTTATGAAACAATGCCACCATAGAAAAGGGGGGGTTGGGAAACACCCTGTGTAAGGAAGCTTTAACCCCCAGACCCATTATTTCAAGAATACAGATGTAGAATTCTACATAAAATATTGGCAAGTCAAACTGCAGAAGAAAGATATAGCAAGACTCCTAGAGTTTGTTTCAAGAATGGTTCCACGCAAAATAATTAATGTGCACAAATCAGAGGAGAAAGACATATGATTTTAGCAATTGATACTGAAAAGCATTTGAAAAAAAGCATGTAATTCCAGTAAGAATTGCAGGAGTAAAATATTAATAAAATATGATTGCATTAAGTGTTTCCTTTATGCTGACCTGGACTCATGTGAATAATAAGTAATGATACAAGTATAATGGAAATGTAATGGAAAGGAGAAATACTGAAAAAGAAATGTGATTTGGTATATGATACTCGTGTGTACCTAAGCAAACCAAAGAGTTCCTTTTTTTAAAAACAAAACAAAACAAAACATTGGCGGGGTGAGTTAGGATGAAATCAGAAAATAACGATAAGGGTTTACTCTTTCCTCTGTCTCCCTGTCACCCACAGCACTATCTGACTTGCTTCAGCGGCACCATCGCGGTGCCCTTTCTGCTGGCCGACGCCATGTGTGTGGGGTACGACCAGTGGGCCACCAGCCAGCTCATTGGGACCATTTTCTTCTGTGTGGGAATCACAACTCTGCTGCAGACAACGTTTGGGTGCAGGTGAGACTGGAGTACTAAATGGGATCCCGAAGCCCCTGTAAGGAAGGTATCGAACGACACCGTTTACCTAGGCAGCTTAGAAGGACTGACTGGTGGGTGGGTGTTGTTGTAGTGAGCCCTGCCCCCACCTACCCTGCACCGTGTTTCTTCTCTTGGTGGATGGCACCCCCCCACCCCCCCCTGGCTGTGCACGCTGGAAAGTCTGATGCTCTCAGCTCCTTCCATCCCTCCAGCTGCAGAGCAAGCTCTCCAGTGCCTGTCCTGCCACGTTCCTTTAGTCAGACCTGGGCTGTTGCACTAGGTTCCCAGTTGGTTTCCATGCCCCCAGGGCCACTCTCCTTGCCCCACTCTGTGCACCAGCCCCCCGAGCCTTCTTTCCAACATTGGCATCTTCCTCAGAGCTGCCAGGCTGCAGCCCCACTCCCTGTGTAAAACCAGGATGTGCCCACTTTTGAAGCTTCTCCCTTGCTCTCTGTCTGTCCCCTGCCTTTCCAGCCATGCCTCTGATCCCTGCTGTCCCCTTCTCTGGCTCTCCCTGGGGGGACCTCCCTGAGCCACCTGCTGTTCCACCCCGCTGTGCTTGTGTGCCCCAGCACCCCATGCACCCTGCTCATCCTTCCAGTCTGGCTTGCTCCTCTCCTCGCTGAAGCACCCCGACTCCTCGAAGCCTCCTTTGTTCTCTCAATTCCCACACATGCATCTTGTATTCATTCTTCTAATGTGGCTCTTCTTCCACTGTGTCCTTTTTTGTTTTTGTGTCTTTTCCTGTTGGATTGTGCTCCCTTCCTTGATGCCAGGGCTCTGATTGTTCACCTTTGCTTCCCTGCTCCCAGCTGAAATGGGCGAGGAGCTGGCTGAGGACCGGAGGAGAGCTCCTCTCTCCTGCCGCCTCCTGCGGGCTTGCTGTTTTCTCCTGCCCCCTCTTTTGTTCTCTTCACACTGCAGCCTCTTCCTCTACCCGGAGGCTGCAGGGACAGACTCTTCTTGGGAAGGGTAGGGAGTAAGCTTCTGAGTTCTGGTTCTGTCTCTTGCTCTATGAGAGAGACTCTGGGGAAGGGCTTCGCCTTGCCTTCTGGGGGAAAGAGAGGGCGATAGTACAGCGGCAGCCTGGGAGTCAGGGACTGTATTCCAATGAGTCAGAATCCACAGGGACCTTGAGCGTATGGGAGACCCAGAAGCAGTGTTAGGGTGTCCCAGGTGGTGGCACAGGCAACGCCTGGGAAGGGAAGTGGCCGTTTCCTTGCAGATCTGCTGATGGGAGGGAGCCATGTGGTCTGAAGGCTGTGGGGCTGGCCAGCTCTTGGAGTTCTCAAAACCCCAGCCCCTGCAGGACTGACTACCTGTGGCCACCATGCTGAGCAAATCCCTTACCTCAGAAGGGAAGGTCTCCTTAGGGGAGGCTGAGAGGAAGGTCAGGGTGCCATTGACCTAGCGCAGTGGTCGGCAAACCGCGGCTTGCGAGCCACATGCGGCTCTTCCACAAAATACCTCGTGTGGGTGCGCATGTACAGTGCGAAGTTGACTTAAAACTTTAAAGTTTATTTAAGTTAATTTTAGGGAACATTGTGGAGTGAAAGAAGATGTAGTGTCGAGGATTGATTGAGAAAAGTATGTTGAGATGCTTTGGACATATAGAGAGGATGAACGAAAGGAGATAGACGAAGCAAGTCTACAAGATGAGTGTGGATGGGAGAGTTGGAAGGGGTCGACCTCAGCGAACGTACCTCAATCAGATTGAGGACGTTTTTTAGCAAAGGACAGCCCAGGAGTACCCTAATTAAGTTAATAACAGTGTACCTACCTATATAGTTTAAGTTTAAAAAATGTGGCTCTCCAAAGAAATTTCAATCGTTGTACTGTTGATACTTGGCTCTGTTGACTAATGAGTTTGCCGACCACTGGCCTAGAGGAAGGAGGTGTGTTCTGGGCATTCCAGGGAGGACTTGATTCATTTTCTCAGTGCCAGGAAGCAGGAGAAAACAAATCCAGGTAGTTAAATTTGGCTGGCAACAGCTTTCATTCTTCTGATATGCGTTTAAGGTTCTGTATTCCAAGTCCAGAGTGGACTAAAAAGCTTTTGTTGGCTGACTCGGGAGCCTTACTTTGTACATAGGGCACTGGTTCTCTGGGGGAATTTTTATTTTTATTTTTTTCTCTAAACAGCTGACTCATCAAGGAGCTTATAGCAGAAACTGTCTGTAAATTTGGGCAGTGCCTATAGTTGAGAATTGTTGGTTGATAGGAAGAAGGAATGAAGACATCGATATTGTGGTATAATATGCACGGTGTGCAACTCAGGCCAAGGTCAGCATGGTCAGCCGCATTGCCAGTGCTGGCGACATCAAGTTGTTGGATATTTTAATGATAAACTGTAATCCCATGGGCAGTCAGAACCTACAGTTCCCCGTATAAACCAAGAGTTTACACAGTGTGGCAAATGATTTCTTCTCCTTCGTACGTGGGGCAGTGGAACAAGCAAGCATGAGAGGTTAGAGGGGCCTGGGCAGGTGAGTTCTCCAGCTTGGTTTCCTTTTGTGAAAACGAGAGGGGGCTCTTCCTAGGGTGTTCTGTGGAGGACAATGGCCATGATTTTAATGAACCTCTTGTGCTTTCATGGATTATAAACTTCCTGAAACATGTTTGGGGAGTTATCATGCACCAATAACATGAAAAGCCTTTTACTTTTGCTAAATGCTAACATAGACACTTACAATAGGCTGTGAATGATCATTTTAACAGTCTTGTGTATTTTACTTCCTGGTCACAACAGGATCAAAGAAACAGAGAAAGCAATTGGGGCCAAGGTTTGTTAGGTAGGGGCAGGATGGGACCATGCAGGAGGGAACTGCTGACTAGCCAAGAGTGGAGTTTATTCCCAGTGTCAGCCATGGATTGCAGATGGCCTGTGCATGTGTTTGTTTTATGGTTGTTGGTTTTTTTTGAGGGGGGCGGGGTGGTGCTGGTGGGGCAGTTCAGCACTTAGGCTTAAAGCAGCAGGAGAAAAAGTTTTTCATGTTCAGCTTTCATGATTTCTAAGATGGATTTTCTGACATTTCTGGTTTATAGTATTGTGTGTGTTCTGTATGCTTCTTTGCTCTTTGCCGACCACCTGACGAGTACTGGGTAACTCCATTGCACTGGATGCCGCCGGTGCCTGGGACCTAGAGACCAACCGTGGTCTGTGCTTGTGAGGAGGGGCCCTTTATTTTGAGGAAGCTAAGACTGCTGCAGGTCTAGCTCAGAGGAAGAAAGTGTAAGCATCCCGAACTGTGGGCAGTGGCAGGCCATCGCTCTTCCTCATTTCACACGGGTACCCCGGGGAAGAGGGGCCCGCTGTTCTCAGACACCTGCTTCATCCCATAAAAAACTCAGAATTGGTAGGGAGACAGTGAAGGGGACACAGACGTGCGCCTCTGCAAGCCTGAGCATGCGCTCTGACTGCAGCTGTCAGCTGTCACATCACTCCTTTGGAGGCTGTTTCCCATGGGCCGGGCTGAGGACACAAAAAATATGTCTGGGCCAGTGTGGGCTGCAGAGCCTCCCTCCTTCACTGCACATCTCCCCTGGCACAGGTCCCGGGCCCAGGGGTGGGACTTCTGTGGCTTTCCTGCTTCCCAGAGCTTCTGCTTGCAGTGGGTGGGCGGTCTGTGCCATGCCTGCTTCTTTCACTTTCTCCTGCTCCCACCTTTTCCTCCTCCTCCCTTTGACCTTGACCCGCACTTTGCTTTCAACTAGGTTTTCCCTGAGTGAGGTTTCCTTGAGTGAGGTTTCAACATCTCTGGTTCTGTTTCATTATGATGTCAATTCCAGCCACACCTTGGACTTGTTCCAGGAATTAGTACAAAGCCTTTAAAATCCTGAGAGATCAGGGCAGGGGTGCGAACCAGCTTGGAGCCGTCTCGGTGCGTCATCCCCACCCCCCACCCCCTGGGTGTCAGTGCAGAGCTGGGGGTGAAAGAGGTCCTTCGGCACCTGCCCCTTGCCAGCCACACTGACCTTCCCTGAGGTGTGGCAGGCTCTGTGTTAGGGGGTCACCTCCAGCCTTTTGCTTCGGGCACCTCTCGGAGGCATCACTGAGCTCTCCAGCAAAAGGAAAGACTAGGCTCTCCTTGTTGTGGTAGCCAGTGTTGTCATCTGCCCTGAGAAGGCAGCGTCCCCCACTTCCATCTCCTTGGGTCTGGGGGCCTGTATATGTTGTGTGTCACTAGGTACGGGGACCACTCCAGGATACTTCAAGGTCTCAAGTCCAGGGCTTTGAACTATTATTGATGAGACTTGGGAGAATCGAGGGGTGCAGTGCTTAGATTGAGGTGGGGAGACTGGGGTTCCCCCACACTCTCTGTATATGCACTTTGTGTGGGGTGCATATGTACTTTTTTGAACTGCTTAAAAGTAAAGTTGCAGACAACATGCCAGTTCACCCTAAATATCTCCTGGGAATGAGGGTCTCCTGTGTAATAACCACTTACAACAGTCGTTCTGCCATATCATCCAATATGCAGCCACATTTAACTTCCCAAGTTGTCCCTAAAGTATCTTTTAGGGCTAGTCCCTCCACCTCCCTGAACCAGGATCCAGTCAAGTTCATGTGGTGCATTTGTTTGTTGCATCTCTCTGGTCTCAATAATAAACAGTCCCCACCTTTTCCCTCCATATCACCCCCTTTTTAAAGAGTCTAGGCCAGTTGTCTGTCAAGTGTTCTGTGGTCTGAATTTGTCTGTGTCCTTATGGTGGTATTTGATTTATTCCACACCCCCCCCTTTCCCCCCTTATTTGTTCTAAACTGGGAGGTGGGGCTAGAGGCATGGTTAATTCAGGGTGAAAATTTTGCAAAAATTACTAGATAGGTGACTTTACATTGGGCTCTCCCCCACCAAATTAAAAAAATTACTGTTACTGTCCATTTACTAAAAGTTTTGAGTAGTATAGTGTGGGGCAAAAGTAGGTTTACAGTTGTGAGTATGTGAAGCCATTTATTCTTGTATTATTACTTATTAATGACTATATTTTGCATATGAACAACTGTAAACCTACTTTTGCCTCACCCTGTATATTAATGAAATGGGCCCCGTGAGAACCTGATGCTAATGACCGTGGAGGAGGGAGCTTTCCCGCACCCCTGACTGCTGCGGGGCTGGCGGAGACATCGCTCTCGTTCCACCTTTTTCATGTGACTGTGGGCATGCCGCCTGATCTCTCAGGGCCTCCTTCTGGTTAATCCTGGGCACCTGTCCACGCTCGCCTGCGGGCGCTCATTATTTCAGGGGCCTCTGGAAGGGGAGGAGGCAGACAGGCGCCGGCGGGGAGAGAGGTTGCAGTGAGCTTGGGGCTGGGGCAGCTGCCAGCAGCGTCTCTGATGAGCGTAGGGGCGGTTGGGCATCGTGCTCCATGGCCACTGCCATCAGCTTTGCTCCTTCGACTCGATCCTTGGTGGTCTTCCCCCTTCTAACACACTGCTTCTCTGTCCATATTTCTGATGCTCCTGGGGACTAGGAGACTGACTGTGTCCTCTGAGGGTATATGGGGTGAATGAATCTAGTTCTCCAGTCTTTTTTTTGATTGTCACATCCTCCTTGCCCTGCACATTCTCACATGCTCTGAATGGCTCCTCCTCCTCCTCATGGCCCACTGCCCCTCCCTCTTAGCCATCCTTTCAGCCAGGTGACCGTCGTCGCAAACGCTGTGCAGGATTAGGGCAGCGTTACACAGGCCTAGAGGACAGAGCTGCTCACCAAATACCAAAGGGAAGCTTTTGTCTTTTTCCAATATTGTGGTTTTTTGTTAACTATTTAACATCACTCTAGTATTTAAGGAATGTGATGTCATCCTCCTCCCATTCCTTTTTTAAAAATATATGTATTTTTATTGATTTCAGAGAGGAAAGGAGAGGGGGAGAGAGATAGGAACATCACTGATGAGAGAAAATCATTGATTGGCTGCCTCCTGCTCGCCCCACACTGGGGATTGAGCGCCCAACCTGGGCATGTGTCCTGACTGAGAATTGAACTTTGACCTCCTGGTTCATAGGTTGACATTCAGCCACTGAGCCACGCCGGCCAGGCAAGACACTTACTTTATAGACATAATTTAAATCAAAACTATTGAGGGGTAATTGACATACAGTAACATTGAACCTTTTTTATATGTACAGTTATATAAGGTTTTACTCACGTATACAGCCATATAACCCAACCGACAGAACATTGCCACACCCCAAGGACTTCTCTCGTGCCTCCCTGTGACTCCTTAGATCTTTAAGTAATAAAAGTATTTTAGGCTACTAGCCCTTGACCTGAAATAGGTGATACTATCATGTTTGAAAAGGAGGTTATCAAAATCACACCCAACTAGCCCTCTGGGTTCCTGCGCACTGTCTGAGCCAAGCCTGCTGCTATGAGCTGTGGCCCCCGGGGCGGGGGAGGGGAGGGGGTTGAGACGGGCACCAGTCAGCTGCTTCCTCCCCACTGAGGCTCTTCAGGAGTCTCTCTGATTGACGGTGCTGACCAGAAGAGTTCATATACTTTTTAGTGTTTATCTATAAAACCAGAATAACATGAACTTGAAGATAATGGTTACACTTGCTTTTAGTTGAGTTTTTTTTTTAATCAACTCAAAGTGAATTAGCAATAAAATGCAAGAATCATGAAAACTGTAAGTACTAGAATGAAATCAGAGTGATTTCCCTTTTTAATCTAAAAGTGGGCTTTTAAACTTTTAAACTCAAACTCTAGGAACCATACAAGGATGGTAAATTTGCTGACACTGAATATAAGAATATGTTTTTAAACTTTGTAAAAATACACCGTAAACAGACAAAATGACAAACTGGAGAAACTATTTGTATCATATCCCAGAGAAGCTCTACTGTCTCCACTATAGAAAGAACTTTAAAAAATCAGTGTTAAAAAATAGCAAAAATCATATCGAAAAGAGCAAAAAGACATGAACAGACAGTTCACAAAAACCATTATGCCGTGGCCTTTCTTCACCCTGTGAAAGGATCCTCATCAAACTGACGGGTAAGAGAAACATAAATGAAAGCCACCCTAAGATACCATTTCCCCTTTGTCAGACAAAAAAGGAAAACCCCGACAAGCCGCTCTCTCGCCAAGGCTGTGGGAGTGTAGGGTTCTTACACATCGCTGTCAGGAGCGAAAATAGGGCAGCCCTTATGGAGAGGAATTGTACAGTCTAGACTGCATATGCATTTACCATTTGATCCAATAACCCCACTTCTAGAAATTTATCCTGAAGATACATGCCCACATGTGCAAAATAATACACTGAAAGTTATTTCTTGCTGTGTAATTTGTAATGGCAAAATAGTTAACAGCCTAAAGGTCCATCTACAAGAGACTGGCTGCTATGGGTCAGCACACAGCAGGGTCCTGTGCAGCCCTGAGAAAGAATGACGAAAGCCTCTCTGACCTGTTTCAGGATATATTGAAAAAGCAAGTTGCAAAAAAGTTATGTGTATGTATGTTTGGTAAGAAAGAAGAAATACCAAGGAGAAGTGAGGAACAGATGAAAATGGTTAACTACAGTAAGAATGGGTTGGAGCGGCTAGGGATGGGAGTGAGACCTTTTAGTATAACTCTTCATACGGTTTGATTTTTAAACTGTGTAAATGTTCAACATATTCAAAACATAAAATCCAAAAGGATGAAGCAAAGCAAACCCTAAAATTGAAAATGAACAGAAACAAATAAACCTAACTATATGTCAAATTGCTAACCACACAGAAGAAAAGAATTAATTCACAGACTTTAGAACAGTACTTTGCATACCTTGAATAGGATATTTTCTAAGGACAAAAGAAAAGAAATTTTATACTCAGTAGTGTTGTTGTTAGTAATGTAGGTATGATTCTGGAACTGTGTCCTGTGATGTTATAGCATAGAACAAATCAGTAAGAACATTGGAAATCAGTATGCTCAGTGTAGGAGGAGAGATGTATATGAGAAGAAGGTAATCTTTCAATTGTGTTGAAGTGGAAGGGTCATTCTGATTTAAAAATATTGTATCTCTGTTCACTAAATGATACCAGTTTAAAAAAAAAAATAGGATACCCAGTAACAGCGAGCCACCTAGTGCTCAGATCTTGGTTTCTAAATAACATTTTCTGCCAAAATGAACCTGGACTCCTTGGAGAAGTGCTTGACGCCAGGGCTGAGAAAAGTAAAAGTTGAACCTGGAACATCTAATGCCAGAAAGCAAGGAACAGCTCAGAAAGTGAGGGAGAGGTGTGGGGAAAGGGAACCTGCTTGAACAGGCTGCTTTGGGCAAGTTCAGGACAATTTAATTATTGAGAAGAACAGTCATGGAAGTGAGTTATAGAACCGAATATAAAAAGGGAACCCATTTATCTGTAGTGATGGTGTAAAAAAGAGGGAGATAAAATTGGACAAAAAGGAAAGCTAAGCTTTTTTTTTTTTTTTTTACAAAAGGACACTAATAAATATGGATGGAATGATAAAATTGGAAACTCATAATTTTTAGGCCCACTATGTAAGACTGTTAATAAGCTAGTGGGGTTATAATAATTTCACAGACTAAGAGTCACTCTACAAATTTATTAATTGCAGAAGGGAAGAGGTACTTTTAGAAATGGAGAGTGCCAGCAGTCACTACCCTAACCAAGCATTGCACCTGGTGGGGACACCTGACGACAGGCCTTAGGCCTCCTGACATGAGGCAGTGAGGAGGGCACCGCACCCCAGCAGTCTCCTGGCCAAAATGGTTTAGCCTGGCTCTAAGCACGACATTGGATAACCACACACAGTATAGGGGCTCTGATGAGATTGGGGAGTGGGGCAGACGTAAGCACTTTTATAAGCAGAAATTTATGGTCTGGATATTAGATTACATTATTAACTTAGTTTCACATTTCTTGGGTGTAATGGGAGGGAGGCGATGATGGAGGAGAATACACTCATTCTTAGGTGATACCTGCTAAAGTATTTGGGTGGAATGCACCACATCTACAAGCTACTCTCCAGCGGTTCAGCTGACTGATGGGTATATACGTACAGTAAACAACAGGGCAGTGTTATCAATCGAGAGAAGGTTTTTTTGGGGGGACAAGTTGTGTTTTGCTTTTTTTTATAGGCACTTAGGACACACACTCCTAAGGGCAGATTCAGAAATGAAACTAAAGCTCCTCAAAGCCAAACCCCTTTATGTTTCTTAGAGATTGTTTTACAATGGCAGTCTTTGGGGACTGGGATGGTTACCTGCTTTTCTCTTGAAAATTGATGCACATTTTACTCTCTGCTCTCTCTGTCCAGTGCTTTTAATCTAAAAGTCCTCTCTCAAATTTGCAGTTAAAATCAACATGCGGAAAGACTCAGCCTCTTATTTTTACTCTAATAAAATTCCTTTCAGACAATAATATTTGTAAATAGCACCTTCAGTTTATTATTTATTAAGCGAAACTTGGTGCTGGGGATACAGTGATGGCTGAAACAGTCCCAGTTCCCGCTGTTAGGGCGACTTCAGCCCACAGGGTGAAATCAGCATGTAGGGAGCTTGTCTGAACAGATCGCTTTAGTGCTGTGAGGGGAGCGGACAGAGGCCCAGCTGCATGCAGAGACCTACCCTGGGCTGGGGGCTGGCAGCTCATCTGAGCCAACACCATAGGATGAGTGAGACCGCAAATGATGCCAGGCCACACCCTGTCGGAATGCCTTCAGAGAACAGCTTTGGGGTTAAGGATTAGCTTTCCTAGTTCTCCCAAAGTGGACTTTTCAGAGCAGAGCCCTCTAGTAGTTTTCCCCTGGCCTGCAAGAGGAAAGCCAGGTATTTGCCCGCCGGCCCCCTCTGACCGTCACCACTCCAATCCCCGCTTTCCCCATAGTAAGGTCTCTGCAGTTCTCCAGGATTCAGGTCTGTTTATAGCTCTTGATTTACACTTGCTCTTCTCTCTGCCTGGACTACTCAACCCCTTGCACATGTGATGGCGTGCTTCTCATCCTTATGCTAAGTGATTCTTGTGCAGACTCCCACAGCACCATGCATCGCCTTGTCACCACCCTTCACGTGTGGCCACAATTAGTGTCTCCTTCACACAACAGAAACTCCTCAACGGCCTAAGGATAGTTTTTTTCTATCATCACACCTGCTTATAATGTGTTAAGCAGACACCCAAGAAATGGTTATCAAGTGACCAGAATAAATCCTTTCATTTGACATAGGGGTTGTCTGTTTTTTTTGTGCCTCAGCCACCCCCAGAAGTCACTGTTCAAAATCCCGATGTGAGGATCCCACATGTGACTCCTGTTAACCAGGACTAAGTGGAATTCAGAAATTTCCATTTTAAAATTTAAAAAATTTTAAATTACAGTTGACAGTCAATATTATATTAGTTTTGGGTGTATGGCATAGTTATTAGACATGTAACTTATGAGTGATCCCCTCAATAAGTGTAATACCCACCTGGCACCATACATAGTTATTACAGTATCACTGGCTCTATTCCCTATGCTGTACTTGCCATCCCCTTGACTATTTTGTAACTACCAGTCTGTACTTCTTAATCCCTTCACCCTTTTCACCCAGCCCCCCAATCTCCCTTCCATCTGTCAACCATCAGTTGTTCTCTATGAGCTTGTTTCTGTTTTATTTTGTTTTTTAGATTCCACATTTAAGTGAAATCATAAAGGTATTTGTCTTTGACTTATTTCACTTAGCATAATACCCTCTAGGTACATCTGTGTTATTGCAAATGGTAAGATCAGAAATATACTCTTTTTCTTTTTTAAACCCTCACCCGAGGATATTTTTTCATTGATTTTTAGAGAGAGTAGAAGAGGGGGGAGGAGAGAGAGAGAGAGAGAAAGAAATAATGATGTGAGATGAGAGACACATCGACTGGTTGCCTCCCACATGTGCCCTGACCTGAGCTAGGGAACATGCAATTGAGGCATATGCTCTTGACCAGGAATCGAACCTGTGACCCCTTGGTCTGAGGGCCAATGCTCTAACCACTGAGCCATGTCAGCTAGGGCCCAAAATATCCATTTTTAACCAGTGACCCCTGGGGAATCAGAAACCAGCTTTCTGACCTGGGGGTGGGTGACTTATAGAAATCATGGCTGGAGAGTTCTGACTAAGAACACATCACAAATCCCAAGAAGGAAATCTTGGAATATTTCCTAGAGGAGATGGTATTTGCCTGTGCCTTGAATGATGAATAAAAATTGAATATTAGAAATGATGACAAAGAGAAGGGATGAGCAAAGGCTCAGAGGCAAGAACCTGGACCAATTTGCTAGGAGTGCAGGTGTTTGAAGGGGCTGGTGAGATGTGAGGCCAGAGGATGTTTTGAGGTCACCTGGGTACCAAGGGGGATACCTCCAACAGGGTTTCTTTTCTTTTTTTAATTTAAATTTATTCAGAGAGGAAAGGAGAGAGAGGGAGAGTGAGGGAGAGGGAGATAGAAACATCAGTGATCAATGACGAGAGAGAATCATTGATTGGCTGCCTCTTTCATGCCCCACACTGGGATCGAGCCTGCAAACTGGCCATGTGCCCTGACCGGGAATTGAACTGTGACCTCCCGATTCATAGGAGCCATGCTGGTTGCTGTCGGGCTGGGTAGGTTCTTTTGCTGTCCTGGGGTAAAGCCCGCCGTGGGGATGTATCATGACAAAGGTGCCTATCTGCTCAGAATTTTTCTTACATCTAGTGACACTATCAACTTTAAAAACTTAAGTCTGAAAAAATCCACCACCTTTTCACATATTTAAAATATATTTTCCTGTAAACAAAGTCAGCCAGCTTTTTCTGTCAAGGGACAAGCAGTAAATATTTCAGGCTCTTATCGTCTCTGTTGTGACTGCCCGACTCTCCCATCGAAGCTCGAAAGCAGCTGTCAACACCTCGGAAATAGATGAGGGTGGCTGTGTCCCGTAAAACTTGACTCATAAAAACAGGTAATTTGCCAGATTTGGCTCATGGGCCCGTTTGCCAACCCCTGGTGTGAAGTAGGGCAGGGATTAATTGGTTTCCTTCCCAGTCGTCAGTACAAAATAAAATGGCAGGCAGTCTTGGCTACCTGGGGAGGGTCAGATGCTGGTGTGAGTGAGGTGCAGAGAGGAGAGCCTAGGGTTGACCATTAACTGGGGAAGTGCCTCTCGTTCAGTGCAGCCAGATGCCCCTGTAGCAACTTCCCTGCGAGTAATTCAGCCAAGCCGCTGAGTTATTCTGTCGCTGAGTTATGTTACGGAGACCACACGTCCCTGCTGGGGTGCTGACTGCTGCCTCCTGCAACGCGGCCGCGTGTCTTTCAGACGGCACTGCTGTGGCAGACAGTGCATGTGGCCAAACGTGGGCCATCAGCCGCCACGTGCAGCCTTTCCCATCCTCGGGAAACTGTGTCTGGGGCAGCACTTCGGGAATTACCACCCACTTTCGGAGGAACCCAGGGTCCTGGTTGTTTGCAAGTGAGTGAGCTGGTTTGTTTGCTGCAGTGCTCTTAGGGCTTCTGGTCGGGGTGATGCCGTAAAATGCTTGCCCAGAAAGGTGCCTCGGCCAAGTGCAGACTGAGGTCGAGTATAGGTCATGCCCCAGAAGGAGAACCCAGAGCCAGTGCTGATTGCAGTGGTTCCCAAGGACAAGCTCTCTAAGTGCAACCCATGGTACCTGGTCCTAAGATGCATCGCTTGAAATCAGAAACGACAGCAAAACAGGTGCCGCTTAGACCATTTGAGATGGCATCCATTTCTAACTCGATGCTGACCTCCCTTTACCTTTTCTGTACATTTCTGAAAAATTGTGCTTAAGGAATTTGTCTAAGTCAAGCATTTTTTTCTCTCTTTTGATATACTACATTCCCACGTGAGGTGACTTCACTTCCATTTTTTTTTTTACGACTTTTTATTGATTTTTGAGAGAGAGAGATCATTGTGAGAGCAAAACATTGATCAGCTGCCTCCTGCATGACCCTCACTGGGGATCGAGCCCACAACCCAGACATGTGCCCTGACTGGGAATCGAACCCTCCATCTTTCGGTGCACGGGACGGCACCCAACCAACTGAGCCACACCTTCGAGGGCCACTTCCACTTTTGACGGTACTGTGCTCTGGGATGGTTGGTGGAGGGCATGCCCATGCGACTGGCTGCCAGCAGTGCATCTGGGCTGTACCGTGCAGCCTGCCTCTGTGTCTTGAATTTCTGGCCCCTGCCTGCTCTCAGCCTGCCTGCTCTTAGTTGATTCCTTTGCATGATTAAAATGGCCAGAGAACGAGAATCTTGACCCTCCTCAGGCTCAGAATGGTGTGTGCTAACTGCACTTGTAAAGCAGATGCTTGTCCTCCAGCCAGAGCCACTCTGACTCCCAGTCCAGTTCCTGTTTCAGTCAGGGCGGGACCTGCTGTCAGCCCAGGGCGGGATGCTGGGTTCCCGCCCCCCTGGCCAGGGCACTCACACAAGGCTGCTTCGTGGTATTTAAGAAGGATCTGGACACCTGGGAGTTCCCAGCCCTGCAAACAGGAGCCAGTTTTTCATTTTACCCTGAAGTATGTTAACAGTAGCGGTCAAGGTCTCATGTTAGCCCATAAAGCCACCTTAGCAATACAGCTGTAGCAACATCTTTTGAATTTGAGTAGCTCAAGTGTTCATAAAGTTAATGTGACGTATCTAAAATACAATTGAATGATGGAATCTGAGTATCTGCATTTAGTTGGAGGATGAGGGCAGGAGATTTTACAGAGTCTGCACGTTTTCTGGGTCCTTTAAAAATAAGGTTTAGAATATTTGAGTCTTTTCATGATTAAGCAGAATATTATATCTACTGTTGGTTTGTAACTTACAGCTTTTCTTTTCCTCAATAGATGTAGAACCCTAACATGATTTTGATGCTTACCTCTGATTTAGGGCAGTCTTTGACTATAATATGGAACAACAGGAAGATAAATGTTTTTCTATGCTATTCGATAATTTGAAAGGGAGGAGAAGGGTGGTGAAATAGAAGACATACACTGATGTTTAATGAGGAGCTCACAAGCTCAGCAGGAAAGAGACTCCCAAATGCAAAACACCCCACCCCCAAGGGGAAAGGTGGCGATGGCAGGGCTCATCTTGGGGTGCTGGTGCTGACTCCAGGGCTCCCCAGGGCCTGCCCCGAGGCTGTCTGGGGGAAGAGCAGCAGAGGGGAGGATGGAGAAGCCAGTGGCCCTGGCTGCCTGGCCGAGGCGATCTTTGCAGACCGGGGTTCTTTCTTCCAGGTGTGCCTGCATTTACTCATGTGCTGTTTGTCTATGGAAAAGACTGTTAAGCTATCAAATAGTGAACTACCTCGGTAGTTCCTGATGCCGTGATCATGGTTTTGGTCTCGTTTCTTTTAGGTTACCCCTGTTTCAGGCCAGTGCTTTTGCATTTCTGGCCCCTGCTCGAGCCATCCTGTCTTTAGATAAATGGAAATGTAACACCACAGGTAATTGCAGTTATTTCCACATATGTCCTTGGGGTCCTTTAACTCAGGTGATAAAGGGAGGCCTGGACATGCTGCCCTTGGCAGCCTGAAATCCTGTCTGGAATCAGGCACAGAACACACAGACCAGCAAACAGCTTAGAACGCTCCCATCTGTGGATCATGTTTCTGTCTCTCTCTGTCCACTCGTTCATCCCTAACCCCAGAGTAAGTGAGGACCAGAAGGGACCGAATTTCTCTATGCTAATGAGATGGATATGTATGGGAATGAAGAGAAAAATATTTGTGCTATTTTTCTGCCTCTTTCTTTCAGTGGATTTTATGAACCACCAGTAATCACTCTCTTTGCTGCATCAGCATCCCTTCTCTGAAACATCTCTGCTTTTTACGGATCTGGCTGCTTTGGTTTTCTGCAAATGACTTTCACCTCCCTCTCCCCTTTAGTGATAAGATCAGGAAAAGATAAGATAGGGGACTTGAGAAAACCAGACCTGTGGTACTCTCAAAAGACTGTTCCGTTTTTAGGTTCTAGGAGCAAAGTTTTCCAGCTTTCATTTCCTTCCATGCTCCTTGGAGTTACTTGGTGACCACTGAGTTGATTTGGAAACTGGAGAAGGCCCTCCGTTTTATCGAGGTTTTTAAACCTTAGGCAGCCTTGCTAATGGTTTGCAAGTTAACTGCTTGCAAGGGTTGGTCTTTGTGTGAGGCTGGCACGAGCCATGTGCATCACCAGCTCAGTCAGCTTCTGACAAGCTGGGAGCTTCAGCCCATGAATACATTTGGTTAAGTTAGCGCTGGGGAACCCGCCCTTCAGTATGGTAAGCCACACTGTTGAATTTCAGGGATGGGTATTTACACACATACTTAAAACAGGGAGGAGATTCTTCTTAAGAGTGAAATGAATGTGTCTTGTGAAATGTCAGTGTTGTTTCAAGAAAAATTTTGTCTTTGTTTTTGTTTTCAAGATGTTTCGTTTGTCAACGGAACCACGGAACTGCTGCACACGGAGCACATCTGGTACCCCCGCATACGCGAGGTAACGGCCGAGCATGCCTGCCTGTGGCTGCTTTGTGTTTCTCCTCAGCTTCACTGTTGATTGTGCCCAAGAAATTGCAGTTGCTTGACTAAGCCGTCCCTTTCTTCTCAGCTACTGACATGTTTATCTCTGTCATTAAAGACGTCGTTCAGTTTAGATGGCATCCCTGTAACATGAAGCATGCAGAAATGCTTTGTGCAGCCAGACAGTCTTGTTTCTCACCCTTCATTTCCCTCCTCTTTCTGGTGCACCCGCAGGCCTGCCCACTGGCACCCCCAGCGGAACCAGCCGAGGGGCGTGGCTCCTTTGGAAGGAGCTACAGAGGCTTGTCAGCAGGCAGCAGAAGTATTCACTCCAGCCTCCGTGTTTGTGCCTGTATTTGTGGAAAGAATTAAGATAATTGTCTATTCAGTGCACTTGAACAGAACAGGTTGTGGGAATCCTTAGACATGAGAATGGCTGACAGTTTATTCAGATCTTTTAAAACCTGTAAGATCATTCACCCTTCATTCAGAATCAGCCCAACTATTCTGTACAATAGAAACATTCCTTTAGCATTTTTGTCAATTGTGCTGTCTTTTAAGTGTCCTGTAGGGACTCACTTTTTAAAGTCAAGGAGCTTTATATTGCAGTGTCCCTTAGGAATTATTAATTACGCCTGTCTCATTTATCAGCGGAAAAGGCAAGTTGCATCCAGTGCCCAGTCCTATAATGCTATTCTTACATTAGTCCGGTCATACATCACACCGGGAAATTTCCAGCCGTGTCATGCCAGTTGTATAATGACTTGATGCTTCACAAATTTGTCAGTTTTGGATGTGGGTGACATTGAGTAGTGACGTATAAGCAGCTTACTCATGCCTGTGCCCGCTCTTATTCCAGATCCAAGGAGCCATCATCATGTCCTCACTGATAGAAGTGGTCATCGGCTTCTTAGGCCTGCCCGGCGCTCTGCTGAAGTACATCGGGCCCCTGACCATTACGCCCACAGTGGCCCTCATTGGCCTCTCTGGTTTCCAGGCGGCGGGAGAGAGAGCGGGGAAGCACTGGGGCATCGCCATGCTGTAAGTGTTCTGACACCACTCAGTTGTGGACGGTAAAACTCTCCCCTCTTAGCTCCCCCAAGGGGCAGCCTCTTGGAACATTCTGACTTTAGGAGATAGGTTTTGTTTTAAGTCAGAATAGTCTGACAGTTTGAACTTGATTGACTTCGTGCCAGGGAATTGATGGTGTTTTAGAGTCTGAGTTGGGAAGTGACTTGCCGTCAAGGTATGTCAAAGGCTTGGCAGTGATGTGTAGGGGAAAGGAGTTAAGGTTTCAAACTTCGCGTGGTGCCATTAGCTCTTGACTTTTGAAGTCATACCAAGTCTGCATGAATTGAAATACCTAGAATCCGCCTTAGCTGGTTTAGCTCAGTAGATAGAGCATCGGACTGAGGACTGAAGGGTCCCAGGTTCGATTCCGGTCAAGGGCACATGCCCAGGTTGCGGGCTCGATCCCCAGTTGGGGGAGTGCAGGAGGCAGCCAATCAATGAATTCTCTCTCATTATTGATATTTCTATCTCTCTATCTCTCCCCCTTCCTCTCTGAAATCAACCTTAGCTGGTTTGGCTCAGTAGATAGAGCATCGGACTGAGGTCTGAAGGGTCCCAGGTTCGATTCCGGTCAAGGGCACATGCCCAGGTTGCGGGCTCGATCCCCAGTTGGGGGAGTGCAGGAGGCAGCCAATCAATGAATTCTCTCTCATTATTGATATTTCTATCTCTCTATCTCTCCCCCTTCCTCTCTGAAATCAATAAAATATATTTTAAAAAAAGAAAAATACCTAGAATCCTTTAGAGGAGACTCAAAAATATGTCCCGACTAGCAGGAGACAGATGCAGCAGGAGGGTCTGTTGGTATCGGAGGAGACATGGCTCCCAGGCCAAGCGGAGCTCTGCACACGTGTGGAGGCCAGAGTCCTGCTAGTCATCGCCGGTCCTTCTGCACAGAGCTTCAAGCCCATTAAACATGTCACTTACCCCTTTAAGTAATGTCAGTAAAGATGTCCAGGACTTCGATAATAGTGTAAGGTTGATTATTAATTAGAGCCACGGAATTCTGTATACCACAAATAGAACTCACTTTCTCTTGTGTGTCTGTAGATGACTTGATCATATAATAGCGAAATAGTTCCAAGACTGGAATTTTACCAATCAGTAAGATTTCTGAAACAAATTAATAACACAAGAGGATTTCCAATTGTTTTTGTATTGCTTTGTGAAATATTCTGTAATTATTCCATAACAGGCAGCACTTACTGAGCTTATGCGTCACTGCTATACATAACACTTGCACGTATTATAAATTAAGGTAGGTATCAGTGTTGTCCCCACTAAGGAAGCCGAGGCATAAGGATCTAAAGCAGCGGTTCTCAACCTGTGGGTCGTGAACAATGAAAATACATCCTGCATATCAGATATTTACATTACGATTCATAACAGTAGCAAAATTATATTTATGAAGTAGCAACGAAAATAATTTTATGGTTGGGGGTCACCACAACATGAGGAACTGTATTAAAGGGTCACGGCATTAGGAAGGTTGAGAACCACTGATTAGCTGCCCAGGGTCACACAGCTAGTAAGCGGCTGGCCTGGTTTTCAAAACCCATAACATTTAATCTTGCCTCTCTGTGTTAGAACATGCTATACCAATAAAGTGGATCCTGGCATAATCATCACCCACATATCATTACAAATGAAGGTATGTGAAAATACCCAGGATTGTTCTGAATTTTCTCATTTTATTGAAGGTTGAGTAATACACACACCAGGTTTGGTGTAGAAGGCATGTAAGAATGCTCATTCAGTGAAATGCAGTAAGTTGCAAAAAGGAGAAATTGTATTTACCATCATATAGTTAATTTAGAAATCAATAACAAAATGGTGAACAAAACCCCCAAATGGCTTAGAATCTTAAAAAACACACACCAAAAAACAAAACAGTTATCAATAATTTGTAATTAGAGTTATATATAACTTATTTATGGAAACTTCAGAATTGCTGATAATTGAGAAAATGACAATGGTACCGCACTGATCACACTTGGCCGAGTAGTCAGTGTGGTCTCCGACTTCTCTTCTCCCTTCCTGATGGTTCTCAGTGCTGTAAAGTGCTTGGCCATTATCTGTTCAAAGCCGCCTCTTCTGCATCCTCCTCTGAAAGCTTCAATAAGACACATGCTAGACTTGTGGAAGCTGCTAGGCTTGTCATGTTGTCTGAAACCTCGCTGGGCACTCAGGACTTTGTAGCACTGGACTCTCAAGTGTGCACAGGTGGGAAATGATCTTGACTTATTTCACGATGCCTCCCTCCTTCCATTCCTGCTCATCTCTTTCTGGTACTTCTAGACTGTTGGACCCCGAACTCTTCCTCTGCTTCCCTCTCCTGTTTTTCATCTCCTCATCTTCTTTCTGTATTCATAGGAATTTTCCTCAGCTTTATCTTAAATCCTTCTGTCGAGCTTTTTATTTTTGCTCTCATGTTTCTGTTTTTTTGTTTGTTTGTTTGTTTGTTTTTATTATTGATTTCAGAGAGGAAGGGAGAGAGAGAAACATCAATGATGAGAGAGAATCATTGATCGGCTGCTTCCTGCACACCCCACACTGGGGATCGAGCCCGCAGCCCTTGCATGTGCCCTGACCTCCTGATTCATAGGTCGATGCTCAACCACTGAGCCACGCTGGCCAGGCTCTCAGGTTTTTTAATTGCCATGAGGCCATCTTTTCACCTGGGGTGTTCATTGTGTGAGGGCAAGGCCTCCACTCTGTGTTGATCACCAGGGCACCCTGAAGCACCTGGCGTGCCATCTGTCACAGAGGAGGCAGTTAATAAGCACACTGTAAGTAAGTGAGGGGAGGACTGGAGTGGGGGTCAGACTTCACCCATGACCCTGGGAAAAGTCGAGACTAATGTCAGAGGACTTTTATCCCTAAAAAAGCGCTGGTCTCCAATGGTGAGACAGTGAGTGTATTACATCTCCAAGGAAGAGAGAATTCCTGCACTATTTAAACTTTTCTGGAGCTTTAGAAAAGAAGGGAAACGACTCAGTCAGTTTTATCTTAATGGCAAATACCGACAGAGCTAATGAAAAAGAGAGTCTGCCAGAACCGATTTGGCTCAGTGGATAGAGCGTCGGCCTGCGGACTCAAGGGTCCCGGGTTCAATTCCGGTCAAGGGCATGTACCTTGGTTGCGGGCACATCCTCAGTGGGGGGCGTGCAGGAGGCAGCTGATCGATGTTTCTCTCTCATTGATGTTTCTGGCTCTCTATCCCTCTCCCTTCCTCTCTGTAAAAAATCAATAAAATATATAAAAAAAAAGAAAAAGAGAGTCTGACCAACTTCTTCCTTCCTAGGGTGTGGAGCACTCAGAGCTGAGGGCAGATATGTTCAGGCATCTTTCTCTACTGTAAAGCTTCTTAAAAATATTATTTTTAAATTTATTTTTATTGTTGATACTATTACAGGTAACCCCATTTCCCCCCTTTGCCCACTCTCCCTCATCCCCCACCCCCAGCCATCCTCACACTGTTTCTGTGTCTATGGGTTATGTATATATGTATATATGTTCTTTGGCTCATCCCTTTACCTTCTTTCATCCAGTCCTTCCCCCCACCTCCCCTCTGACAGCTGTTGAAATCTTTTAAAACACAAGTGTGCAGAAGATTCTCCCAGAAAGGGCCTTTGGATCCAGCTCTGCATACATCTAATTTATTTTTTTAGAGCCACATCTGTAAACATCTGGGAAGAATGTCGCTTACAACATGGTTTGGGAAAAGGCTGCTATAGATAATACAATAAAAGGACAATGAATTTTGTGTTATTTCAGGACCTCAAGGAAGGATGATTATTAGAAAACTAGAGACACATTGCATGAAGAGATTCGTGCAATAGGCCTTCCTTCCCCTGGCTTCCGGCACCTGGGATCCAGGCCTTTGCTCCAGCTGCAGCAGAGAAGCCAAGCCTCTTTAGTCTTCAGTTGTCTTCAGTCTTCACTCGGGCGGAGCTTTCAGTCTTCGCTCCATGCCTGCATATGCAAATTAATCACCATCTTTGTTGGGTTAATTTGCATACTCATCCTGATTGGCTGGTGGGTGTAGCAGAGTGACACCAATTTGCATGTTTCTCTTTTATTAGTGTAGATTTATTAATAAAACCATTATGGGTCCATGTGGATTTTATTAATAAAAACTGCAGTTACAAAAAACAATAAAATTCAGTTGTATATCTCTACTGCAAACTGTTTGCAGTGTGGGAATAGAATAGTCTTTCATGAGTAAGATTTTAATTAAAATGCCTCATTCTTTAATGACAAAAGACTTAAACAGGCCTCCCTATTGTAATCAGAAACCAAGGTAAGCATGCTTATTACTACCATGTCATTTAAAGTTGTCCTGAATGTGCTAACCAATGCCTAAGACAAGAAAATCTATAATAATAAAAGCGTAATATGCTAATTAGACCAGATGTTCTTCCTGACGAAGCTGGGCCTGAGGGAAGCCTGGGTCCCGGGTGCCAGAGGGAAGCCAGTACCAGCAGCCGGGGGAAGGAAGGCCTACTCTCTCGCATGAATTTCATGTATTGGGCCTCTAGTCTACACTAATAAAAGAAACATGCAAATTAGTGTCACTCCTACACCCACCAGCCAAATCAGATGAGTATGCAAATTAACCCAACAAAGATGGTGGTTAATTTGCATACATAGGTGCAGAGTGAAGACTTAAGACAATGTGGAAGGAAGCCAAGCGCTGCAGAAGGGAGTGAAGCTGCGGAGAAGCAAGCAGGGCGGCGGAGGCGAGAGGGAAGCAAGCGGGGCGGCCGAGGCAGGAGGGAAGCCCGCCTTGGCGGGTTTCGCTCCCTTCTCTGCTTCGCTTGGGCCGCAGGAAGCCCTATTCTTGCAGGAATCTTTCTGCAACGGGCCTCTAGTTTAGCAATAAGAGGAGATACAAATAGCTAATTAGTGTTTTAAAAGGGTTACCCTTCCTACCCAGTTATCAAAGCGCATATTCACAAGGATTCCGTTAGCTGTGTGTGTGTGTGTGTATGTGTGTGTGGCAGGGTGGGGATCAGGTTGTACAGCATGGATCCCTTAGTCACTCCAATAGAAATGGCATTTAGAGACACTTCTTAGGGGCAGGTAAATGTGGTGACATTTCTAACACCTTGCATAGGGCCTTAATGGGAACTGTTCTTTTCTTGAGAAAACTTTTTTTATTTAGGGATAATTTCAAACCTTTTCAAAAGTAGAGAGAATAGTGTAACAAGCCCTCCTGTACCATCACCAAACACTCATGAGAAGTCTCATTTTATCTGTACCCCCCAAATATTAAATTCTAGCCATTTGAAATTTAACAGTAAATAAACAGGGAAATCTAAGGTAAAGTAATTCCCATCCTCAAAAAAATCTGCTCATGATTAACTAGTAAAAAGTTAACATTTATCCTTTCATATTTTTGTTGCTTATGCATAAATATAAGCATATATACACATACAGGTTTACCATTATATTATTTTATAATTTGATTTTCACCCCAACATTTTTTGTTGGGCTCACCTTCCCAAGACAATGTGTTTAGATCTATTTCATTCTTTGTAAAACTGCACAATGTTAAATAGAAAGAAATAGTCTGTAATCTCTTTAACCATTCCCCAGTTGATACTCATGAATGTTGATTAAAATATTTGCTGTTGCAAACTATGCTGAACTAAGTAATTCATGTGTAAAGAATGAATGTTAAAGTACATGATGGTAAGTTTTTTTTAATTGATGAAATTGGTAGAGACTTTAAAATAGAAGGCCCTGTGGTACAGAGAGCAACAGATGAGTGTTCTTGGTCCCTGGGTGGTACTGTAAGTTCACCCAACCTTTCTGTTCATGTTTGGCGGTGTGCATCAGGAGATTTTACGTAAGTTATTTACTGTTTGACAGATCCGTTCTAGCCTGGGAACTTGTCATCAGTAGATACTCAGGCAGGCGCCAGGGATGGGCCATCCGTCACAGTTTCTGTTGCTCCCCGGGTCGCACCTATGGGAATTGTTAGACAAGACGTGCTGCGTCTGTAAGATGGAATGCTGAGCAGCACAAAGGTGCTGGTGCAGATCTCTATCTTTCAAGGTCCTGGCATTAATAGGGCTATAAGCTGGCTGGGCAGCAGCATGTAAAGTATGAATCCACTTTGGGTCAGAGGATGACCTGTTTGTGCTCCGAGGGCAGGGATCACTGCAGGCTGTCCTGTCTCCCTTTCTAACCCCAGGATGACCCATACGCATCCCAGGAATGGAAGCCGTTCACTATTAATAGACCAGAATGCTGCATAGTTGTCACCAGTGGTGGGATGATGGGTGATCTTAAGGATTTTGTCTTTCTTTTTTTTTTGCTTATCTGCCTTTTATAATTTCCCTACATTTTAGTGTATGTTTCTTGAATAATATTTGTAAGGTAAAAGAAAGGTCAACAAGCAAGCCGTATATAAATGTGAAGTAGGACTAGCTGGCTGTGGTGGCAGAACCCTGGCCTGAGGATGTGGGGCTCAGATCCTTGTCTCTTTTCTGTTCAGCCAAGGTGTGTGAGCATGGGCACACCCCCCACCTCGTGCCTCTGCTGTGGGACTGCCTGGCTTACCTGCCCCACAGGTATATTTGCGGATGAACATAAATTAGAAGCAGACTAGCTTTAGAGTGGAAAGAAAATGAGCACTCATCTGCCAGTCTACTCCCTTAATTTGCGTTGCAAGATTTGGGCCCAAGATCAGGGTGTCCTTCCCTGAATTCTCGGTGTGTCCCTCATCTTTTTCAATTAATTAATTAATTAATTTTTTGGTAATCTTCACCCAATTCCATTGCTTTTTAGAGAGAGTGGAAGGGACGAAGAGAGAGAGAGAGAGAGAAACATCGATTGGTTGCCTTCCACGATTGGTTGCCTTCTGCACACGCCCCAACTGTGATCCAGAATCTAACTCACAACCCTTCAGTCAGTGGGCTGACGCTCTAACCATTGAGCAAAATCGGCTAAGGCCCTCACCCTTTTTAATTAATTTAAAATATGTTGTTATTGATTTCTGAGAGGAAAGGAGAGAGAGATAGGAACATCAATGATGAGAGAGAAACATTGATCAGCTGCCTCCTGCACGCCCCCTACTGGGGATCGAACCCTCAACCCAGCCATGTGCCCTGACCCGGAATTGAACTGTGAACTCCTGGTTCATAGGTTGACACTCAACCACTGATGCATGCTGGCCAGGCCGAGCATTCTTTTTTAAATGTGCTTTGAAAAATGACCACCATAGTGCAGGTGTAATTGTCACATGGGTGTCACCTACAATAATCTATATATGTAAAAGCCTAAATAACCGTTATGACCGGACGACTGGCTGGTAGCTATGACGCGCACTGACCACCAGGGGGCAGAGGCTCAACGCAGGAGCTGCCCCCTGGTGGTCAGTGCGCTCCCACAGCCAACCTCCCACCCACGGCTGGCCAACCTCCTGTGGTCCCTCCCCCTCAGCCAGCCAACCTCCCGTGGGGAGGGGTGACTGGACAAGACGGCCCCAATTGCTGGCCAGGCTGAGGGACCCCACCCGAGCATGAATGCGTGCACCGGGCCTTTAGTGGTAACAGTAATAGCAGACATGGGGCCTTTTTGGCTCTAAATGTTCACTTGGAAATAAATCAATAGCATTTTTTAAAACATGAAAATTTCATGTTGGTCTAAATTTAAAATAAATCAGTTTTAGTGTCATTGCTATACCATTTTTGTTGTTCAACTTCACCACCCCAGAGAAATTGGAATCACGTGGGTACTATGCATGTTTTCAACCTTGAACTGGTACTGGCCTGGTGACCTTGTGGTAGGGCAGAGACCCACCCCCGTCACTGGGATAGCGAGGCCCGGGGTAGGCAGGGAGACAGCAGAGCACAGGCCTGTGCTCCAGCCGGCTGCAGCCCCCACCTCATTAGGAGTGTTACAGTGGAACTGCACTTGACTGACCGCTGTCAATGGAGCGGATAATTCCATCTCAGCCATGGGAACCGTGTCCAGGAACAATTAAGCTTAGCTTTGTTCCCACTCTTCCTGCCAACTCTATCTCAGGTTATAAGTGAAAGAGCGCGTCCCGCTGGATGATGAAATACATCACTGTGCACCTCTATTGTTTCAGCGATGGGAAGCCATCCCACACCTGCCACACTCGGGCACTGGACTGAGGATGTGTCGGGACCTGCTGCAGGGAGGGCACCCGACATCACTGCCTCCTGTAGCCCTCAGTGCAGCTGGGTCAGGAGTGTGGGTCAGGGTACAGGGGCCCCTGCGCCTGCCCAGGCATCCCAGCCCTTATGGCCCGTGTTGCAAAGCGGTTCAGAGTCCAGGCTGTAGAGTCCTGGCCCACCCACCCTGCAAACTTGAGCGACATGATCTTGGACTTTGTCTATCAAAAGTGGATGATTATAGAAGCTACTGCAGAAGGTTGAGATGATGGGTGGGAAGACCTTCGCATAATGTCTGACATACACAAACATCTCACAAGTATTAATATTAATATTGCAATCTACTGTATATAAGTTTCTTAAATATTGAAGCTTTTTTGCTTTTTAAAAGTAATTTTTTTCCTTATAAGTAAACCAGAAAATACAGAAAAGTAGGAACAAATTTGCATATTATATTGCCACCTGAAGCCAATTCCTCTGAGCATTCTGGGTCCCATCTTCACTGTCTGCACGTATGTGTGTGCGTGTGTACACGGACACTTGTGCGACAGTTGCTTGTTTTTTAGTTAATTTGTAGTTATAATTACACTCCACTCTGTATTGTATCTGTCAGCCTGTCTTTTTCTCTGACATAGCATGAGTTTCTTCCATCAGTGTGTACATTCTTTGGGTTTTCTTGTTCTATTTTGGGAAATTTAGCCAAAGCATTTACATGGTGACTTTCATTTCTACATCAAGAAATGCTAAGAGAAAGAGTTCTGATATCTTTTCAAAAATGGCCTTTACAAAATATATGATTTCCCAAGTAATAGTTAAGAGGACTAGCCACTTTCTAGAGAAGTGAGTTGAACATATGTGATCACTTTGCCATTGAAGGTTTGAGTAATATTTTAAAATACAAACAGCTTTGAAACTAGTTTATTTTCTCTCTCTCCTCAGGACAATTTTCCTTGTATTGCTGTTTTCTCAATATGCCAGAAATGTTAAATTTCCCCTCCCAATTTACAAGTCCAAGAAAGGATGGACTGCGTACAAGTTACAGCTTTTCAAAATGTTCCCTGTAAGTAGTTACTTTTTTTTCCTCCTGACATATTGCCCTTGGTTCATGATGTAAAATGTTTAAGTGAAAGGAGGGTTTCAGCAGGTCTGCGCAGGGGCCCTAGGCTGTGTGGTGACATTGGGGTACTAATGACCCCTCCAACTTGCTGTGGACTTCAAGTCTGAAAGTGGTAGAAGCTTCCGATTCTGAAATCCTTTAGGGGGACATTGGCTGTCCTGGGACTGAGGGCGGTCTGGTTCCACGCTGCCTCTGAGGGACATTGTCCGTTATCTTTATTTTATTAGCCAGACTTAGGGTGAAAGTAACTTTACCTGCAGACAACTCCTCTCTCTAAATCTGATCCCATTCAAGCAATAGGCTTTCAGCAGATCTGTTATGGGTGTTTTGAGTGA
Organism: Myotis brandtii; assembly: GCF_000412655.1. Taxonomy (NCBI): domain Eukaryota; kingdom Metazoa; phylum Chordata; class Mammalia; order Chiroptera; family Vespertilionidae; genus Myotis; species Myotis brandtii. Next base: position 5,554,352 of record NW_005367209.1, read on the forward strand.
AATAGTGGCAATGGTGGGTTCTGGGCTGTGGCACTCAGACTGTAGGAAGGCATACGTTTTGGCAGCAGCCGCCCCCTCTGTGGCTAACAGAGCCTTTGTTTTGACCCCTTCAGATCATCCTGGCCATCCTTGTGTCCTGGCTGCTCTGCTTCATTTTCACAGTGACAGATGTCTTCCCTCCCGACAGCACCAAGTATGGCTTCTACGCTCGAACAGACGCCCGGCAGGGCGTGCTTCTGGTGGCCCCGTGGTTTAAGGTTCCGTACCCCTGTAAGTATTCTCGTGGCAGGGGGGTCAGGAGCTCATGAGGGCAACTGAGAGGCCTTGGAAGTTAGCAGAAGGCTCTGCAGCAGGAGAAGCCTTCTCGTCCCTATAGGTCTTACCATTCTGGTCATTAGAGGATTCAACCCCCAAAGAAGGGAGATCCTGTCCCTTCATGAACACAGAGAGACTAACCAGCTCCCTTCTCAGGTTAACTAGTTGATTCTTTGGGTTCCACTAGGGTGAAATCCTAGACAAGAGGCCTCTTGCCAGGTTTGAGGTCTGGTGGCCTGGATTTAAGGGCAGCTCATAGAAACACAAGTACAGAGCCATGTACCCAGGCCCAAGCCTCTGAAGTGAGCAGACTGGAGTGGGAGGGTCCTGAAGATTAGCAAGCAAACTGCTCAAGCATGATGGGATTTGTATAATCTTATAATGGGGAGCTCTAATCTTTTAAAATTTGGTCCAGCTGTCAGAGGTAAACTGATATTCACAAGTGCATGGAAGATGGATCATAAGTTAAGATTTAAGTGTTGGATAACTCTTGGCAAGGTGGTGGGGAGGCAGTCCCCAGCTGAGGTATCATTTGGATTCACTGGTGCTGGGAAGACCCCTCCCCAGTCGTTATAAACGCTGAGTTGTTCCGTGGCGTAGACTCCGTTCTGACATTTGGGGCTTAGTTAGAAAAGCCTGAGCTTGTTTATTCCCCTGCTCACAGCAGACACATTTTCACGTTTATAATGACAAGGAGAGAAAGCAGGAAAGGCCAAGAATGTTAGGACTGGGTCAGAGACAGCTGTTGTACGCCTGTTAAATGATGGCAACATTGGCAGTTGTCCTTTCTGTTCTTGACACATTTACAAACACTTAAAAAAAAATGTAGCCTTTCTAAAATAACACTTTCATCAGATCATATGGTCAAGTATATATGTATGTAGATAATGTACTCCTCTCCTTTAAAAAAACACATAGTTCATAAATCTATAATAATAAAAGCATAATATGCTAATTAGATCAAACGTCCTTCTGGACGAAGCCCGGTGGCAGGGCCGAGCCCCTTGCACAAATTTTGTGCATCGGGGCTCAAGTATACATCTAATCTGAGATAAAGAGATGAAAAGCCAGTTGTTGAGGCAGCCAGGAGGTGGCCTGGGAGGGCAAGTAGGAGGAGGCCCCACGACACATGCTGGGTGGGCCTCCACCTGTGCAGGTGGCTCCTGAGAGGAGCACAAACACAGACGCAGGTGGGCTCCTCGGAGAAGCAGCTGAGAGACAGCTGTCTGGCTCCCGTCCTGTCACCCCCAACTGCGTGAGCTGCTGTATTGCCCAGGGAAAAGCTACCCCAGAAAGCCAGGTGGATTTGGCTTAATTTGGAGTCCAGCTTTCAAATATGTCACTGTCTTTATGTTCTGTCTCTAGCATGCTAAGAATTTCCTGGACTGGCTGTTAAAATACAGATTTGGGGCCCAAAATGTCACCAGTGCTGTGGTTGAGAAACCCTGCTGTAAATAAAGGAGAGATGAAACAACAGTAAATATAGAAGGCTGGAAGCCAACAAGGTTTTAAGTATATATAATCTGAAGAAAAAAGGTCCAACATGTAAAAGATTACAAATTTAAAATGTTGAAGTGGATGGAATTAGGATCTTATAAATCAAAATTAAGGACTTCAGGCACAAGGGGGGGAAAAATAGAAAACAGAGTAAAAGGCAATTTCTGAAAAAATAGTAAGTAACAAAATGAAATAAAAATTTCTCCCCTAAATCAAGACACTAAACTGAAACCACAACATGACATCAGCAACAAGGTAACCATAGAAAATATATTAAAAATACAAAACGTTGCTTGATAAAGAAATTATCTGCATGAGAAAAATCTGTTCCAAACCCACCGGAGATGAGCTGTTGACCAAGCCCACTTGGGTAGGCATAGAGCACGCTGGGCCGTTGCCCGTGGACGTGTACCTTGACCCTCTGACCACGGGCCTCTGAGTCCTCTGTCTGCTCCCATGGAGTGAAGTAGCCCAGGTGGGAGCAGTTAGTTCTGTCCTCATGCACACCCCAGGCATATTGTGCACATCTGACTTCATGTGTCACCTTTTTCTTCCCAAACTTGAAGTTGCTCCCCATTACCTCTGAGACAGAGGCCAGTCGCCTCTAGGTGGCGCATGGAGCCCTCCTAAACATGCCTGCCCCCCTGGTCCTGCCCACCTGCTGATGGGTGGGCGCTGCCCTTCTGAATGCCCTCTCCACTCAGCTGTTGCTCTCTAGACCCTCTCCAGACAGGGATTGCCCTCTTCCTGCCTTCCCAACTTCCTCTCGCTGTGACCCAGTTTGGGTTGCCTCCCTTTGATGTCTAACCATTACACTGTTCTTGGATCATTCATCAAACGACCTTAATGACCCCTGCACAGGAGACCATTTTATCTTATCCATCTTCCTCTTCCCTCTGTGTTTTTTTTTCTTTCTTAGTGACTATATTATAACTAATGGTTCCAGGGAAGAAGGTCTAGGTACTTTACCAAGAAGTCTGTTCACCTTCACAGTGAAAGCTCCTCGTGGTATTTTTATTAAGATCTATGGCTTGGAAAGTCCAAAGAGATTTTTTTTCCTTTCCAAGTACATCTAATGAAGAAGGAACCAAATCCAGATCCTCAAATTGAAGCTACCTGGGGACTTCTCTTTGCTTTCTTAAATAAATCATTTAATTTTCCATAACATGGTTTACAAATAAAAAATATGAAAGTGCTGCTCGAACACTAGGGAAGGGTTATCTGCACCTTGTCCCATGCTCTGTTGTTGGGATCTAAATTTAACTGGTGACTTTTCACTGCTTTTTCACTTGATGCCAGTCCCAGAGCAAGGGCACCATTGGTTTGTACCATACTTTGCACAGCAGGGTTAAAGACCTTTTGCACAGCAGGGTTAAATTTCTCAAAAATACAAACTTCTATCCCAAACAGCAGACTGTTTAAATTGTAACTTAGACACTGGCTTTGAAGCAGGAAGAGAAGCACCCACCTCTTTCTGCCAAACAGTGTCTTTTAAGTAAGGACATAGAGCAGGCCGAGCCTGGTGATGGGCATCTTCATCCGACTCAGGAGCCCTTCCAGGCATCCAGCCATTGGTGATGTAGGTTTACTAGTAAACATCAAGTTTCCACCGTGAGCTTCAGATTCTGAGTGGACCTTGTGGAGTCCTTGGGCGTTCTGAATGACTTGGTGTGCGGTAACGTTTGCCTGCCCCTCCAAGGAAGTGAGGATTTCACGTTTGTCGTCTTTCCGCAGTTCAGTGGGGCCTGCCCACCATCTCTGCGGCTGGTGTCATTGGCATGCTCAGCGCTGTTGTCTCCAGTATTATCGAGTCTATTGGGGACTACTACGCCTGCGCAAGGCTGTCCTGTGCCCCGCCGCCGCCCATCCATGCAATAAACAGGTACGTTCCTGAGGACACAAGTAATTCACTGGGCCCACCATCTCACTTTGTTAGCTTTGGTTTGGATAATCTTGGAGAAGAAACCAAGAGTTTCAGTATGGAGGCAGGCAAGAACAGGGCTCTTCCTTGGCTATTTGTCTTCGGACAAGTCACTGCCCTAATTTTGCCCTCATTCTGCCCTCGTTTCCTCATTTGTAACAATGAGCAGAATTCTCACCCTTTCTTCTTCACAGTGACAATTGCATAAGACATTCTCTGAGGTCACTCTAGACCTTAAATTCATCTAAACACAGGCCAGACACCACCACTGTTACTTGCTTGGCTTGGGGTCATGGGTGTATGTCCCCTTTATTCCTGTTTTCCTCAACTGTTCTAAAGGGTGGATGCTGTGTCATCTCTTCACATTTACAATTTAAAAAAACTTTTTTTTATTGATTTCAGAGAGGAAGGGGGAGAGAGATAGAAACATCATGATGAGAGAGAATCATTGATTGGCTGCCAACTGCACGCCCCCTGCTGGGGAAGGAGCCCACAACCTGGGCATGTGGCCTTGACCCGAATCGAACCTGGGACCTTTCAGTTCACAGGCTCACGCTCTATCCACTGAGCCAAACCAGCTAGGGCAGCATTTCTTATGTTGGTTCTGTAAGGGGTGTCAGTCCTGGATTTATGTCTTTCCCCAGTTGAGCTGTTGCATATGATTAGAATACTTGTATGTTGATTCTTTTAAAAAGTGTTAATGTTTACAGAATTACAAAGCATGTCCTTCCTGGTGAAACTATATATTAATAGCAGAGGAATCAAATCTATGGACGGCCTATATTTGACTTAGATCCCAACAAATGGCTCTGTTTTCTGGCTAAAAGCTTTTAATTTGGAATGCTGTCTAAACGCCTGTGTCTAATGGGTGGTTCACAGAGGTGCTTTCAAAGCTGAATGAGCGTGGAGGTCTGGCATGGGGCTTGAGGCTGCCTTGTTACCCCTCCCAGGCGTGCAGAGGCTGCGGATCTGTGGCCCAGACCTTTGGGTCATGGCCACTTAGAGCCTATCGCAGAGTGTTCCCCCATTGAATGAATGTTTCTTTTTGCCCCATTCCTTTACATTTTAGGGGGATTTTCGTGGAGGGTCTCTCCTGTGTTCTCGATGGCATATTTGGTACTGGGAATGGCTCTACTTCATCCAGTCCCAACATTGGAGTTTTGGGAATTACTAAGGTACAAACATTTTACTAATTAAATGGTTGGGTCACTAAGCGTTGATCCATTTCATTGATTGGTCTGACCACATGAGTTCCACAGGGAAGGCCTCCAATTCTGAGATCGTCTCCCCTACGCCCATCTCCTTCTGTTGTTGATGGATTTTTGGAATGCTGGCTTATTAAACTGTCTTCTTTGAGATTCTGTAGCCAGATAAAAAGAAACCAAATATTGAGTTTGATGGATCTTGACTGTAAATTCAGGTAAGAGGGTGCAGGGCATGCCCAATACACACCACTGATTTTCCTGTAAGTTGGGGGGCCATCACAGAGCTCCGCCTCACGCGTGCAGATGGCGCCACCTGCTGCCCGTTGCTCCTGATGCAGGGCATGTGAGGGCTGCCTGATGGGCACTTCCTCTAGCCGCTAGCGCCACCACTGGGTCTGTTGCTGCCAGTGGTGAGAACCAGCGCTGCACAGGGTGTCTCACATGGACACCAAATGGGGCACAAGTCACTCACTTTTATTTATTTTTAAAGTATTTTTATTGATTTCAGAGATGAAGGGAGAGAGAGAGAGAAACATCAATGATGAGAGAATCATTGATTGGCTGCCTCCTGCATGCCCCACACCGGGGATCAAGCTCAGAACTTGGGCATGTGCCCTGACCGGGAATCAGACTGTGACCTCCTGGTTTGTAGGTCGATGCTCAACCACTGAGCCACGCCGGCCAGGCTCACTCGATCTTTAGCCGGTTTGCTGCATGAACCTGTACACATGGAACTAATCTGAAATAACATCAACATAAAATTGTAGACGAAGGGACTCTTAGGGGAAGACAGTTTACTGAGCCAGCTCCCTTTCTGTGCCCCTTCGGGACACACCAGGAACAGGGTCACTGTAGGAATAAGTGGTGCTGCTCTCGGAGGTTCCTCCTAAGATAGGACTGAGGTGGTCGGGGGAAGAATTCTCTTTATTACAGTTTGAATGGTGCCAGCTTATTCTGAAAGACAACCTGCCAGCGCTGATTTTCAATGAGTTAAATTGATTTTCCTTCTGAATCCCTTTGGGTCACTCACCTCAGGTAAAGGCTGCATCCATTCAAGGGCAGCGTCAGCCCTGGAATCGGTTTTCATCGCCTTGTGTAGATGGTACAATCCAGTCATCTGCACAGCTGCCTTGGTGGGGAAGTGGGACTGGCAGCAGCCTTCTTTCTCTGTGGCCTGAGCCATGTAGCTGATGGGAGGTCCCGTCTAGAAGAAAGAGGCGCGGGTTCTGGGCTGTGGTCTGCCTCTTATCCAGCTGAAGGGCAAGTCCTTTGCTGAGTAGAACTGAGGTCTGACATCAGACGATTCTAGTCTGCACTGTCTGCGAAGGATGTGACAGCCACGTCCTGCGTGGCTTGGGTTCAGGACCCGGAGAAGGGCCGCGCACAAATGACGAGACTAGACAAGAAATATGAATTTGGAAATTACAGGGGGCCAGGCGGAGAGTCTTTCTCAAGAGGGAAGGCTTCACTGGTGCCCACACCCTGCCAACTTTGAATCCAATTTTGGATACACATATTGCCCTTAGGCAGCAATTCTGGTAGCAGACAGACTATCTTTTTTTTTTTTTTAATATATATTTTATTGATTTTTTACAGGGAGGAAGGAAGAGGGATAGAGAGTTAGAAACATCGATGAGAGGGAACCCGATCAGCTGCCTCCTGCACACCCCCTACTGGGGATGTGCCCGCAACCAAGGTACATGCCCTTGGCCGGAATTGAACCTGGGACCTTTCAGTCTGCAGGCCGATGCTCTATCCACTGAGCCAAACTGGTTAGGGCACAGACAGACTATCTTAAAGGTCAGTAAATATTAGTAAAGATTTACTTTGAGACTATTAGGTCAGGAAATTGCTTGAGCCACCATTGTCTAGACAGAACAATTGGAGCATAGTTTAGCCCTTGCCAAAAGTTCCATTAGCTTTCTAGGTTCCTTGTTTGCACTTTCCTGATAGTGTAGACAATGAGTAGTTTCCAGCAACTGTCCAGTATGGTAGTCAGTAGCCACATGTGGCCATTTAAGTGTAAATTAGTTAAAACAAAAGATTTAGTTCCTTGGCCACGCTAGCCACCTTTCAGGGGCTCAGTGGTCACTTGTGGCCAGTGGCTGCTATAGGACAACACAGATACAGAATATTCCCATCAGTGTGTAAAGTTCTGTCGAATGGCTCTGGCCTGGACCCCTGCATCAGAATCCCAGGGCATATAGGAAGAGGGTGACCTGTGGCTCTTGCAGAGAGTCTGCCTCTGTTTCCTGGCAACTCTAATAGTAGCTACTCTTTATCCAGTCATGGATTTCCATGGCCATGGACATTCTAACCTGCTTGATCAGGAGTTGAGGCTGCTTACCCCATTGTGTTCTGAAGTTATAAGGGGTCAGGTTCACAGGCAGGACTTCTCCACTGTGTGTGTGCCAATGTGTGTCCACAGAGAGGGGCAGGCATGGGGGTGGTGGCTACTTTGGATTTCGGTCCTGGCTCCATCACTTTCCCAATGTGAGGTCATCTCTCTGAGTTTCCAAGATAGTATGCAAGGCTCTGGAATTAATAACTTGATGTAAAGCACTTAGCAGAGTCCACCATGTGGTGGGTGTACATACAGTAAGCTATTGATATCGTCTTCCTATGATATTGTCGAGTGAACGCAAAACGAGCTGAAGGCTTTGGCTAGAAATAAATTATATTTATTCAAGGGTCTTAGAGTTTGCAGATTGGGAATACAGCTAAACAAAAACCTAGAAGTATTATGAAGAAGAAGGAACATTTAAGAGTTCTTACAATAAAAACGGTACTCTTGACAATTATCAGTCCTGCATTCTTAGCCCTAGGATTGGTCCAGAATGGTTATCAGATGTCAGGAAGTCAGAAAGATAGGTGCCAGGAGGTGTGGTTGGGATAATGGATGTCAGGTGGTCTGGATACATGAGTCCTTCAGGGGGTCATCAGAGGGTTACCTGGAGGTCTGGTGTATGTATATCCGGGGATTGACACAGGACTGGAAAGTTCAAAAGTTTAAGCTCCCAGGCTAATGAGAACAAGAAAAAGCTCATTTCCTCATGCCTCAACCAGCTTGATTTTAGTAATTTGGCAGCTCGACTATAGTCACTGTGTATTATTTCTTCATCCTATTCCTTAATATGTAGCTCAAAGTTTATTTCTAGAAACAGTGAGCACCATGACTCCTATGCTGCATTCCACACTGTGCAAAGCCTTTGGGAAGTCGGAAATGATGGCCCTACAGGCAGAGCCGAAGTTCAGGAAGGAGGTCAGGAGGGAGGTGGGCAGCAGGAAAGTAGACGAAAGGCTCTTTGTCAGCAATGGGAGGCAGGAATTTTGTTTTGTTTTACGATTTTTAAATGGAATTTTAGAGCGAGAGAGGAAGGGAGAGGGAGAGAGTAAGAGAAACATTGATGTGAGAGCTTAACATCTATTGGCTTCCTTCTGTACACCCCCTACCTGGGATCGAGCCCACAACCCAGGCATATGCCCTGACCAGGAATCAACCGGCAACTGGCAGCCTTTCTGTGCACAGTACAGAGCTCAGCCAACTGAGCCAGTGCTGGCCAGGGCGAAGCAGGGGTTTTAGAGCTGTGTTTGGAGCATCAGTATATAATAGGATTCAGTTCATATTCGTTAAACACAAGAATGGCTCCATTGCTGCTTTGTTTTTGTTGTGGTTGTGGTTTGTTTTTTTTTGTCCGCATCTAAGGTGGATCATCCTTCCATACATGGTTTTCATGTAGGATTTATTGTTTCAGGCATCCCAGAGGCCGGCCTGTCCCTCTCCTTGCACACCTGCAGGGCTGCCTGACCCTGCTGGGAGGTGGTCTTTGCACAGGTTGTTTCTTTTACCTGGTTGGTCTTCCTCCAATGAATTCATCCCGCAAGACCATCTCTGGGCATCCCTTTCCGATTCTTCAGTTTTTCCCCACTGGGTTCCCACACAGAGAAACTGCAGCAGTACTAGACTTTCATCATAAGCTTGTGACTTACTCATCTTTGTATCTGCCCTCCACCCCCCAGTCTAACAAGTGGTAGTCACATAGTAGGTCCTTAAAATGTTTGCTGAAAAATGAGCCATTTATAAATGAAAGTGTTCCTTATCATGTAATACGGCCAAGCACAGGTCATTTTTACTGGATTTGCCAGTTTCCTGACCCTTTTCACTGCTTCCCTGCATTTGGTGCTGTGTGGGAGGAGCCGGAGATTGAAACAGTCGAGACAGCAATCTGCACCATGAGAGTCCACTGACTCTTAATCAGCTGATCCTTGGGTCCCTAGAGAGGCTGTTGGACGCTCTGGCCCAGCATCACCCAGCAGAACACTGTGCAGTGGGGGCAGTGTTCTGCACCTGTGCGGTGGGGGTGGTGTTCTGCACCTGGTGCGGGGGTGGGGGCAGAGTTCAGCATCTGTGCGGTCACATGTGGGCCACCAGCCACAGGAGCCTGGGGAGCACTTGAAATGTGATGAGTACAACCGAGGGACTGGATCTTAAGTTTCATTTCACCATAATTAACCCAAGTGTAAGTAGCCATTTTCTCACTGTAAGTCATACTTCAAGCCAGTGAACATCCCCCCAAACATTCTGGAACCTCCTATGTATCAGTGTGTCTTCCTGGGAGAGGCAGCACAAAGTAGAAGCCAAAACACAGGGTTCTTGAACCCAGTGCCATCTCCACCTCCGCTGCCTGGGTGCAGTGGGCTAGATGGTAGCTTCTAGAAGGCCGAGATCAGATGTAACGGATAAAGATGAGACCACAGTGAAATGATAAGTGGTGCTGCAAAAGCCGAGGGTGCATGGGGGGAGGAGGTGGGGGGAGCCTTGGAATGGAGGAAGGCTTTGCGGAGGAGGTCACATTTGGGTAGTGTTTTGAAGGATGTGTCTGGGAACCAGCCAGAAGGGGGCTGGGGGAAAGGGTGTTCCAGGCAGACAGGCCAGGGCTGGCCTGGTACACCGAGGGGCAGGCAGTAAGCCCCCAGCATGATGGGGCGGGGCCTGGGGGAGGGGGAGGAGTTAGGGAGCTTGCCGGTGTGCAAGGGCCTGAGACTTGTTTTAATTCATGAGCACCAGAGGACTTGTGCAGAGGACTGACTTCCCAGTGTGTTTGAAAGGTCCCTTTACCACTGGACAGAGAGACGGAGGAAAGCCAGAGGCAGCAGGCCCAGTGGGAGGCTATCAAATAGCCTGATGCTGCCAGGTGCTGTTCAAACTATTTTATACATCATCTCATTTAACCCTTAAAGCAAAACCACAGGTTTAGTTATAGAGATGAGCATCCTGACACCCAACGAGGTTGAGTAGCTTGCCCAGGTCACGTGGATGGAGGTGGAGTGGAGATGCCAGCCAGGCAGTGGGCCCCGAGAATTCTGTGCCTTGTCCTCTAGGCCAGCAGTCACCAACCAGTGGTCCATTGACCACTGGTAGTCCATGAGGTCCTAAAGGTTGGCGACCGCTGGTTTAAGGAAACCTTTGGAGCAATGGTTGCCAACCGGTGGTCCGTGGACCACTGGTGGTCCCTTAGGTCTGAAAGGTTGGCAACCGCTGCTCTAGGCTGTGTCACTCTAATGGGAAAGACACCATGAGGAGGTTCCAGAAATATTTGGGGTTTTGTCTGATTCAGGGTTCAGGGAAGATGGGGTTGTTGAGGCTGCAGTGCTTTGAGTAGGTTAACTTGCTGAGTGAAGGGTGATGCTAGAAATCCAAAGGACATGGAGAAGCAAAAGTTAGCTTTTACGTTTTGCATTTGATACACTAAAAGTTAGTCCCTGCCAGTGACTGTGGGCATTCGAAATGCAGGATCTGAGCACTCCTAGGAGCAGGTCCACACCACGGGACGGCATCCAGGGCTCAGAGAAGCAAAACTAAGTCCTGCCCCGCCCCCTCCCCAGAGTCATGTGGGGAGAAGGAGCCCAATGGGAACAAGGAAAGGTAGTGGGAATCTTTTTACTCTGGGTGCTTTATAGTAATTGTACATTGAGATCAATCTTCATGAAATGAGACTGATCCCTCTTAACTAAATATTTTCAATCTTTTTACTCTGGGTGCTTTATAGTAATTTATAGTAATTGTACATTGAGATCAATCCTCATGAAATGAGACTGATCCCTCTTAACTAAATATTTTTAGAATGATCTAGATTTTGAATAAGAGTTTTGTTACATTTGCCCCAAGGGGCTGGGGAATTCATGTTGAACTGAACCCCTGCCTCTGCCTCTGTCCTGCAGGTCGGCAGCCGCCGGGTGATACAGTACGGGGCCGCCCTCATGCTGGCCTTGGGCATGATCGGCAAGTTCAGCGCCCTCTTCGCCTCCCTTCCGGACCCTGTGCTTGGCGCCCTCTTCTGCACTCTCTTTGGTAAAAGGCCATTTCCTTGGTGGTGGGCTGCCCCTCTGAGGCTCCTTTTCTTCTTCTTTGCTAATTTTTCATAGAGATTATGGTTTTTTGCTAAATCTCTTCAGTAAGAGTGGAGGTGGCAATACATTTCTATTTTATAATATAAAAGGATAGACATTTAAAACTTAAAAATCTGTATCACTCTTTGAGTTGAATTTATGTTGAAGGTACAACCAAAGGTAGAATATTTAGTCTAGGAAAAATAGGATGACATAATCTCTTTAATTGGTGATTTAACTGAATGGACTGTTTAAAACAGACCGTCTTTACAGTGGGTCTCTGGTCTCTGTGCCATTTAGGAGTTGTGATCAGGGACCAGCTCTTTGGGTGGGTTTCCCAATTTAATAGCAGTGTTTGCATAGAAGTGTCAAGGGGGAACCCGTGTCCTTAGTTTCCTGCGTGGTCTAAAGAAAGCCTTACAGCCTTAGAACAGTGTGGTGCTTACGCCTCTGCACAAGCCGAGCGGCCAGCTAGTCACGTCCCCGTCCTGCCCTTGCCTGGGCTTCTGACCTGTTTCTGATGGGACAGAGGAAGGACATTGTAGGGAGTCTGTCTTCAGCAGCTGTGAGTCATCTGTCCCCCATGCTGTAGTGTAAGCTCCTCCGTGTGAGTGACTGGAACTTGCTAGCTGATGTTTTCTTTCCAGGAATGATCACAGCCGTTGGACTCTCTAACCTGCAGTTTATTGATTTAAACTCTTCCCGGAACCTCTTTGTGCTTGGATTTTCCATCTTCTTTGGGCTCGTCCTTCCAAGTTACCTCAGACAGAACCCTCTTGTCACAGGTAGGAAAAACGGGCCTTGAATCTTGG
>NW_005367209.1:5566518-5588791 GCF_000412655.1 Myotis brandtii
TAGGAAGGGGTGTTGGAACCAGAGCCACCAGTTTTCGAACAGCTCATCACCGGTCGGAGAGGACGTGGGAACTTCAGGATTGGTTTGGCGAACGTTCACCTGCGTGTTTCATTTGAATCTCACTTTGCTGCACTTTATCTGGAAGCCCTTTGCACTTCCCACGTGAGCTGGCGTGTGCATGCAACTAACATGCATGTCAAGGTCTCTCTTTTCACCACCAGGACCCTTGCCTTCGGGAGAATGCCTGTGTGTAAAACCTTAGATTTCTCAGACTAAGGCTGTGTTGAAGTTTATAATTCCTTGAAGCTCTATAGACTTTGAAATACTTGTTTTTCTACAGGAATTATAGCTACTTTGAATTCAAGATGAACCTTTCAGACCCTTTCTTTTAATTTTAATTCCCCAATGTCATGGGGAATGAGTAAAGGGGAACCATCTTAAGAAATAGCCGTTGCTGCCAACATTTTATGTAGAATTGGGGACCATTTTATATATATGTACATACTTACATTTTCTGAGGGAAAATTCACATAACATAAAATTGACCATTTGAAAGTGAATGGTTGAGTGGCATTTTAGTACATTCATAATGTTGTATAACCACCATCTCACACCTAGTTTTTAAAACGACCTCATCACCCAAAATAAAGACCATGAAGAAGTTAATCCCTGCCTTCCCTCTTCTCCCAGCCCCTGGCAGCCAGCAACCTGCTTTCTGTTTCTGTGGGCTTCTCTCTTCTTACATTTCATAGAAATGGAATCCTGTGAGGTGGGCCTGGCTTCTTTCACTTAACGTAATGTTTTCGAGATGGATCCATGTTCTAGCATGTATAAGTATTTCATTTTACGGCTAAATAATATGCCATTGTATGTATATACCATAATCCGTTCATCTATTTATTCATTGATGGACATTTGGGTTGTTTCTACCTTCTGACTGTTGTGACTAGTGCTATTATGAAATTTGATATTCAGTCCAATCGATTTTTTAAAATTTTATTTTTCAATTACAGTTTATATTCAATACAATCAGTGCTCATTCTTGGTAGTTATGTTCTGTGAGCATGGAATTAGCAAATCCTGGCCCATTGCTCCCAGGGGGAGGCTGCCGACAGCACTGTAACTGATGCCTGAATGAAGCTTATCTAACACGTGTTTCTCCACGAGGCAGCTCACGGCCTTCTTGCAGTTAGGACACTAGACAGCACTTCAGCACAACACTTGGGGGCCATTTTAATCAGCAAAATCAACAACAACAAAAGCACAGAAATGTGAAGCGAGTGGTACTGAATAGACTGCTAAAAGGACATGTGTTCACAGGACGAGCTGAAGTAGAAGGCAGGGTGTCACCTTGTTTGACCCCAGTGGGGAACATGCGTGTTGGGCGACTCAGGCTTTTCACTGCTCTGTGCGTGTCCACAGATGACTGAATGCATCATTAGTATACATCTTGGGCTTACAAATAAACTAGTGTGTAGGCAAATTCACAGGGACAGAATTGTCCAATAATGAGAATAGACTGTACTGTTTTGAGTCACTGTTTTCAATTCTTTGGGGTATACACCTATGAGTAGACGTGCTGGCTCATGTTTTAAATAGAGAAAGTATGTGAACTTCTAATAGCAAGGAGATTCTTGCCGCTTTTGATGGTTTTACATATCACATTCACATAAGGACATTTTTATAAATCCAGTTGTTCCTAATTAAAAGCTAAGCACAAATTAGTAACTGAGGATTCTGAAAACCTTTTTTTGATGGCAGATACCACAAATATTTTAATTGTCTTATTATTCATTCACTTGGTAATTTTTTGAGCCTGACACAGCCTTCTTTTATATTGATTTCTTTTTAAATCTGCAAACAACACCCCCCAATGGCTTCACATTTCATTGTAGGGTGACTTCACTGTATTAGGTGTTAAGGATTTCCCTCTGGTTATTATCGAAGGTATTCAGAGGAGTTGAAAGCATCACTATACGTGAACACGAGGGCGGCACACTCCGTGCCCTGCGTTGACTGGCAGCTAGTGCCCACCCCAGCGCTCCTTTCCAGGCGTGTCCTGGCTGACAGTGACCCCACCGCTGTGTTCTGTTTCCAGGGATATCGGGCATTGATCAAGTGCTGAACGTTCTCCTCACAACGGCTATGTTTGTAGGAGGCTGTGTGGCTTTTATTTTGGATAACACCATCCCAGGTATGTGGTATATGTCCAACATGCTTACTACCTATGTGAATTACTTTTTTGCCAAATAAATATAGGAAGCAGGAAGAGTGAGTCTGTTCAAAGCCATCACTGGTCAAAACTATCTTTTCTGAAGTGGTTAAGATGACACTGCCAGCCTTCTTTATGAAATCAGTTTTTTGCTAATAAATTTATCGAGCTGTTTTCCTTCTTGCTGAGCTACTTTTTAGAGAAATTCCTTGCATGGGGTGAAATGGCAGTGGGCTGCCCTGGGCACACTCTAGCCTGCCTGCCCTCCCTGCACAGCCTTGCCCAGCACCCTGCAGTTTGGTTTCATTGGCAACAGTCTTTGGCACTTCTCCTGCTTGGGGAGCCTGTCCGTTAAATGAGTCCAAGTCCTTCCTAAGGCAGGTGCCAGCCAACTAAGACCAAATGACACGAGGACAGTGGGCACAGGCTGCTGCCAGGATCGGCGAGCGGCACAGGTTGGGAGGCAGCATTTCTCCAACACCCATAACCCTTGTTTCTCAGCTGGGAGATGCCAAGTATTGGGTGGTGGACCAGGATGTGACCTGTGGCCTTCCCAGCTTCCTACAGAGGCTGCTCTGTACTGCTGTAAATGCCACAGAAACACCGGTAGACTTACCTGCCAACAAGAAAGGGTAATGTTTATTCTTGAGCTTTAAGGTCTTATTGAGATGACCTCCCCCTCACCCCCAAATCCTCAATCAAGAGGATGCTGCGGGAACTGGGATGAACACATACATGAATAGGTGGACGGTGTTAGATTTATGAGGGTCAATAACTAACACCCTCTTTCTCTCCTAAGTCAGAGCTAATTGAGGGAGAGACATATGAGTCAGAGATGGAAGTTAAAGTCAGTTTTGTTACTGAAACACCAACGGGGTGGAGACATAGCTTAGATGTAAGAAAATAATGAGGATCCTAAATATTGCACCATAGACTCAAGATCATCACCCAGGCTCGGGCACAGCGGTATATTGTTACATGGCCTGTTGTAGCTGAGGCAGGCAACAGTGCTCCTCCGCACCAGGCTCATCTGTCAGAGCCCGGAGTGTTAACCAGTAGAAGTTCATCCTCACAGGAGCACGACAAGTGGGGCGTAGCCACAAGTGGGGCGTAGCCGAGTGCAGCATACACACAGGCGCACTAAAATAGAGGGAAGCAGTATAAAACTCAGAATGTCCGGGTTGGGGGGTTGCCACGACCAATTGATGAAGGCATTGTGTATAACAAGTACTCGGGGTCCCATTTTGCAAGATCAGATTTGCATTTGAAAGCAATGACACTTCCTGGACCAGACTTCCTCAGGAAAAACTGCAGTAAGAATATGTATCACGTGGAAGGACGGGGTGAGGTAGAGGCCTCGGAAGATCATTTGGACATGGAGCACCAGGAACAAGATGGATTAGCGATTCTTAGATTTCTGGGTTGGGCCCCTGGATAGCCGAGTGCCGTCAAGGGTGCTTTGCTGTCATCCTTTAGGTTCGCTCTGTGGGACGGCATGTCAGACTCTCTGCTTCTGGAAGAACTGCTAAACTCAACACTCATTGCTTTGTTTTGATGTGTGTGTCCTGTAGGTACTCCGGAGGAAAGAGGAATCCGGAAATGGAAGAAAGGCATAGGCAAAGGGAGCAAGTCGCTTGATGGCATGGAGTCCTATGATTTGCCATTCGGCATGAACATTATTAAAAAATACAAGTGCTTCAGCTACTTACCCATCAGCCCAACCTTTGTGGGCTACACGTGGAAAGGCCTCGGGAAGAGCGCAAACAGCCGGAGTCCGGACAAGGACTTGCAGGCCACGGTATAGCCGTAGCTTGCCCTGTGGCCTGGCCGCAGTGAGGCATGATCTGTAGTTTCTTGCTGAGTAACAAGCAGTGACATATATGTTTGTGTATCTGCATTTACATTCTGTACCCCAGAGCTAAGACAGATTGCAAGTAGCTTTTTTTGTTGTGAGTGGTGATCGTGTCTAATAGTGTCTCACCTCTCTCCTTATTTAAGCCCCAACCCCTTGCCCCTGAGAATGTCCACTGCTGGCTGTGGTCACTGAACTTGAAATTCCTGTCCTCCTGTGGGAGTAGATGTCTGAAATCCACAGCAATTCCTTGTTTTCAGCCCCCCTTCCACCACCCATGCTAGCTTTCTTACAGGCCGCCTCCAGGGCAGGGGTGGGGAACGTCCGGCCCTGCCAAGGCAACCTCTGGCAGGACTCGAAATTCAATAAATCTAGGAGCTTTTTTCATAGCAACATTAATTTTTATTAAGTGAATTAAGTGAACGGTGTTATAAACATCCAAATGGCCCTTGGCAGAAAAAAGGTTCCCACCCCTGGTCTGGGGGCTTTCTGTCCTGGAAGCACCTGGACTTGCTTGGTTTGTTGGTGTGTTTGTTTGTTTTTATTTGACCTCCGCCTGAACCACAGAGCCCTCCTGTGGTGAAAGGGCACCAGTATCCTCGCATTGTCACAGCTGGTCAAATGTGATGCTACGCTCCCTGCTCCTCCCGTGGGGAACAGCAGCATGTTGTTGTACAGACCTATGCCCCATCTGCTTGGGGAAGGTCTGTACACAGAGTATTAGCATGGAAATGTGTTTTGGGGGACTGAGGGGGAAGGAAGGTACCTTGAAGTCAGTATCTGGTTCTCAGCTGCTTTATCTCGGTCACCTGGCCCAGGCTGGGCCAGCACGTTTCACACTGGCCTCTCTCTTCACGAGCAGCTGGGACACTCTATCTGGCGCTTCTCACTCCTGGTGGTGCAACAGGTGTGGAGTGCCACACGGGGGCACCAGCCAGACGTTTATGGGTGTCTTGGCTCTGCTGTCATGTGGATGTCGGTTATTGTCACATGTGTCTATAAATACAATATTTTATTCCTATTTAATATTACTGACTATAGCAGATTTTTGAAATCAGTGTTTTTCCATGTGACCCTTTTACCTTGCATCCTTATTACTGTGCCCCTCCCACTTCTCCCATTAAAGCAAGAAAGAACCAGCATTTGTAAAGCTGTGGACACCATCAGGGAAGCTGTTGTCATGGCTTTTGAGGGCCAGTAACCATTACTGTGGTTGTATTGCTTGATACCATGAAAGTGTAAATACTGTAATGCCTAATCTATTTATCAAAACTAACTACTGGACCAGAGCCCAGAAACCGTGGCTTACCTTATACGTGAATTTGTTTTGTGAAGAAGGGAAGCCGGGGAAGGTACCAAGCAGCTGCCATATCGAATGGTGGGCGTGCTGGTACACCCACCGCTGCGGTTCTGTTGCAAGTCGTTCCTCGCAGTTAAGATGTAAGGGGGTTTCTGTGGGTTGTCATGTGGCATGTCCACTGGGTCTTGATTTGGCAGAGGGGAAGGTTAGATCCCTGGACATATGCTGCCGTTCTTGTTTTAAGTTCCTGAAGAAGGTGGCGGTGAGAAAGGCAGCATGCAGGTCCCTTCTGTTGAGTTCTAATTACATAACACTAAATTCTTTTTTGGGGGGGAAAGAAACTTCTTGAATTTGGTTTGAGGTTTTTCAGCCAGAAAATTCTGAGACATCACGTAGTGAGCTCACTTCATGAGGTCATGCTTCTCTTCCTGTGTATTCATTGACCTGTCTGAGGCTTGAATGCAGTGGGTGTTGCTGTCTCCAACAGCGGGCCATGGGTCTGGGTCTCAGCCCTATTGTGTCCATCTCGTGCCCTTCCTGTCCCCTGGCTGCCTCTGTGTCACCTCCTTGACTCCTGGGAAGTTGGGGACTTCAAGGCTTGTTCTAGCAAGAACTCTCTTCGGAACCACTTCATTGTTTTGCCAAGACCTTATTGCAGATTAAGTAAAGAACTTAGATTATAAATTACATTTAATTTTGTATGTTACTTTTCTTTGATGTGTATTTGATGCCTAGTTTATTTTGAAGCACATCCCTTAACCATTTCCATCCCTTTAACTTGGTATGCCCTCCAGGCTGACAGTCCTCTGATACTGACTTGCTCTCTGTTCCTTCTATTTGTATTTCTGCTCAGCATCTAAATTTCTCAGCTTTGAAAAATGGGGAAAACTGTTACACCTCCCAAAGATTTGCAGTGTTCTAGCTCTATAGGTGAGCAGAAGAACCAAATACCCAAATAAAAGCATCTGGGCCATCAGTAATTCAGAAACAAACAAGTTCCTTTCAACATAACTTGACCGGGCTTGTCCAGAAACCCACTCCCTTCTGAAACCCCTCCTTGGGTCCGTTTCAAATCTGCAAGCATTCCTACGTGGAGGGATGTGTGCAAGCATTCCTATGTGGAGGGATGTCTGCAAGCATTCCTACGTGCAGGGAAGCCCTGTACCCACACCGCCTTTGGAAAGGGGTTTTGCCCTTCTTGTTCCATTGTCCAAGGGAGGGAGTTGAGCCTCAGGATGACGCATAAATCTTGCACAAGCAGCACACACCAACCATTTTAGGAAGTGATCCTTCTGCTAGCAAATATGCCACAGAATGAGTTTAATAGAAAAAAAGTGTGTTCATCTGCTGCCTGGGTTTTAAGATACCACCTGTAGGGGGGTTTGGAGGGACACGGTGGCCATGCGTGATCTGTCCCTGTGAGCTCACTCATGTAAGTGCCCTTGAGCAGGGCATTTGCTTCCAGTTTCCACAGTGACCACCTACCCACCATCTTCACATGTATGTGAACCATTTTGATATAGAAAAGAAATGGAAAGTATTTATAAGGATAGTTGATGCTGCCGTATCCCAGTTCGGGTGGGTCATGGGGCCCCACCACCGGTTTTAATAAAATACCTAACAAGGTTCACAGAGAAATTGGGAAATAGCTCCAGTCTTTGTAAGCAATTTTCATTCTCATTCTCACTAGGGAGTTCAGTGCAGACTCATTAGAATCAAATCTTTCTTAAGAGGGCGTCAAATGTTAACTTTTAGTGAGTTGGTTGTGATGGATCAAAGCAAGAGAAGTGGCTTAACCAGGTCAGCCGCAGTGAAGCATCATGGGTCCTGATGGTTTCCCGTTTTCATGGTAACAAATTCACACACAGGATTTGCTTTATACTGTAGAACACTGACTTTCATGATGACAACTTGGTTTATGCATGAATATTGCAGTATTTCCATATAGTAAAATAACATTTCTGCCCAGGATAATAGTTACCGTTTTCCAGGGAGGGAATGATATAATTTTCATGACAATGTCATGTGATGATAGAATTTCTCCATTGATGAATCTCTAGTATGTGTGTATACTTTATTTACCCATGCGTATATTTTATGACCGTCAGCTAAGTTGTTATTACTTTAATTCATGTCCCTGCTGAAATACTGGTACTAGCAACCTAGACTTGAAGTTGGCGACTATAATCTTCCTTAATATTGATGCCGCTAAGAGTGGCCAGGCCAGATAGAAGGTGAAAAGGGAGCTGTGGCAGGAACCTTGTTCCAGAGCCTGTCTGGTGCGAGAGAGGCAGCATCCTGTGGGCCGCTGTGCTTGGGGTGTGCGCTTGGCTGCAGACACCAGGCCTGGTGTGGCTGTCACTGGGTGCCTGGTGTGCACCCAGCCACGCCTCCTGGACACCGCGGCTGTGCAAACGAGCCTGAGCATTGACAGTTCTCCGGGGAGCTGGCCCTTGGCTTTGGAGAAGAGCCTGGATTTTCACCTGCTGCATGTGTTGTGCTCTGTCCACTTACGACTTGAACACGAAGAACAGAACATCTCCCCCTGCTACCCGACCTGCAGTCACCATCCGACAGTGCAAGAAGACCGCGCGCATTTTGCCAGCGTTTCCGCCCAAGGACCCAGAGAGCACGCCCTTTTCAGCAGCCTCACACACATTCAGGTTGTTCTTGACTGTGCCTCGTCGTCACTCTGCATAAGTAACTCCCAGCGTCCTTAGAATTGTGTGTGTTTTCTGGCATTTAGGACACCCTCACCAGCCTGGTCATGTTACTGACAGTTCAAGTTAATACCCTCTTTCGTTCATGCGTAACAACCTTTGTTTGATACGTTAATAAATTTCTGACTGTTCTTAACACAGTGGGGATGCCTATATTTTCCTTGAGTTTTTGTGGCTGACTTTGGCTATGTACCTTTTTGGGGTTTTTTTGTTTTTTTATTTTGCATACCGAGGGTATTTAGGGTGGGGTTGTTTTTGAGATGTGTAATTCTTTTATGGAGTTTTTAAAAAGAAATTTCATATTGTTTTTCTAACATGGCTTCATTAAACGTTTAAGTATTTTAAAAATATGTAATATTTGGACCAGACGTTGTGAATAATAGTAGAGATAAAAGCTATTTTATTCTGTATTTTTAAAACTGTTCCGTACAAATAAAAGCTCTCCTGGGCACAGCTCTGCTGTTCACGCGCCTCCTTCTTTGGCTGGTCTTTAAGACACTTGTCATCACCTCGGGGAGGGAAATCGGCTGGTGAAAAGTTCATCAGTTCATCAAGTTCACAGGCATCATTGTTGGGTGCCGGGGCGATGCCTGGAGAACCACGGCAGCTCCTTGGGAGGATGCCTGAGGGGCACGGAGACCTGCTGATGCCAGACTTTGGAGTGAAATTGAGTCTCTTATTAAGGCAGCACTGTCTGGAGATTGGGGATCATTCAGGAGCCGGTGATCAGAAAGCCTATCTGTCCACACGGTGGCGTCAAAGGCTGAGGGCAGCCTCGGCCGAGTCAGGTGCACTGAGTAGACAGGCAAGCAATGTTGAGATCCAAGCCTCCGAGCAGCCAGTGCCAGCCAGTCATGGGGCGTGCACCCCCCTCCAACCTCCCCGCCCCCCATGAGGTGTGAAGGTGAGTCCAGAGGTGCTTCAGTGTATTTAGAGAAGATGTAGAGCTCCCAATCCCATCCCATCGCTGATTCGTCTCTGGCAGTTTGGGCCATGAGTGGCCACCACAGCTACCATATTCCCAATATCCTGACCTGTGAGCAGTTACTAGACAACCAACCACAAGGTGACATTTTTACATGTGTGAAAATAGTGAAGTATTTTTAAAAATAAAAAGAATACCCATGTTCTCACCCCCCAGCTGGGACAGCAGCACATTACCAATACTTCAGACCCCCTCTCCCCCATCCCATGGGCCTCTCTCCTGTTGCATCCCCATCCCCCACAAAGAGAGAGCCACTACCTGGATTTTGGGTTCATCTTTTCCTTGCTTTTCTTCACAATTTTGCCATATACAGGGGTTGGCAAAAGTAGATTTACAGTAGTTCATAGGGAAAAATATGTAACACAAGAATAATACAAAATAAACTTCCACACACTCACCACTGTAAACCTACTTTTGCCCACCCCTTGTATACATATTCCTAAACAATTTACTGTTTTGTGTTAGTTTTGCATGTTTTTGAACGTTATGGAAAAGGCATGACACATTGTATGTATCATCACGTTCCACCCGCTGTTGTGAGGTTCATGTTGCTACATACCTAGAATGTAGTTCATCCACCTTCCCTGAAAAGTAGTGAAATTTAAGATAAAAACGAAGATCATTCTGAAAGCTCCCAGAGAGAGAGAGCAGAGGGCAGGCCTGTAGAGCGGGACCAGTGGGTGTCGGTCTCCACCAGCCGCCCTGTCTGTGGAGCTACGTGCTTGAGGACTGCAGAAACTGAATTTGCAACTTAGAATGTTACATCTATCCACTCAAAGGCCCCCATTCATATACCTTGGATGAAGAACTTAAAGGAGAAACCTGGGTAGTCATAGGAGATGCTGAGGAAAGGTGAACAAGGAATATCTTGTTAAACCTGGTTTCTTGGTCTGTTCTGTTGCTGTCACAGAAAACCATAGACTGGGTATCTTAGAAACAAACACTTCTTGCAGTTTCGGAGGCTGGAAATCCAGGCATCCACAGATTTGGTGTCTGGTGAGAACCTGCTTCCTGGTTCATGATGGCCATCTTCTCGTGGTGTCTTCACCTGGTTGCAGGGGTCAAGGGCCCCGCTTTGGGGCCTCTCTTAACGACTAAACCCTTTGAAGAGGTATCTGACCTCATGACAAAATCACCTCCCAAAGTCTCCCCCTCACACTAGGGATTAGGTTTCTACATCAGAATCCTGGGGTACAGGGTCAATAGTACCTGGTCATAAAAAAAGGAGGCCAAAGGTAAGAAAAAAGTCCATAATCTCAAATTACAATTCAAGGCCATATCACCAAGTCTGTGGATGCCTGGATTTCCAGAATTTTATTAATACACTAGAGGCCCAGTGCACAAATTTCGTGCACTTGGGAGGGGTCCCTCAGCCTGGCCAAACTATCATCAGTGTTTTAAACAGTGTGTATCAGGATTTTGTTCTGCCATCTGGTCTAACAATCTACCTTTTAATTGACAAGTTTGGTCCTTTAAACTCTTGGTACAGTTGGGCCCATTTCTCTCATCTCTGTAAATCTCCTCTTTCCCCATCACCAAGGTGATATGGCCTTGAATTGGCCATAATTGTTGAAGGCTGCAGCAGGTATGTTCAGAAGTTGATAGTGTTTCAGAAACTATATAAAAGTTTCTAAGCAATTTGACAGTTATTCTGTGTGTTTAATATTAAAATATCTGGCGTATACTTTAATTTTAATAAAATAAACTTCCAGAATTTTATTAATATACTAGAGGCCCAGTGCACAAAATTCGTGCACTTGGGAGGGGTCCCTCAGCCTGGCCAAACTATCATCAGTGTTTTAAACAGTGTGTATCAGGATTTTGTTCTGCCATCTGGTCTAACAATCTACCTTTTAATTGACAAGTTTGGTCCTTTAAACTCTTGGTACAGTTGGGCCCATTTCTCTCATCTCTGTAAATCTCCTCTTTCCCCATCACCAAGGTGATATGGCCTTGAATTGGCCATAATTGTTGAAGGCTGCAGCAGGTATGTTCAGAAGTTGATAGTGTTTCAGAAACTATATAAAAGTTTCTAAGCAATTTGACAGTTATTCTGTGTGTTTAATATTAAAATATCTGGCGTATACTTTAATTTTAATAAAATAAACTTCCAGAATTTTATTAATATACTAGAGGCCCAGTGCACAAAATTCGTGCACTTGGGAGGGGTCCCTCAGCCTGGCCTGCGCCCTCTTGCAATCCGGGACTCCTCGGGGGATGTTGGACTGCTGGTTTCAGCCTGTTCCCCACAGGCCGGGCGAAACGGGCAGTCCAACATCCCCTGGCTTCTAGCTGAGTGGCGCTCCCCCTGTTGGAGCGCATTGACCACCAGGGGGCAGCTCCTGCATTAAGTGTCTTCACTACCCTATTGCCCGTGTCCATGGACTATGCATATAAGTACGTAAGTTATTTGGTTTATTTCTTCTCATTCCCCCCAACATCACATGGAGGTATGTCAGTCTGTTCCATGCCTCTCTGCTTCGGGTCTTATTTTGTTGGTCAAAATTTGACTTTGTAACTGTTTCAAATTATAATCTCCCACAATGAGATCTTTTCAAAGATGCAAT
The DNA here is from genome assembly GCF_000412655.1 of Myotis brandtii. NCBI lineage: Eukaryota > Metazoa > Chordata > Mammalia > Chiroptera > Vespertilionidae > Myotis > Myotis brandtii. Next base: position 5,578,155 of record NW_005367209.1, read on the forward strand.
ACCTCTCAAGTTCCACTGAAAAGTATATCCTAGGGACTTTGCTTAAAATTTTTCTCCCATTTCATATTTTTGTTTCATTGGGGAGTGTTTTTTCCAGTTCCTCAGAATAAACCCTTCTTTTGGACTATTGAATCTTTTCACATATTTGGTGATTTTTAAAAACTGCTTATACTAAAGAAGGAGGTCTGTATTCGTTCAACAATAGGATTTACTGTGGATTTGATTGAGTACTTTCCCCGCAAAGCTCACAAGTTGAAATTAAAATCCTTTAGGCCTTTAGAGTTGGTCACTCCTTGGACTTTCTTCAGTTCGGTTCCATCTGCATCCATTTATTCAGCAATAACTCAGAGATTTTTTCTAACATTTCAATTGTATTACAAATACCTTCATAGTTATATGAATGTATGCTTAAAAGAAAGTAATGAAAATATATTTCAAACCTTTGATTATTATCTTTGGGGAGTGGGGTTACAGGTTACATTTATTTCTTTTTTTTTCTATCTTTTTATTTTTCTTTATTTTCTAACTACTTTAAATACAAATTACTTATATAAATGTTTTTTTACACAGAAGATGAAAATTGTATTATAAATATTCAGTAATACTGTGGTTTAAGAAATAAGAAAGCCCCTGTTCTTCTCTAATACTAATATAAAATATTGTACTTCCTCAAATTATACTTGACATTTAAATAACAGTTGTAACCAAATATACCTCAGTAAAAATATGAAAGTGCTAAAAGTACCACGTATGTATTTGCCATCTTATGTCCTGTATAGGAAGGTTTTGTCTAATAAATGATGTGGCTTGGTGGATGAAATTTTCCAGAACATTCCATCCTGGGTGGGGGGGGGGGCACAGTGGGGGATGACTCTCAGATGGTGGGATTTAGGCATCTGCCCCTGAGCTGTACCCAGAAGTATAGTGGCCATCCCTGCACCATCCCTGCACCATCCCCTGCCTCCCAAACACACATGCCAGGGCAGCCCTCCAGACACATGCCTGGGCAAAGGGACAAAACTTCTCTTGTTAGAGCCCCAATCTTCCAAACACTGTGGAGTTGGTGAGCCTCAACATCCCAATTCATATCACCTATGAAGCAGCTGTATTTGGAGACTCAAAGATGCCAGAGTGCCGTGTGTGTGTGTGTGTGTGTGTGTACAAATATATACACATGTACCATTTATTTGTTTTGGGTAGTAAGTGATCCATTGTGGCCTTGGGAAAATTGTGGGAATGAGTTTGAAGCAGGAAGAATAACCTTCAGAGAAATCCTCCCAGGAATGCTTAGATGATAGATAGATATTTACATGGTTATATGAATATAGAGAAATGTTTGAATGACACAAAGCAAGTAGCTAACATGGATTAGTAGAACAGTGCAGGAGGATGGGCAGAGAGAGAGGCAAACGAAAGTATGGAAAAAATGCACTAAAAAGAAATCAGTGTATATAAGATTTTGTAAGAGAGAGGCAAACGAAAGTATGGAAAAAAGAATGCACTAAAAAGAAATCAGTGTATATAAGATTTTGTTTATGATAAATTGTATCTCAGTGCATAAAAGATCAGGAAAAGAGAAGATAGATCTACATCTTCCCATCTGTAGGAATGCGGATGCTATACTGTGAAGTGAAAAAAGCCAGATACAAAGTGTAGTCTGCTATTATTCTATTACAATAAAAGCAGATAGGCAAACACAACCCTCCTATATGTGTATTTATGATTGTGTACTAGTAAGTAAGGAGATCACTGCGAACGGATACAGGTGGGTAACAATGGTTACTGTATGGTGATGGGAGTGAGTTGGCGGGGGAGTGGGTTGGGGACAGCTTATTGCCTAACAGAAAAATAAAAAATATTTTACCCCAGGTAGCATCCTAACAATTTTTGCGGTTCAGTGATTAGATATGAGTTTTGCAGGTAGACAAATTCCTGCTCAGATCTTGGAAAACTCCGGAAAGCTCTCTTCCCACGGTAGTAGAGTCCCGCCAAGTGTCCTCAGGATCCCATTCTTCCAAGGTCATGGAATTTCAGAAGGGCAAAGACTACACTTCCCAGGCTGACTGGCAGCTGAGTGTGATCATGTGACCAGGCTCTGGCCAATGAGCTGTAAACAAGGCTGAAGGTGCAACTTCTGGGTTGTGTTCTTAAAGGGTAGATGTTTACGCTCATGCTTGCCCTTTCTTCTCCCTCCCCATGGCTGGAAAGCAGAGGTGGCAGCCAAACAACTTGGTCCATTTAGACAAGGGCAACACTTGGGGTGGGAAAGGGAAATATGAAAGAGCCTGCACTGCTCCTGATGACAGAGAGCAGCCCAAACTTTGATGTGAAAGAGAAATACACTTGTTTAAACTATTATTACCTGGGTTTCTGTTGTAGCAGCCAAAACCACATTCTAACTATTAGAGATTTTGTAGATCAAAAACAATCTAAAATTAGACGAGCAATTCATGCGCTTCAACCTAACAATTGACCAGCTGTATAAGCTTCAGCGTGTTACCTAACCTCTGGCCCTCTGTTTTCTCCTCTATAAACTGAGGGTGATCCTCACCCAGAGTACTAGAATGGATTACAGGTAATGAGCCCAGCAAGCCAGGCTCCACTCCTCCTCAGCTCCTCTCCAGGCCCTGTCGGCACACACAGCTACTGTTATAGAGCCACAGTCACAGTGTAAGTGCTTTGGGAGAATTTGCCAGGCCAGAGCTGATACTGGGGGTGTCACTCTGTAGAGCTGTGGGCTGCATCTCTAGTTCCTCTGTGTTCTCTGGACTAGCCAAATCCTTAAGTGGGCCAGAACTTTCAAAGGACCTTGTGAAAGGTTAATCTCAACTTCCTCTGCAAAGGGGACTCAGGCGTCTACACGCATGGTGAGGTGGACTAGGACAGGGTGGCAGCTGGGGTGGGGTGCTGGGCTACGTTCAACGCCAAATGTTCAGGAAGGAACAAAGAACAAGAGAGAAAGAAACCGATTACTACTTTAGGGTGTTTTTTTCTCTACTGATGTTCTGAAACTATCAAAGTAATATGTGCTTAATTGTGACAAGTGAAATAATGCAATCAACACAAAGATGTGAAAATTGAAAACTATCTCCCTAAAATTGAAAACTATCTCCCTCAACCCACTCCCGAACCATGCAGTAACCATTTTATCCACCTGCTATCTCCTTTCACCGTGATCTCTTTGTTCCACAAACGTACACAATCATAAATACACATATAGGGGGTTTGTGTTTGCCTACTTGTTTTTATTAATATAGAATAGTAGCAGACTACATTTTGTAACTTGCTTTTTTCACTTCACAGTATAGCATCCACATTCCTACAGATGGGAAGATGCAGATCTATCTGCTCCCTGGTGGTCAATGTGCGTCATAGCGACCGGTCGACCTGTCGTTTGGTCACTTAGGCATGTATATATAATGAAAACAGGACACAAACCACTCCTCTCACGCGTCATAGTGACCGGTCGACCTGTCGTTTGGTCACTTAGGCATCTACACTAATAAAAGAGAAACATGGTAATTAGCGTACGACACTCCCCCTCAATAAGTTGAGACAAACATAATACTTTCATTTTTCTATCTTCCCAGATGAAACATTTAGAAAGCTTTCACTTCTGAATCCTTTAATGTCTAAGTTTTGCTGACAGTTTAATACTCTTCATTCCAGTTAATATTTGAATTTCTCTTGTAATATGTCTCTCCTATTTATAAATACGTACTTAGTATTTATGCTACACAATTTCACACAGTGTTTTATTCTGTTAGATTTAACAGTATGTGTTTTGAAAGGCCCATTGTTCGTCCAAAGGCCTAACAGATGTCTGTTGGGACAGAAAGAATAACCCAGATCCCTGGAATAAACAAGGTCCCAATGATCAATACAAGTTCTACTCAGTGAGTGAATGTAAATTACAGCAAACTGAAGAAAGAAGGGCTGGACTTCTCAACGAAATGTTTCACATTAAACAATAGAATAAAGGTCTTCCAGGAGCCATCCAACAATTTTTCACTTAACCAGGAAATATTTCCTTCCCAAATACCTGAAATCATGTGGTGTATTGTGTTGAGGTTTACACTGGATGAATAAATATGTGAAAAAAAAAAGTAAAGCCTTCAATGGCAGTCCAATGCAATTTCTTAAAGACCAAGTACTTTTTTTTTTAATCCTCACCCGAGGAATGAGGATATTTTTCCCAAGATCTTTAGAGAGAGTGGAAGGGGGAGAGAGAGAGAAACATTGACGTGGTTGTCCCCTGCTTGTGCCCCAACAGGGGCTGGGATCAAACCTGCAACAGAGGTACGTGCCCTTGAGCTAGGAATCAAACCAGTGACTCTTAGGTCCGAGGGCTGACACTCTAACCACTGAGCCAAACCGGCCAGGGCAAATAAAGTACTTTCAATGATATAGTCATTACAGGGTTTAAGTGTGCAAATCGCAAAATGATAAACAAAAGATAGATGCACTTATCAAGTAAAGAAGGAATTCAGTAAAAATTGAGACCAAAGAAATCCTATGCCATCACTTCTACAAATAAAATTTTTATAAACAGCATTTAGAAACAATGCTAAGTTTGTATGAGTGCATTTGGAATATTAAACAAAACCAGCATTAGAGAAAGCTCTCAATTTATGCTACACCCAGGTCTCTATTTGGGAGTCTATGGGAGCTGGTACTGTGTCAACCAAGCTAAGCTGGAGTTACATTTCTCAGCATTCCCTTCACTGTACAGGGCCAGATGAGGGTTGGCCACAAGAGAAACCTGTGCAAAATTTGGAAAGAGACATCAAGCAGCAGCAGGGGATATTACTTTTGGAAGACGGGTGCAGGGTCCCATGTCACTGCAGCTGCTTCCGTCCTGGTCCCTGATCTGCTGGATGGCCTCATTGGTGGCAGGGGTGGGAAGGGTGGGGGATGGAAGAGGGCGGAGAGTGGCAGTCAGCCACTAGCTCCTCCTCCTCATGCTAAATTCCCTACATGTGCAGCTCTGAGGTGAGTGCGCTGGTGTGTCTGCAGGTCACCCTCAGGCTGTGAAAGACAGATGCAGGTTCCTGTTTGTCCGCATGGATTCTGGTGTGTCTTTGTGGGTTCCCATTCATTCTTCCTGTCCCCCACTTTGATCCAGCTTTTCTTTTTAGCCTGCACTGGCTGACCCAGGTTTACCACTGATTACAGGGGCAACAGCCTCTTGTAGATTTCTTCATCACTTCCCCTGCTTTGTGGTTCCGGTTTGTGACTTTTTTCTGATCTCCAACCGTCTCCTTCCAGATGTTACCTCCCTGGCTTCTCCCACAAAGGTGGAAGGACTGATCACTGTAATAAAGCATTCTAAGGGCATCCCATTGCTATATGAATGCAACCCCACACTCCTCACTGTAGCCTACAGTTTAAGGCATGACCTGACCTCTCCCACTTCATCCTGTGCCCGTCTCCCCTTGCTCTCCTCCCTGCCTGCCTGGGCACTGTTTTCACAGCACAAGAGCCAGGTGACTGGACGTTGGAAGTTACATTCTCCGTCTAGTAAATTAGCTATTTCAAGATGGCCTGGGTCTGGGGAGGAAGAGGTTAAGGTTGTTGGAAGGCCTGGACAGCCCAGGCCTGTTCTCAATCAGGGGCACAGCAAGAAGGCGTGAGCTGCTTGCTGCATCTGGGAAGTCTCCATAGCAAAGTGATTAGGGAGTGTGGGAGAGAACATGCCGAACTTTCATTTCTGTGCACGGAGAGGATGGGGTGGGCCAGGGCCAAGCAGGAGGGGCTGTCAAGGTCTCAAAGTGGTGACATTGGGCGATAGCCCTAAACACTGGCTTTGCAACTGCAGAGATCTGGCCAGCTCTGGGCGGAGGGTCAGTGTCTCATGCAGCCTGGAAGAGGCCCATGGGCCAGTCCCGCTGGTTTGGCTGTCCTGCTCTCCCTTCCTTGGCTCCTTCCAGAGGCTTCTTGGCCCAGTAATCATATTTATCCTCCAAGAAACTTCCCCCAGCTGGCTCCTCTCAGCCGGGCTGCATCTCCAGGAGAGAGGAGGTGTTGGCTCCCTCTCTGGCCCTGCAGTTTGGACAACCTCCACACATTAGGGAGGGGCAGGACAGCTGTGTTTGAAACACTGCAGGCACCAAGGACCTTGACTGGTCTTGAGTTTTCTTTTTTGGCTGCAAAAGTGGAACATAAAACACCTCTCACTTCCCACCTTCTGTTCCAGCCACACTGGACCACATGCTGTTCTCTGACCAGCCAGGCTTTTCATGGCTTTGAACTTGCTGTAGCGCTGCCTGGATTGTCCTCCTCCATCTAAGCAATTCCTGCTCAGTCTCTAAGACTCAACCCAGGTGTCACCTCCTTCCTGAGGGCTCTCCTCATACACCCTGTCTTGTCTTCCTAGGCCAGTGGTTCTCAACCTTGGTTGCACAGTAGAATCACCTGGGAAGCTTTTTAAAATCCTGATTTCTGGGCCTCATCCTCCGGAAATTCTGTTTCTTTGTTATGGGGTGGGGCCACAACATTAGTAACAAAGAAACAATTTCCGGAGGATGAGGCCCAGAAATCAGGATTTTAAAAAGATTCCCTAGTGATTCTAATGTGCAGCCAAGGTTGAGAACCACTGTCCTACCTAGGCGCTTCCGTGTAGCACCTGAAAGTATTAAAACAGGTGGTCTCCATCATTAGCACGTACACAGAGCACCTGGCCATCTTGTTAAACTTGAACATGGCCTGAGGCCTGGTTCTGTATTTATAGCCAACTCTTGACTTAGATGATGTTGATGCTGCTGGTCTAAGGACCACATTCTAAGCAGCAAAGATTTTAAAGCATTTCTCTCATTCTCTTACTTGAATTTTTAAGTCAAATGCTTTGACGACAGATGAAACTAAAAAAAACACACCAAAAAAACCCCCACACAAATTAATTTCTACTCTTTACCTTCATTTTTCTAGAGCAGAAAACATCTTGGTTAATTTGTGGTAAACTTGGTCATTTTAAGTTAAATTCGGTTAATTCTGAAATGTTCTTTGCGGTCTGCCCATCCCCACCTTCCTGGGTCTCATTTCAGTTTTGCTGCTGCTGCTGGTGGTAGGGTCATAGAGCATCTTGGCAGTTGGGGGTGGGAGCAGGCATCTGGTCCTGGTGGGTGTCATGCTGGTTCTGGGTACAGCATCCTTCCACCCTGACTCCCTCAGCATGTCTGAGTTCCAGTGTGGTCCCTGGCACGGCCCAGACCACTTCCTTTTTGTGGGTCCTCTTGTCTCAACTGTGATGTATCCTCAGGTCCCTCAGCTTTCTCCCATCTGACTTCCATGCCCTCCTCTGGGATATAAAAATGTTGGCTGTCTCCCATGCCCTCTATAGCCCCCAGAGTTTTCTGGGTCTGCCTAGGTCTCTCCCCTTCTGAAGATGCCATGGCTGCCAGGTTACTCCAGGTTATGCCTGATAGAAAGTGGCATAGTTCTTCTCCACTTTCAGATCCAAAACTGTGCTGAAATCTGAGGGTCTTATTGTCCACCGCCATCCTTCTGGGTATAACTCTATTGAAGAGGCAACATGCTGGACACTTCAGCAATCTCTACCAGTGCCCTGGCCAGTGTGACTCAGTTGGCTGGAGCTTCGTCCTGTACATTGAAAGGCCAATTCTGGTCAGGGCACATACCCAGGTTGCAGGGTTGGTCCCTGGTTGGGGCGCAAGTGGGAGGCAGCTGATTGATGTTTCTCTCTTTTTCTCTCTAAAAATCAATAAAAAATTTAAAAAAGAAAGAAATCTCTATCAGCATCTAACTGACTTGCTTCACTATCAGCCCACCACTTCCTGCATCCCATAGGACTATCTTTTAAAGTTTTTTGATTAGTTAATATATGCATATGAAACAATTCAAATAGTATAAAAGAGCACTCAAATTGCTATATAGTTTAGTTAATCTTCTTAAGACAATATCCTTTGACTCTCCACAAGTGATGATGAATCAGTGTGCTTCTACTTTATCCCATCTCTCTTCTTTCCTCTCCTCCCTTCCCCTCCCCTCCCTTCCCCACAGTTTTGGTTGGTTATTACTACTGTTAGTTCCAGTGCTTTATTTCTCCATGGGGATGAGTGAATGTTTTTATATGAGACAAATCTTCTTTGTGCAAGACGGTTGAGCGCTTTGCAGTTTGCTCATTTTCTTTGATCCCAAAACAAAAAATGACATCAGCGCTGCTCAAATTTCAAGACCACCAGTGATGCAGGCACCCCCCACCCCCACCCAGCTGAAAAGTACTATCTAGTGCAGCCGTGGGCAAACTACGGCCCGTGGGCCAGATCCGGCCCATTTGAAATGAATAAAACTAAAAAAAAAAAAAAGACCGTACCCTTTTATGTAATGATGTTTACTTTGAATTTATATTAGTTCACACAAACACTCCATCCATGCTTTTGTTCCGGCCCTCCGGTCCAGTTTAAGAACCCATTGTGGCCCTCGAGTCAAAAAGTTTGCCCACCCCTGATCTAGTGGGTACTTGTACAACTTTATATCTCTACTAGAGGCCTGGCGCACAAAATTCATGTGCGGGTATGGTCCCTAGGCCTAACCTGCAATCAGGGCCATCTTCCCTGGCTGCCAGCAGCTGGCCCTGCCCCCCGCTGCCACCCACCCAGGTGCCCAGTTTGCCATCGGGCGATCAGAGCCTGACGGCTGGGGGGGAGGGACCGAGAGGTCAGCTGGTCCCACCCACTTGTGGCTCTGCCCCCACCCTGGGTCGCCCTCTGTGTGTGGGAGGACCAGTGTGGGGGGAGGGGTTTAGGCAGGGGCCTTGGCCTGGTGCTGCCCGCATCCCCTGCCACCCACTCCTGGGTCCCTGTTTGCCATTGGGTGATCGGAGCCTGCCGGCTGGGGATAGGGACCAAGAGGTGGTCAGTGCACCTCATAGTGACTGGTCGAGCGGTTGTTCTGGTCATTCTGCCATTATAGTTGCTGGGCTTTTATTATATAGGGTTACCTGGGCTATTTACTTTAAACATATCTTTTTATTCCCCCCCTATAAAAAGTGAAATCTGAATACTTAACAAATTCCTACCTTCATTGGTTTTATAACTTCTACATCATAAGAGTTTATATATTTATGTTGTGTTTTAACTTTAATCCCAGTAGTAGTTTTACCTATAATCTCAAATATAAATGTATTCAGTACCCACTTTGCTGCTTTAGTCTATGTTTCTCTATTCATTTGTTTTCCAAACTTGGTCTTTTATTATTTTCTTTAAGGTGACTGAATTTCTGTAATTTTGAAAATATTTCCATGTTTTTAGATTTGAAATGACAGTTTGTGATGACATGTAGTTCCTGGGTCATATTTTCTTTCTCTAAGGACACCATGGTTCTTTATTTATAGCCACTTATGACATTGTCTCTTAGCTTTGAATGTTTTGGTACTGAAGTCTTTAGCCAGCCTGCTTTTTTTTTTTTTTAATGGGTGATTTGACCTTTCTGCTGGGGAACCAGAGGAATCTTTATCCCTGCAGTGTGGTAACATTAATAGTGTGTGTCAGTGTTAGTTGGTTTATTCCTTCAGCAATTCAGTCAATGAATGTTTATTGGGGGTGTCTAGGTGCCATGAATTATTTTATACATTAGGGACATTGTAGTGACAAATAGAACAAAAATCCCTGTCCCCATACCTCTTGGAACTTAACATTCTGGTGCAAGACTTAGGGGGAAGAAAAAACTATATCCATTCTCTCAGAATATAGTGTGTTCTTTCAGTCAATAAGTTCAAGTTCTTTTGTTTTAGAAAAGTTTTTTAAGTGTATAGGGTGTTCCCAAAGAATGTATACATATACTTTGAATAATTATAAAGGCAGTGTTTATTAAAATACATTTCATTTCCAAAATTGAGCTATCAGCTGTTAAAGTGTGTACACATTTTGGGTGACACCCTGTATATAATTGGATGCCAATTATACATATGTTGGATTTCCTTGGTCTTTGTTCTATATCTATTATTTCTTCTTTTTATTTTCAAATTCATTGCCATCCTACATGTTATTGTGTTCATTTTTCTGAAGTCTACCTTCCATGTTCTTAGCTGAATTTTCACTAGCATTTTGATGCTTCATTGGGTCCTTCATGTCTATGATGACTTATTTTCTCTTTCGCTTCATTCCTGAATCCTGGTGGTTTATATTGCTCCTCTTTCCCTAGTCTTGAATTTTTTCTCTCATGTACTTGTAAGTTTTCTTTGAATTATTATTTAGAGGTGATTTAAAAAAAATTGTTATTAAATTCATGAGAAAATCCTTGGTCTCAATTTTCATTCATCCAAGACAAAGTCTTTCTCAACTGTTAGCAAGAAGTCTCTCTCTGGCTCATTGGAAGCTGTGAATAATGCAGCAGGTGTGTGTGTGTGTGTGTGTGTGTGTGTGTGTGTGTGTGTGTGTGTATGGTGGTTTAGCCTTTCCTATGTTAAACAGAGACTGCAGAGCCACTTATCTCACCATACTGTAGCCCTTGGACCTGGCTTACTTCTTTCTCATCAGTCTTGTAAGAAACTGTTCTTTAAAATCAAACTCTCTTACTTAGGCTGGCTCAAATGACTTCTGTTTCTTTTTAATATTTATTATTATTATTATTATTATTAAATCTTTATTGTTCAGATTATTACATTTGTTCCTCTTTTT
>NW_005367209.1:5589644-5594309 GCF_000412655.1 Myotis brandtii
CAGTTTGCTTTCCTCCAATTCTGTCGTTTGTGTCCTGTTTCTTTGTCTCGGCATTTTTTATGCTTCACTGTGTCGATAGGGTGCCTTTCTGTGCTAAGTGTCCCAATTACCTGAGGTAGACACTCTTGGTGCACCCCCTTGTGGGCTTTGTGCACAGTCTTGTTGTAATTAAGCCTTGATTGTTGTAGTTATCACTGGGAGGAATTGACCTCCAGGCCAATTGGCTGTGAGAATCAGCTGTGTCTGCAGTGGGAGAACTTCTGTCCTGGAGCTCTAGGGAGGTGCTAATCTAGCCTCTGCCTGAGGCTATCCAGCAAACGCCTCCGTGCAAAGCTTGGGCGGGGTGGGTCCCAGGGGATCAACAGGGTGGGCGGAACGAGCAGTTATGGCTGCTCTCAGTCCTGCCTTCAGAGGCCCCGCTTCTCAGTGTCCCAGCAATTGCTGCAAGTACCTCCGAGATAAAGCTGCCCTCAAGTTCCGACCAATGCCAGACAGTCCCGCTTCTCCCATATGAGTCTAGGTCCCCAGAGACTCGTCCGAAACTGGAGCTCAGAGCCTGAGACTCCCTCCCAATTGAAAAAGACAACCATGCTCTCAGCCGCCAGCCCGCTCCGCGTGTGCCTCTGTACCTTAGTATTTTACTTCTGCACCGCACCTCCTCTGAGTCTCGGTATGCTTTTCTCTTTCCTTCTAGTTGTAGAATTTCCACTCAGCCAGCCTTCCTGTGGTTCTGGGTGATGTCCGTTCCGTCTTTTAGTTGTATTTTTGAAGTGGTTGTGCGAGGCAGCAAACTCCGGTGTTTACCTATGCCGCCATCCGACTTCTGTTTCTTGCAACCAAATGGTGTAGTGAGTTGGTTTCTCTAAGTTTCAGTTTCTGAGCCCACCAAGTGATGTTAGATGAGAGGCTGCCTAATACTTTTTTGGCTCCATATTCTTATTTTTCTTATCCTTCCTCATACCTAGCATGACACCTTGCATACCACAGCTGTCCAGTAAATATCTATCAATATAATTTTGAATGCATACTCAATTTGTGTTATGAGGGGGTAACATTTTCACACTAGGTAATTAATATTTCAGTACAATCAGAAATGGAGGGGGAACTTTGATGGAATGTAACCTTGGGGTTAAGGAAACTTGAATGGATTCCTAGAAAAATTAAATAAAATCTCCCATCTAATTTGAAACACAGTTCAGCTACTTTGTTTAGGTGGATAGCTGCCCAGAAAGTTTAGCCTTAAGGCTCCCTACCAAATATTTTATGTGAAAAAAAGATATATTGGCTGGAAATAAATAAGTCAAGGCCATGTACTTTGGATCCTTTGCTCTCATTTCTTTCTTTCACTAGCCCCTGTTTATTCTTTGACTGGAGGAGGAAAAATCTAGAAAAATAAATCTCCTGAGTCTACTTAGATACCTATGGTACAAGAGCTTTAACCCACTCAACCATCTCCAGGCTGAATCCAGACACATTCCCTCTGAGTCCCCATCATGACCTCCTGCCAGCGCTTGCCCTAGCCTCCATGGTCAACATGCCCTTTCCATGCTGGCTCTTAGAGCCAATGATTCGTGTGTTCTGTGTCACATCCCTTCGGCCCACTTCTCATCCCAGCATAGCTGTGGTGGGCAGCTACATGCACAACGACTAGTTCCACCTCAAGTGCCAATGACAGCGGCTCCTGCTCTTCTGCCTCAAATGTTTTCTGGAGGCCAAAGATGTCCACACAGCCAGGAAGTAAGAAGAGGTAAGTAAAGCATTCCCAGGAGTAATCCTCAGCTGGTGAGGGGTGAGATTCAGCGGATAAATGCCCCAGCCCCCTGACCTACAGAAAGGACAATTCTGAGACTAATTTTACACAGTTCCTGAGAGGGTCCCCAGAGGGATGGAGCCCCAGTTGTGCATCCTTTATTAGCTTCTTCTCCTTGCCTGTCTCATTTTCTTGCTTTCTGGGATCAACTTTTAAGTAAACAACCTGCACCCATGTCTTGTCTCAGGTTCTGCTTTTGAGGGAACCCAAACAGGCCCTATGGAAGGCCCATGCTTCACACTCTAGTCTCCTTCTGAGGCCTCTGGTCTTTGGGAGCAAGTGGGACCTTCTGCATCATGTCTATGCCATGCAGGAATTGTGAAGAGACTCCAGAAAGCTAAACCCAGGCCCTCCCTCTGTGTAGCCATGGTGATCTACTAAGTTGACCTTAGTGAGGCTGCCCCCTCCCCTTGGTCAGTGCCTGAGAACAGGGGAGAGCAGCCAGTGTGGCAGGCTTCTCTCTTCTATTCCCGGAACTCCATTCACCCCTCAACGTACATCTTCACTCTGGTCGAAGGCCACAAACCGAGTAGATGTGGCATTTCCAACTGTCTGTGTCCCCTGCTTCCTCCCTTCTCCTAGAATCTACTGGGAGCAGAAGAGTGGGCTTTGGACACCCACTTCTCCTCTGCATAGCTTGCTTCTACTCAGGTATAAAACAGAATCTACTGGCAAAAGCTGCCTCTTGAGATGTTATAGGGGGACATAAACGAATCTGGAAAATAATTTTCTGTCTGGCCGTGCTTGACATTTCTGCTACTGTTCTGTAAACGGTGACGTCCTTGCTTCCTAAACTTGTGCAGGCCCAATATGGTAGCCACCAGCCACATGTGCTACTGAGCACTTGAAATATGACCAAAAATTCAAATGTGGAATTGAATTTTAAGTTTATGTAATCTTAATTAAAACTTTAATTTAAAAAACGAATACTTAATTCAGTTATAGAGAAACTTCTACTTTTTCAAGTAGAACTTTTATAAACCCCAAATACAGGTCAAGTATTTTTGATGAAAATTTAATGTCCAAATTGAGATGTGTGTAAATGCACCCCTGATTTTAGCTTTGTTAGAAAAATAGAATATAAAACACCTCATGAAGATTTCTTTATATTGTTTACACATTGATATGGTAACATTTGGTTTAAATACAACATATTAAAATTAATTTCACTCATTTCCTTTTACTACTTTTAATGCGGCTAGAAAGTTTTCAAATTCTTCTGTGGTTTGCATTGCATTTCTATTAAATGACTGGTTCTAGGCAATGCTTATCTGCTGCTTTCCTGAGGCCGCGTGCCTCCTGGCCCAGTCCCTGGGGGTAGAAGGCTGCAAGAAGCAGGGCTTAAGGGGGTGGGGGAGTCTTCAATGTATTAGTTTGCAAAATATTATCCTTGTTACAGATGTATTGTCCCTATATTGCTTTGAAGGATAAAGGCCTATTCCTTTCTCTCCTGTGGCTCCCATATGGGGAAATTGATGAAAAGAAAGACGGTTTCTGATGTCTTGAACTAATCAATCAATCGATTTATTCACCACCATGGAGAGTACAAGTGGAGGGGAGTGGATTTTGTTTTAAGCAGGGTATATGGCTAGGGTTCCTGGCAGTCTAGTTTGAACAAGTTAAGCCTGCTCCTGTCTCCAGTTGATTGGGCTTTGGATGGTCACCTGACCCAAACTGGGCCAATGAGTTGCTCTTCTGGGAGATAGGACTAGAGACTCAGGAATTCTAGCTTCACCTGGTGGCTTTCTTCAACAGGGAAGCTCCAAACCCCAGTGATGAAAGTAATTGCCACCCTTTGTCATGTGTCTGGGGTGCAGAAAAGGCCCGTCTATGATGAAAGGGAAGAGTTGGCCCCTAACAGAAGACTTCCTGTGTTACTGGAAGCCCTCTAGGCTCTTGATTTGCCTCTTACTAAGCTTTTCCTGCAATCCTGACCCAGAGGCTATAGGGAAACCCTCATGTTCTCAGAATACATTCCCCTGAGGGTGCTCATGTTACCTGCAAAGAAACTTAACTAATATATAGTAGTGAGACTTCATGGGAGAACCTTGTGTTCATAGCTCAAGGGGAAAGAACCAGGTTTTTGTTTTTTTCCCCCCCTGTAAACAAAGCTGGTCAGTGGCCTCCTTGTTCCTGGGTAGCTGACACAGTTTTCAGCACCACCCTACAGCTGCTTTAGGTTCAAAAGACTTTTGTGGCTGGCCTGGGAAGCAGATCACCATGTATAACATTGTTTCTAAGGGAGACACATTCCAAGATCCAAACAATGAATTTAGTGAAGAATGTTTGGCTTTCAGGAGGGATGAGCTGATCCTGCTGTATCTTAGGGGCTGGCTACCATCCACTTTTAGGTCCCCTTCCCTTTTGGCGGGGGGACTGACTCTTCAGAATTGGGGTATGTATGTGGGAGGAGAATTCTGAAAATAGGGAAGAAACAGATAAGTCCCCAATCCTCCTCCCCCCCCCCCTTCCGGGGCAGCTGAGATATTCTAGGGCTTCCTATGCACTGAGAGCCCCTGGAGGTCCAGGGATGGGTAAGAGGGGGAGGTGAGAGGTGGACAAAGACACTTGGCCTCCTTCACATTATTGTCACGTCGGCCAGCCCGCCAAGTCTAAGGGACCTGGCTTAGCTCCTGCTCGGCTCAACCCCTTTTTGGAATAAGCCTGTGTGTTAGGAGAAAAAAAAAATCCTACATCCTCGCCTGGGAAATCAGGGGTGCTTGAAGTGGGCTCCCCATGACAGCGTGACTGTTCCCTGGGAGTGGCTGTCACAGCGCGGGGCCAAGACCCCATCCCTCTTGGAGAGGGCAGAGCGAATGGGGGAGGGAAACCAGCTCATCCTCCCCGCCCTCGCA
>NW_005367209.1:5594954-5648888 GCF_000412655.1 Myotis brandtii
GGTCCCCGCACGGCCGGGTCCGGGTCAGCCCCTCTCTCCTCGCCTGCCCCCCGGTGTCCTCCCTCCTCGCCCAACCGCTGGGGGTTCCCGTGGGGTTTCTGGGGGTGTGGACTCCCCAGGGACTGCGTAGGCTTGGAACCCCAGCCGACCTGCCTTCCGGCCGGAGAAAGTTGTGGCTCCAAGTTCGTCCTCCCGCCCCGAGCCCGGGGGTCCTTCCTTCTCTCCGCAACCTGGGCGGCGGCTGGAAGGCTCCTCCGCCCCGTCCCCGGGGTCCCGGGGACTCCCTAGCGAGGTGGGGCAGGGCGGCAGGTGCAGGGAGGGGAGGCCCCCACAACCCTGGTGAGTGCCCGACCCCAATCCGGTCCTCTCCTTCCCGGCCCAATGAACAGTTCGTTCCTCGGAGGCGGGTTCCAGCCCCCCCCCCGCCCCCCCGGGCTCCCTCTGCCTCCACAAGGGCTCAGGGTGCTCAGGGGCCCCTGGTCCTCGGGACACTTCCCCTCTGCGGTCTCCCGCCCGCCTCCGGAGCTAGTGCTTGAGGTCTAGGGGACCTCAGCTTTTCGTCCTCGGCGCCCGAGAGAGGCAGGTGCCTTGGGCGGACGCGGCCACTTCTGCATTTTGAGCGCCTGCTTTGCATTCAGCTTCTAAACTGGGAGGAACCGGGGACAGCCGCGCGGCGCAGTGGCCGGGTTGGGAGGCCCAGGGTCCCAGCTTGCCCCAGGGCGCTCTGTGGGGCCTGGGTGGTTCGCAGCACCTTTGCACCTCCGTGACAGGAGGAACTGAGCAGGCGGTTTCTCGGGCTGCCATGCGCTTCATTCCCAGGTGGCCGGAATCTGGGCCCTAGAACGTGTTCGAGAGGCCAGAGGCTGTGTCCAGAGCCGGCCAGGCTTATAGTGAGTCCCTTACATGTAATGAATGAACGTCTGAACCAGTGAGCTGACCGGTAACAATTTGCCCTGGAGCGGGACTCAGTTCCTGCCACAGTTGATCTTGGTACAATGGGAGGAAAGAATTAGAAACAATGATTGTTTTGAGCAGCTGCCTCAGCCAGAGCCAGGAGCCTTCTTTCCAGATTATCTGGATGAGGAATCTGGGGTTGGAATGATGGTACTTATCAGTCCACATTTACCTACCGGGAACTTTTTCTGCAGGGGGTCTGAAAATTAAAGACACTTCTCATGACTAAGTCATATTTATTGCGTTGTTTGAGAAGAGTTCTTTCTTTTTAGCTTGTGTCCAAATGCAGTGTCCTCGGGACAAAGTGTGGAGTTGGCGTGGGAGGTGCCCATTGGGGAACAGAGATCCTGGAGTGGGGCCATGAGTCTGCGCACCAGCTGTGCTTTCTCCTCTAGACAGGCCAGCTGATGCCTAGGAGCTGGGGCATGGAACCTGGAGGTGGGGGGAGGGGGGGTAGATAGAACCGGGAGGGCCTCAAATGATGGTTGAGCTCAGAGAGGTGGGGTATTTTGGAAAGAGAATAGTTCTTGCTCTGGGAGAAGGAGGCATAGCAAGCAGCCTGCGGGGCACCTAGGAGTCTGGGCTGGTACAGGTTGGGGCTCTCTGTGCTGGAGAGGCTGGGGGTGACTCCTGCTCCTGCTTCAGAAGATGGGAGAGCAGAGGTATAGTATTGGGGAGATCGGATAATTGTGTGGTGCAGCGTACACATATCCCATGCTCCTCTGGCTTCATTTTTATGCTGGTGAAATCTGTTAGAATGATGAGGGGCACCTTTGGGGAGCCTGGCTGAGAGGAGGTCAGGGGATCTGGGGCTCCAAGTCATGCCCTCCTCCTAGGGAAGGTGGGGTGTACCTTCTCCACCAGGCTGAGTGGGCCAGGGCATATGCAGTACCTGCACCTGCTGCATCTCTAGCTGGCAGCACCCCACCTTCCTGAGGGTGGTCTCCCCCTGCCCTGGGTCTCCATAACTCACCTCTCTGCTTTTCTGTCTGGCTTCTGTTTGGGGGGTTCAGGCCTTCTCTCCAGTTTGTGTTATCTTGGGAGTGGTAGATGACCCTACACCTTGTTTTTGATCCCTCAGTCCTCCTCAACTCTCTGATGCACTGGCCTAACTTGGGACTTTTCAGTCATCTGCTGGTTTTGCTTGGATTTCTTGGTCTATTTCCTGGTGCCCTGGAGCCAAGATTTGCGTCTGCCTTCTGTAAACTGCTTAGGACAGCAGTTCTCAACCTGTGGGTCGCGCCCCCTGTGGGGGTCGAATGACCTTTTCACAGGGGTCGCCTAAGACAATCGGAAAACATATATAATTACATATTGTTTTTGTGATTAATCACTATGCTTTAATTATGTTCAATTTGTAACAATGAAAATACATCCTGCATATCGGATATTTACATTACGATTCATAACAGTAGCAAAATTACAGTTATGAAGTAGCAACGAAAATAATGTTATGGTTGGGGTCACCACAACATGAGGAACTGTATTAAAGGGTCGCGGCATTAGGAAGGTTGAGAACCACTGGCTTAGGAACGGCTGAGAGAGTGGGCTAGAGAGATGCCCAGGAGCACACATCCTGGCATCTCTGCGGGGTGCCAAGGGCTGGACTCTAGACCTTGCCAGAAAGGGGTCCTGTCACCAGAGGACCTCGGCCTGATCATTGCTTTTCGTCCTGTCTAGGGTACTTTGGCGGGAAGCGTGCTCACTGGGAGGTGGGGTGTAGAATCAGGACCAGATTGCCGGAGAACCCCATGGAGAGGAGGGGATTCGAACTGGGTGTTCTAAGAGCAGCTCCGGGACTTGCCCACGTTTCCTTCTCCTCTCCCTCAGAGTGAAACACTGGGCAGGTCTCCGCTGTGCAGTTGGAATGGAACAAGACCCCCAGTCTCTGTCTTTATCCGTAGTTGCTGAGAACTGCTACAGCTGGATTTGTAAAACCAGGGCAGCGGTCCTGTCCCCTCACCGGTCACAATATGGTCCAGTGATTTACCCAATGACACACTGTCCTATTTAAACACCTCCCTGCCTCTCCAGAAGAATTTAAAACAAATCTTAAGATGGGTTATGGTCCCACAGACCCATGATTGTGGTTTTATTTATCTGGCCTGCTTGTGGGTTCCCATGAAGGACGTTGAGGGGTGGGGATGGGGCAGGAAGCAGAGGGAAAGCAGGGCACAGAAAACAGGAACAGTCTTCAGCCTCGACTGGCTGGGGGACTAGGGGTCATTGTTGGTCATCCCTCGGATGGCAGACTAAGCCTGTAATCACAGGTTGATGCAGCAGCTGGGATGATGACAGCTTGGGGCTCAGGACTCCTGCCCAAGGCAATTGTGGCTGAACCTCAGAGGGCAGCCTCTCACAGGAGAAGGGGATGGGGAAGGGCATTTGGCCTGTTCCCGAGGGAAGAGCAAAGGAACTTAGAAGGGCTTTTCTATTCCACTGATAGAAATTGGTAAGAAGATACTCTGTGCTTTCCTTGGACATATCCACCCGAAGTGCTTGGACAAAGTAAGTATACTTCACCAGCAAGTTTACCCATAAGTGGCACTCGTTTGAGTGTTTGTTTGATTAATGGCTCATTTCTTCAAGAGTAATGAAAACAGTGTTGAATTTGGAGTTGAATTGTATTTGACCATTTCCTAGCTGCGTGGCATTGAGCAATGTCAGCACCCTTCCCATGTTCCTTTGGCCTCGAGCAATGACTGATGGGAGAAGGTGCATAAACACTCCAGCTCCCTCGCCTCTTGGTTGGGGTAACTTCGGGGCATGTTGTCTGCTGGCTCACAGGTAACTGGCTCCCTCCATTGGCTGCCTTCCCTTCCCTGTGCACTTTCTCACTGCCTTCCACTGGCCCTTGAACCCTTATCTTAGGATCAACATCTGGGGAATACCACCCTAAGAGAGGCTTTAGTCCGCAATTAAAAAGTCATTGGGAGTCTCTTGAGTTTCAGTTTCCCCAACTGTAAGACAGAACTGATAACTGTCTCACAGGGATATGGTGCTGTGAGCTCAGCCCGGGGCCTGGCAGAGAGCAAGCATTCAGGCAAACATTTACTGGCGCATTGATTAGTACCGACGGGGCTGTGGTGGATTTGGGAGTGAAAATTATAATGGACCACGGAGAATTATAATGCTGTCCTTAGGTTAGGTGAGGAACCCAGGTCAACTGCTCATGGTTTTCACATCTAGATTGTGCCCTGTGATGTGCTGAGGAATGTTTGGCTCTGCAGGGAGGTGAATAAGCCCGTTTTGTGGCGTTTGCTGGTTTCTGTAATGTAAATTTACCCACGTGGCCGATTTCAAGCTACTAACATGGCATCGCTCAACACTGAGTTGGGATGAGATGTGCTCCATCAGCACTTGAGAGCCAGTAGGAGCCAACCTCAGCACATGTCTGGTCATGTGTAAGCTGGGATGTGACCTCAGATCTTTTTTTAAAAAATACATATTTTCATTGATTTCAGAGAGGAAGAGAGAGGGAGAGAGAGATAGAAACATCATTAATGAGGGAATCATTGATTGGCTGCCTCCTGCACCCCTCAACACGAGCCGGAAACCCAGGCATGTGCCCTTCTGGTTCATAGGTTGATGCTCAACCACTGAGCCACGCTGGCTGGGCTGATCTCAGATCTTGATTTCCAGTTTCGTACACAGGGTGAGGAGGATAAGAATTGTACTAGGTGTCAAAATTTGGAGTATGTTCAGCCCTGGCCGGGTGGCTCAATTGGTTGGAACACCGTCCCATACACCAAAATGGTTTTGGGATCCATTCCCCGGGCAGGGCACATACCTGGGTTGCAGATTTGATCCCCGGTCAAGGTGTGTGCGAAGGCAGTCGATGGATGTTTCTCACCCTCCACCCCTTTCCCCTCTCTCTAAAATCAATTTTTAAAACCCAAAACATATCCTCAAGTGAGGATTAAAGAAAATTGGGAGTATGTTCAACGCTGCCCTGAACTGGCTGATTCACTGTGTGTGACATTTCTGGGTTCATTGAAAGATTACTGGAATGTTTATGCTATGAGTCTCTCAGTTTCCCTATCTCCAGGGCACGGGGTTAGATGATTCCACAAGTCCCTCCTAGCCTTTGGTCTCTTTAGGAAGGGTCCATTGCATTCTTCCTTTGTCCACACAAGAACAAAACCTTTCACAAAAGAAAACCTTTCGCGTGTCCACACGTGTGTTGCCCACTGTGGGGCAGCCAGCACTGGGCCATCCTAGGTTTTGCTATAGTCTTTTTCTGCTGGCCCAGGGAATTCGGTAGGCATTAACCCAGTAAAATTCCACCTTCCTTGTGTACCAGTGTCACTTCATCACACAGGCATGGTGTGTCCCCAGAGGAAGCCCAATGGGGACAGAGCGGAGAGATGATTTCTCATGGAAAAGGCAGTCCCTACTTCCCCGAACCACTATGCAATGTCATAGATGCCCAAGTGGAATCCAAGAAATGCCCACATGGAGAAATGGACTTTTATATGACAGAATTCAACATCCCTGCTTCAGTTTTTTTGTTGACAGTCCTCCCAAGGGAGTTTTGGACTCAACAATTCCACCTGTAGGAATTCTTACCCTAAGGATTCAATTGGACAAGTGCAGAAGAATACGTGCACAGTGATGTCCTTTGTAGCATTCTTTATAATAATAACCACCAGAATAAAAATGGAGACTAGATGTCCAATCATAGTAAACTTGTTAATTACGGTATATCTATGTGCTTTGGAATACTACGTGGCTACAAAACGTATAGGACAAAAGAAGTATATATATTAACATGGGAAATATATATTTCTAAAGAGCTGGTTCCTAAACAGTATGCTATTTTTATAAAATATATCATATCATCCATTTGTGTTTGCCTCTGTGTGGGGAGCCGCTACAGTGTTTTGGACAGGTTCAAGCCTTGGACTGATGAGAGGGCACAGTCCTCCATTGCCACGTGCAAGTCCCAGCTTGGAATGCAGGGCCCTCCCAGCACAATTATAGCCAACAGCTGTAGTTGTAAGCTTGAACCTATGGTCCGAACACGTGGCCCCTACCTGAGTGATGTAGGCTTGGTAGAGTTCAGGTGCATGTAGTTGAGTAGGATTGAAACCCAGGAGAATGTTGTAAACATCTTGGTCACACCCTTACTTTGCCTCGTGGAATCCGGCTATAAAATAAAGAAACGGCTTGTGGGCGGGCGTTGGTGCTGTCTCTCAGGGAAGCAGCGTCCCACCGAGACCCGGCTTTCATTCTCTTGTCTGTCTTTTCTAAGCCTTTCAGCCGCCCCCACTCAGGTTCACCCTTGACCGTGCTGGCGCGACACACCTCTGAAATGATGTTTGGCAAAATGTTACTGCTGCTGAATGCCTCATCATCCCAGGGTTTTTGTATGTGTGTGGGGAGGGGGTAGGGGGTGGGGGGGATAGAGAAGTTGTGCTTGGGGTTCACGGCTCTCCTGCAGTGAGTGAGGTCCAAACAAGGTGAAAACCATCTTCCTTAAAGATTGTGAACGAGAGCGTCAACCTTTCTATGTCTATTTGTGTGTTTCAAACTCTGCTAAATACCCACATGGTGGCTGTGGATATGGCTGCTGGATGTTTGTGCACAGTTAGGGTCCGCTGTCCGCTGCTAGAGTCCAGGAGGCCTCCAGAACTCCGGGGAGATGGGTGGTAGCCTCAGACAATGGGTGCTGTCTTCCTAAAGCTCATACACATCTCACAGCCGCTCGTATGGACATTTGGGACAAGGATCGCTCTCTTGTGCGTGTGCTGGGTTGTGTGTGTGACGGGGCAGTCAGACACAAGCTGCAGTGGAGTGGGGGGAGGCGGGGAGGCAGGGGAGGAGGTGTGTACGCTTTAGTCCTGTCTGAGGTGAGAGGAGGTTGGGAAACGTCTGGACCCAGAACCAGGAAACCAGTTCATGACTCTGTTCAGGGGTCACAGGGGTGGGTCAGATGGCTTTGCTCTGGGACAACTAGTTCTGTGGGGAATGCTCTACCTTCCTCATTGCGGGAGCTCCCGTGAGGGCCTGCGGGGCTTCCACTGAGTTGAGGAGAGATTGTAGGTCTGGGAGGGACACGTACCGCTGGGCTCTCCAGGGCTTTCTTTACCTGGTGCCTGGCTCTGCCTGTTTCCTGTCTGCCCAGGAGGAGGCTGCTCTTTCACTCCCAGGAAGTTGGGGAAATGCAAAGAGTTTACAAATGTAAAGAGAGGCTTCTGAAGGCCATTTTGAGGAGAAGTTCTGCTTTTTTTGTGGTGCTGGTTTTCTGTCAGGGTTAGTCAGCTGGGGACAAGGCAGCAGGGGAGAGTGTGAATGTGGTTTTGTGAAAAAACTTCCCCTCAGTCTCCTGGAAATGTTCTGGAAACCCCAGGACGTGCCCCCTGTCCTGGCAATTTGAGGGGCAAGAGATCTGCTGTGTGAGGGACCTGCTGTATGCAGTTGTAGGGAGTACACGACGTTAAAGGGGAGCGGATGTAAGATGCCCCCCAGTGGCTGCCCAGGGGAGGGCTCAGAACTGGGGACCCTGCCTCCACTCTCCCCTCCGGACTGCTGCTCAAGTGCAAGGAACCTCCCTTCTAGGCTGAAGGAGGCCAGTGGTCCTGGCTGTTGGGTTCCAGTTCTGGCCCCAGGTAGCAGGGAGGGGAAACCCGAAGATCTGAAGATCTCGGTGTCAGCCTATAGCACCAAAAAAGGAAGCAGTGCTGGGGTTCCCTGAGGAAGGGGATGTGAGGTCAGAGATGAGTCTTAGAGAAAGAGCTCAGTAAACAGGAAGTGTGGCCCGAGAAACCTGTGCTGGTCGGAAATGGGGAACAGGAGGTGCCCCTCCTCACCTGCCCGGATAGGTCGCAGGTCCCTGCAGAGCTGAGAGGCTAACCCACAGCCAGCCAGTTGGGGCTCTGAGCACCTGGGGTGATACAGGCCCCAATCACATGGGTCTCCACTTAAATCCTGTAATTACTGGACTGGAGAAGAGCTTAATGTGCCCTTCCTGAGTGAGGACACGAAACTACCCTGTAAAAGGCCCTCAGTCTTGCGAGATGCAGGTCAAGGAATGCTTCATCTTATTTGCCTCATTAGGGCCAGCGTCACCTCCACCAACTTCCCATGACTTCCTCTCAGTCACACGGAATTTCACACTCTGTTGGCTTTTAGCCCATGAGGAGTGCATCCTGGCTGGGCCCCTCTGGTGGAAGGTGATGTAGGTGCTGCTTTAGAGAAGCAGATGTGACCATGCCCTTCCCTGGGGGTCTGTAGATATGAGAGAGTTAGCTATCTAGGGCTTTGGTTTCTCTGAGCCAGAATCTAAGTCGCGTGTGCGCGAACACACACACACACACACACACACACACACACACACACGTGCATATACACTCCATACACACACTCTCACAGATCCATACTTATACATTCACACACATACACACAGCTTTTTCTGTCTGGAGTTTTTACTTCCTTTATGCCTTTTTTTGGTCTCACTCCAACACCCCGATTCTCTGATGTGAGGCTATGGGCCTTTGGGCTTCTTTCTAAACATCTATCCAGATGTTGGGATTTCCATCTTTCTTCCTGGGGTGGTTGTGGGGATGAAGTGAGTCGGAGCAGGTAAGAGCCCGCAGTAGGCTGGCATTTATGGTAGCTACCTGTTATTCACATGTGTTGTCTTATTATGAGCACAATAATAACACTGTGATTGTTCTGCTCCTGGTTTATGGGGAACAGGTGTCCAGGCCTCCTGCAACTAGTCTGCTAGTTCTCTTTTCTACCTGCCTTCAGGTAAGTGCCTCTCTTGTCAGGCAGGGCAAGCCACCTTCTCCCATATGCCTTTCCCTTCCTTCTTGTATGATGCTTGACATTCTTTGAGGTGGGGAGGGGCAAAGCCTTTTATTCACAGTCACAGTAAAGCTGAGAAAGTGCGGTTCATGCACCAGCACACTTGACCTTAACTTTCCTCCTGGTGGTGTTTGATGCTTAGACCCTTTCCTGAGTGGAGAGCTTGGGAGAGCTTGGGTGGATCACAGGGGGCCTGGCCTCCGTGGGGTGGGAAAGGGGATGGAGGTACATTTCGGGAAGGGAGGCTCAGGGATCAGTGGGGTGGGCAGGTCCCAGAGAGGACACGGGCCTGGCCAATAAGTGGGCCTTTTATTGAATAACTCAGGCAGGCAGGAGGCAAAATTGCATCCTGTTTCTTTCCAAGGCAGCCCGAATTTTGCCCACGTCCAGGACAGGCTCGGGTTTGGGAATCGGGAGGTGGAATCTCTTGTAATCTCTAGATCTTGGCAGGGCCCCAGGCCACAGCTCAAGTCTCATTCCTCGTGTGGCAACAGGGCTGGGGTTTCCTGTTTGCCATCTACATTTCTTCCTGCCCCGATAGCAGGGGGCCGCAGTGCAGACGGGCCAGCGCTATCTCCGTCAAAGCTGCTTGGCTGCAAAGCAGAGTCCTCAGGAGACCGGCTGGGTTGGTCTTTAACCCTGTAGCACGAAGCACTGTGTCCGACAAAGTGCTTGTCCAACCCAGGAGATACAGATTGTCCCCAGAGGGCAAGGCGGAGTTCAGAGGAGAGGTGGGGAAGGCCCCAAAAGGGGAAGTCTCCAGCGAGCATTTCCTTTGCATCTGGGCCCGGGGCTGGCTTCCTGGCTTCCCGGCCTCTGTGGTGTGGTGCCTGGCTTTGCGTGACGGGCCCTTTGGGTTGGCTCTGCGCCTGCATACACTGGCCCTCTGGGGGCTCAGCGTTGTCCCCTTACCCCTTCGGAATATTAGTTATGGGGCCGGGGGGGGGGCCCTAAAGGCCACACTCAGTTTGCTTTTAGGAAATTCTGTCCTCTCCACTCTCGAAAAGCTGCTTTGAGAGGCGGGTGTTGGTGTCCTCGGTCTCTGTTCCTGTCAGATTTCACGCTGGTTCTCAGCCCCGGTTGTACATTGGCAGGACCTGGGGAGGCTTTTAAAATGCTCACCCTGGGCCCCACCCAGAGCGTCTGATGTTACAGCCTGGATGTGGGTATTTTAAATCACCATTCTGCCTCCCCCCAGCCCCACCCTCTGACCCTGGGAGAGCCTAAAGAGGACCTCTGAGATGTCCTGTGGCGTCTCAAGGTCAGTTGCTCCTCAGTCCCCGTTAGGTTTCAGCGGAGGCCCTGCCAAGTGTGCAGCCCTCTCACTGCTCAGGGGTGGTCCTGTGGGGTGGCCCCCGGTATTTTCTGTGGAAATCACGCCCCTCCCCACGCCTGGCCCTTTTCCTAGCTATACTTTCTTAGACACGGACTGCCTGTGTCCTATAAATTAGCTGTTGTCCCCCACCTTCCATCCTACTCTGGGAGCTCAGGTGGGAGTGGGGAGGGGCTGGGCTCCTGCTATACAACCAGGAAGACAGTTTAGGAGACAAAAAAAAAAAAAAAACCCACCAAAGTGGGGCGTGGTTCTTCATCTCACCCTGGACTTTCCTGCCAGGGTTTGTCTACCTTTCTGTTCTGCATTTGTGTCCCCTCCCTGCCCTTCCTTCCCACTGGGGACTTTCCAGATAAGTGAGCTGAGAACCACTTTGTCTCTGGGCTGGAACTGTATAGCGATTAGCCTGAGTCCCAGGGATGCTCCAATGCCCGATTAATCGCCTTGTGTTTTCGGGGCTCCCTGGCAGAGTGGGAGTGAGGACACTGGAGCTTGGAGGAACCAAGAGCTAGGGACAGAGGAGCGTCTACTCTTTGGAGCAAGTTTTGTTTTATTTATTTGTTATCATTTTTTTGAAGCGAGTTTTGGATGGCTTTTCCCACCTGCTTGCGTTTCTTGAGATTTGATGTTTGCCCTCTTCACAGGAAGCTGAGCTGGTGACTTCCATTTATCTGGGAGGCCCGGAGTGGGAGGCTGGAAGCACCTGTGAGTGGGAGGTAGGTCTGTGAGAAGGAAGAGGAAGGGATCCTTCCTGCAATAACTTCAGGGTTTTGACTGGTCCAGAGCTTGGGCAAGTCTATTCACCGTTCGTTCCCACAGCTCAGCCCCTCACTGCACCTGGCTATCCTGTGTGGGCAGCTCTTTCCTCCCAGCCTGAGGGTGTGTGGGAGAAGGTGACAAAGCCAGGAGCTGCTTCAAGCCCAGACATAGGGCAGGTAGTGGACGATGAGAGTGCCCACCAGGATCCCCTGTATCTACCGCATGTTGTGGGTGCTGACGTGGGGGGGCCTTAGCTGCTCCCTAGTCCTGAGAACTGCTCTTGCAGGGAAATGCCTGGTTGCTCAGCCCGTCCTCCGAGGGCTGGCCTGGAGTCGGTGACTGACTGGCACTGGATACAAAGGCCGGGCCTGCTTGTCTCAAGGTGGGACAACTGTGCAGTTATTCACACCCTGCAGCTCCCATGGGATCAGGCTGTGGCTGGACTCCAGCTGGGCCCACGTCACTCCCGGTCCTGCTTCCCTCGCTCCCTTAATGGGTTCTCCGGAAAGCATTTCCTCAGTAGCCACGTGCACAGGAACCCTCATTTCGGGCTGTGCTTCTAGGAACCCTCATTTCTGGCTGTGCTTCTAGGTTTTCCTTGGGCTGGCTGCTGAACCCACTCCCTCCCTCGAAAAAATAACGATAATGAGAATATTTGCAGGAGAGGCTCTGTGGCAGCTGGGGGTCCAGAGAGAAGAGGCTCCAGGTCCAGGAGGGAAGAGAAACACCAGAGGATGGTTTCTGTGTGGGAAGTGCTGGGAGGAAGGACAGGCTGAGGGGTGAGCTCCTGTCCCTCCCCCCGCCCCCCCCCCCCCCCCCCATCACAGCTCAGGGGCAGTGGGGACAGTTTGTGGGAAGAGCTGGGTTTTGGATCAGGGTCCAGAAAACATGTGAGGCTGCTCGGGTCTGAGGAGGAGCGAGGGCACACTCACGGTGGGTGAAACGCAGGCCTAGAAAGTTCTCCGTGGCTGGGATGTCATCATACTCAATGGCGTAGGAATCTTCCCTTTGTCAAGGCCTTCTCTTGAATCTCTTGAATCTTAGGGAGGGTCTTACCTCCGGGTTGTCTTTGAAGCAGGCAGCAAGTATGGATGGGCCTCCACATGGGACACATGAGGTTCCATGGACAGGCTGGATGGCATCGCCCAGGCCTTTAACGGAGCTGAGGAGAACCTGGAATATTCTGCCGGGGCATGTCATCAATGCCAGAGACTGACTGGTCGGTGGCCCCAATGTGTCTCCAACAGGATTAGGTCCTGGGAGGCTCCCGTCCCACCTTGGCTCTTCTAAATGATTCTTACAAGGCATTTTGGCGTCCAGGTAGGGGCCATAAATTCTTTTTTAAAAACTTTTGTTGTTGTTGTTAATCCTCATCTTGAGGATATTTTCCCACTGATTTTCAGAGAGCGTGGAAGGAAGGAAAGATGGGAGAGGGAGGGAAGGAGAGAGAGAAAGCGAAACATTGATGTGAGAGAGACACATTGATTGGCTGCCTCCCGCAGGCTTCCTTGACTGGGATCAAACCCCAGACCCTTCCATGTGCAGGTTGACCGTCTAACCCAGTGGTTCTCAACCTTGGCTGCACATTAGAATCACCTGGGAATCTTTTTAAAATCCTGAATTCTGGGCCTCATCCTCTGGAAATTCTGTTTCTTTGTTACTGGGTGGGGCCACAACATTAGTAACAAAGAAACAGAATTTCCGGATGAGGCCCAGAAATCAAGATTTTAAAAAGATTCCCAGGTGATTCTAATGTGCAGCCAAGGTTGAGAACCACTGCTCTAACCAATGAGCCACACCGGGCAGGACGGGGCCTTAAATTCTTAGTAATAACAGAGTTGCAACCAGCCAGCTGAGAGAATCCCTCTCTCTAAGGCTGCAGATGTTGGCAAGCACCTCGGAGGAAGTGTCCTCCACATTCCAGCCCATCAATGGTTTTCCTCTGGCCCTTCCTTACGTGAGAAACAATGCTCTGTTAAGGAGTCTCAGACTGAACTCTGAGTTTCCGGCCTTTTGTCAGCTCTGCTGCTGTGTTGGCCTTAAAGTGTATGTAAATTTAGCTGGCTTTACTTTTTCTGTCCCCTCCACCCCCCAGCTGGCTGGAATAACCAGTGATTTGTGGTGATGGCTGGAAAGTTTGTGGGGGGAGACACAGATGTTGTCCCTGAGGCAGACCAAGGAGGGGCTCGGTTGGGTCCTGTAATCAGTTACCTGTAATTTCAGTTCGACAACGTGGTAGAGGATGTAAGTATTTTCCTAACACTTTTATCCCAAGGAATGTAAAAGTACCAAGAAAAAAGGTGGGGAGGAGTCCGGCTGGAGGTAAAGATTGGGCAACATGAGCCTATAGGTCGGATTTATAGTGATGGCCTTGGTAAGATCACCTGACAGATTGAGAGTGACCGAAAGTCTTGGAGAATTCCCGCATCTGGGCCTCACGACTACTTGATTTATATCTGTAACCGACAAAAGAGTTTGTCCACCGGGCTCTGCAGATAGCCAGTTGCGCTGACACCGGGTGCAGTGAAAGAGAGTGGCGGTGATTGTATAGCGCTGCACAGGGGAGACCGGGTAGCTTGTGCTGGAAAAACCCGAGCTCCTCGATGCTTTACAGACAAGGGCTTTCACAGAACAGAAACCATGAGCGAGGGGCTCAGGGTCCTGGGCTGTGTTGATTGGTCAGTTCTTACTCAAGCTTCAGCAACCTGATTGTTTTCAACCCCTGGGGGCATCCTGTCTGGGTCTACTTGACTGTGGGAGAGAACACATCTTGGGGTTGTGAGTCAGTGACATTATCCTAAGAACAGTAGGAAAAGAACAGGTGAGTTTCGAGCTTTCCCAATACTTATTGAAGAGACTGTTGTTTCCTCATTAAGTATTCTTGCCTCCCTGGTCAAATATTAGTTGACTGTATATGCGTGGGTTTATTTCTGAGCTCTTAATTTTGTTTCATTGGTCTATGTGCCAGTATCATACTGTTTTGGTTACTAGACTGTTGTAGAAGACCAAAGAAACCCAAGCGATGCTTAGAAAAATGGAGTTACACAGCTTTATTAGGCCGGCGGTCTCAGAGGAGTTGCCTCCAAAGTCTGGAGCAAACCAATATGGTGGAAGCTCTTCTTTATACCCCTTTGGCTTCTTTGTCCCCCAGATATGGATCATACTTCCGGACCTTTCGCGTGTGTTGGGATGGGGGCCTTCAGATCATATCTAAGGGCCTGGCCTGGTGCCAGTGTTGATAACCCCTTCCAGGGGTTCATGGTTTATGGCCTCTGTAAAATGTGAGCATTTAGGTAACAGGTCTTGCAAGACCAGATTGTGGAGAAAGGGGCAGTGATTTAATTATAGGTTATCAAGAATGTACATTAGATTACTGGCACAGATTCAGATTGCTAGCCCCCCCAAACATCAGGGTTACATTGGAATTAGCCACTTAGCCTTCTCAAGACCTTTGCAATATAGTTTGAAATCAGGAAGTTTAATGCCTCCAGCTCTGTTTGTCTTTGGCAGGATTGCTTTGCCTATTTGAGGTCTTTTGTGGTTCCATACAAATTTTAGTACATTTTATTTTATTTCTGTGAAAAATGCCATTGGAATTTTGATAGGGATTGTATTGGATCTAGAGATAGCTTTGGATAATATTGACATTTTAACACTGTTCTTCTGATCCATGAGCATGTGATATCTTTTCATTTATTTTAGTCTTATTCAATTTCTTTCAACGAAGTCATATAAGTTTAAGTGTGCAGATATTTCAACTCCTTGCTTAAATTTATTCCTAAGTATTTTATTATTTCTGATGCTATTATAAATGGAATTGTTTTCTTTATTCCTTTTCAGATAGTTTGTTGTTAGTGTATAGATATGCAACTGATTTTTGTATGTTGATTTTGTGTGCTGCAACTTTACTGAATTCATTGATTAATTCTAACAGTTTTTTTGGTGGAGTCTTTAATGTAAGATCATCTTATCTACAAACAGAGACAATTTTGCTTCTTCCTTACTGATTTAGATGCCTTTTTAAAATTTTTCTTGCCTGATTGCTCTGGCAAGGACTTCCAGTACTATGTTGAATAGGACGGTGAGAGTGGGCACCCTTATCTTGTTCCTGTTCTTAGAAAAAAAGCTTTCAGTTTTCATCGTTGAGTATGATGTTAGCTGTGGGCCTGTCATATGTGGCCTTTATTATGCTGAAGTACATTCTTTTTATACTGAATTTGTTGTAATTTTTATCATGAAAGGATGTTGGATTTTGTCAAATGCCTTTTTTTTTGCATCTATTGAGATGATCATATGATTTTAATCTTTCATTTGATTAATGTCATTTCATTCTATGGCATTTCATTATAATGTTGATGAAATGCCTTAGGAACTTAACTCTTGTTTATATCAACTAGCCTATGGTAAAATTGTGTCATTATACATCGTTTTGCTTAAAGTTATAGAACCAATCGATGACACTGAGGCCTGACTGCATATATATAATTGAAATCTGAATATATATTTATTCAAGTACATGTATATATATTAATATTTTATGCTTACATACTAGTATATATATGTTTAAAACACATTTTTATTATTGATAGTATTACAGATATCTCCGATTCCCCCTCATTATCCCCCTTGCTTACATATATTTTAAACAAAATTAGACTCATAGTTGTGAAGCATGTGTTTTCATAGTGTATTGTCATTTTCCCAGGTAATTCATTTGCCTTCACAGTATCATATTTTAATGGTGATTATAGATGTGTATGCTGTGATTTTTTGCCCTTAGCTCTGTTTGGGCATTTTTAGGTGGTTTACCAAACTTTAGTAGAATCTGAGCCTTCCTGTCAGATGAATCTCTATTCTGTGTTTGGAGGTCTCTTCAGGGAAGACTCACTGGTTGACCTTGGGACCAAGTTGGGTGTCAACATTCTCTGTGGCTAGGGCACTCGTTCTGGAGCTGTCCACGGTGGTCATCTTTCCTTTGGGCGTTTTTTCTCTCAGAGGCTGTGGCAAGCAGAGGCAGCAGCCGGCAGTGTGGCATCTCACTAGCCCTGGGTCACCTTTGGGCTGCCCATGCTGTGGGTCTGGAAGGGGGACAGAGAGCCACGTGCCCCTGGTCCCCTGGCCCAACTTCTGCTTATTCCTAAGGACACAACCTAACTCTAACCTCTGCTTCTCCTTTCAAATACAGGTCTCTCCTTCTGATGAAAAGAGGAAAGAAGAATGGACTACAGTCACCAAACTTCCCTTGTCCCATGTGGAAAAGATAAATACATTTCCAAGTAAGTCTTTTTGCTGTCGTGTTGTGTCCCCATGTGGATGGAAGCCACTGGCAGAGATGCCTCCTCTGTACATGAGAGAGCTGAGGCTCTTATGTGTGAGAAAGAGCTAAATAAGTAGCTGAGTGTGGACTAGTAAAAGCATCAGCAAGGCTGCTGCTCTAGATAACACGTCCCCAGAGTCTGGCCATAGAGAGTGAACTAAGGGGGGATCTTTAAGATATGGCACCTTTGAAAGCTCAGAAAAGATGGTGTCCTGGAGGGCTACCAGGAGGAGGAGTCAGCAGTGGCTGCTTACTGTCCTGTCTGTGGTGTCCCCCAGGGAGTCCCAGCTGAGTTGTGTCCCTATACTGCTGCGGTTCTGGCTAAATCACAAGTTCCCCTGAAAAGGAGAAGACAGTGTTATTGCTTTATAGGCAATAAAATCTCCTGAACTCAGCTTTTTGCTAATGTGACGGGGCTGAGCCAAAATGGGCTTTTTTGAATTATAAGTTTCAGGTTATATATTTATATCCAACACAGGGATTTACACATCCTGGAAGCTCTCTATCTTAATTAAATGTTTAATTTTTCTGAGTTCAAATTGTACTAATTTTTTAAGACACCCTTGGCCATCTACAGACACATGTTGTGTGAGATAACGGATCATTCCTATCGCTACACTGAAGGATTTCCCCAGGGACTTCTACTGACCAGTAATTTTGCATTCTAGTTTCAGATCTGTGTGTTCAAAAGTACCAAAAGTTTTTTGGTTTAGGTTGTTTGGAGTCACATTTTTCACTAATTCATTTAGGCTTGTGTAGAATTACTCCAATTTATCCGGACTTAGCTTGTCAAGAGCTTCTTAGAATTCCCAGCCAGCTTTGATCTCTGGCATGGCCCCAAATATCCCCATTGAATGGCTCCATTGCCCCTTGTCTGAGAATAGACAAAAGCAACTAGCAGCCTCCTCAAGCTTCTCTCCCTCCCAGCCCTCATGCACTACCATGCATTTTTAGACAAAACTCAATCAGACTATTCTTAGGTTTGATGAGGGCTCATCCTGATCACAGAGGGGTGAAGCCCTCTCTCTCCCAGGCTCAGTAGAGCTGGGTCCCAGGGGGAACACCTGGAAATCAGTATTTAGCAGCTAAGAAAGCCTGGTAACAGGCTTGTAGGTTAAAAAACATTTTTTAAATAAATGAAAAGCACCTAGAATAGAATATTGCCAGGGCCCAGAAACCCTCTCATGCCCACTTCTAGTCACTGCTCCCTAAGGTGAACCACTATCCCAAATTCTAATACCCATTTCAAACTTTATATAAATGGAATCGTACAATATGTGCTCTTTTGTGCCTGGCTTTTACTCAGCATAATATCTGTGAGATTCATCTATGTCGTGTGTAGTTTATTCATATTCTCATTGCCATCTAATATTCTGTTGTGTGACTGTAGCTGCCTTTATTCATCCATTCACTGTCGATGGGAGTTTGTAAGTTTTTAAACACAGGTTTTGTCCATGAAGCATAAATCTGTGTCTATGAAGCATTCTCAAAAGCTCAGAAGTTTTTGAGTCTCACGAAAAAAGCCTCCAGCGATTGTCCTCTTCTAACTCCCAGCATGCACGAGGGAGGAAAGGCTGAGAGGCAGGAGGCCTGTCTGTGAGCTCATTTACTGGGGTTTGAAGAGCAGCGTCAGAGCTGCCCACCTTCGCCAGCAGACAAGGCCCGCCTTGGTTTTCTAGAGTTGCTCCTTACGTTCAGTCTGTTCTAGGTGGTGTTTACTATTGATCTTAATCCTGGGGGAAGATGGCGATGGGGGTGGTGGTAGACTCTGTGTGTATGTGTGTGTGTGTGTGTGTGTGTGTGTGTGTGTGTGTGTGTGTGAGTGTACACACACGTGTGGACAAGCACCCAGAATAGGGTGAACGAGGCCAGGTTAGAGGTGAGAAAAAGAGGGAACAACTGCATTATAAGTGGCTTCAGCTACGAATGTTTTACCTCTTGTATTTTTTCGCCTAAGGAATGAGCTTCTCCTGCATCTGAAGACCTACAACCTGTACTATGAAGGCCAGAATTTGCAGCTCCGACACCGTGAGGTGAGGAGGCCCCGGGGAAGGCCTGTGCGGCTCCAGTCTTTGTCTCAATGTGTCCTGGGTCTGAGGGGCCCTATGTCCTGGATCCCTGTCCCTCCAGCCACAGTGAGTGGCCTCTCATTTAGGGCTAGTACCAGCCTGACTGGGGGGAATCCTCCAAAGGGAGGCTTTTATGAAATGACCTTTTCAGATGGCTTCCAAGCAGGCTTCTGCCCTTGGGGCAATTCAGGTACTTCCCAGTCCTCTATGTTTACACATTTTGGCCCACGTCTTATGTTGCAGCAACCCGGGTACATCATCTAAGCTCTGGGTGGTACCCTTCGCCTTTCTCCAGAACTGCAGCAGCCTTCCTAGGTGTCTTCTTGGAAAGCCACTTGTTATGCACCTGTCTCTCCCCAGCCGCCATCCTGCATCTAAGCTTACTCCTCTTGTATCCATTTCTGTAAAACCTGTTATCAGATAGGTGGTGAGTTATACAGGAGCCTGGCAGAGTAATTTATACTCAAGTGTTCTTGACTGATAAGAAGGTATGTGTAATACCCTTCTAAACACATTTTCAGGTTATCAAGCCAGGGTGATTTAATCCATAGAAAAAGATAGCCATTGGTGGAATTTCAGCCACTAAGGCAGGCTGGTTGGGGATGGGATGTGGACGCAGTGGCCTTCTCTGTGTCCCTCAAATAATTCCACTTAGGCAAAGCCCTACTGTGGGTTAAATTCTGTCTTATAGGAATGTAACGTAAAGCAATGATGCCAGCATAGACCATTTAGAAGGCCATATATGTCGTCTGTACTTAAATAAAGCCTTTCTCCCCAAGATCCACAAATGTCCTAAAGTTGCTCAGCTCTTCTACATTCTTTTCAAAAATACATATATTTTTATTGATTTCAGAGAGGAAGGAAGAGGGAGAGAGAGAGAGAAACACCAATGATGAGAGAGAATCATTGATCGGTTGCCTCCTACATCCCCAACCCCCTACTGGGGATTGAGCCCGCAAACTGGGCATGTGCCCTTGACCAGAATCGAACCTGGGACCCTTCAGTCCACAGGCCGATGCACCATCCACTGAGCAAAACCGGCCAGGGCTCTACATTCTTTTATTCCCTCTCCCTGTCTAAGGTTGATCCTGGGGCTCAGGTTAGTTGTCCCCTGGACAGGTATCATTTTCACCCAGGGGGCTTGTCCTGAAGATGTGTCCATGGCTCGGGTCTGACATCTGTGGGTCCTGCCCAAAATAGATTTTTCTTCGACTTGGAGACAAGGCCTGACCCTTTTAGGCACTGACCTCAAAGCTTCTACTATTTAGTGGTTGGGCCATTAACAAGATTTTAGTCCTTAAACAGCTTTTTCGGGGTGTGTCCTATAGAATAAATTCCCAAAATGCTTGGTAATTAAAGAGTTTCATGGTCATAAGTGAAATCCATTTCTCCGGATCATGCAAATACCCTTAGAATGCTTTCACATTTAACTTATTAGTGAACAACCCTTGAGTATAAATTTGGAATTCTTGCAAGATTTATCTACCTCTTGCATAGTCACAATCTAGCCTGTAAGCTTATTATAGGCTCTGGGAAGTTCTGCTGTTAAGAATTATGATTAACAGCATCTCCCAACACATGATCACGTGACACCCTTTTAAAGGTAACAGTTGATCTGCTAGAGCAGTGGTTCTCAACCTTCTGGCCCTTTAAATACAGTTCCTCATGTTGTGACCCAACCATAAAATTATTTTCGTTGCTACTTCATAACTGTAATGTTCCTACTGTTATGAATCGTAATGTAAATATCTGATATGCAGGATGGTCTTAGGCGACTCCTGTGAAAGGGTCGTTCGACCGCCAAAGGGGTCGCGACCCACAGGTTGTGAATCGCTGTGCTAGAGGATTCTGTATTCTGCTAGGTGTTCTGTGTATTCTGTAGAATAAACTTGGGGAAATGTTACTTTAAATCTCCTTCAACCAGCAGGTCAGATTGCTAAATATATGTTGTAGCTTAAGACATCGTTTTTTTCCATAGTGGGGGAGGGGGAAAAAGCTAATTCTGTTAGCAAGGCTAGTCTCATTTACTTTAAGAGATGTATTCTTCTTTCTTTAAAGTCATTAGTATTAAAAAACAAAAACAAAAAAAACCCCAACACACTCCGTTCTTACAATTTGCACATGTGTACTTGAATCTCGAGGCAACTTGTGTGCTGACCTGCCAGGTCCCCCTCAGGGTGGTTTCGAGTGGAGAGAGTCTGGGAGCTGGGGTGTGAATATAACCCACGTGCACCCAGCCAGGACCCAGCCAGGATACTGTCCGTTGTCCCCCAGCGTGATGCTGGCTTCCGCAGGGCTTTTCTGCTGGACTCACCGCACCAATTGCTTTGTGGCAGGAAGAAGATGAGTTCATCGTGGAGGGGCTGCTGAACATCTCCTGGGGGCTGCGCCGGCCCATCCGTCTGCAGATGCAGGATGACAACGAGCGCATTCGCCCCCCTCCCTCCTCTTCCTCCTGGCACTCTGGCTGTAACTTGGGGGCTCAGGGGTGAGTGAGGAGGGATGGGACTGGGGGTGTCTGGGGGTTCTGTGTGTGCTTGAGCAGGTAGATGCCACCTTCTTCCAGCCAGCCTTGACCCCCGCTGCTATTCCTACCTGCTCCATTGCCCACCTGCTCTGCTCTGGGATAAGGAGAAAGGGGCAGGTGTGGGTGTGATCAGGCTTCCATGAAACCTGTCACCACAATTACTGAGTGACAGTCAGAGTGAGGAGGGGAGATGCTGAGTCAGAGGGAAGTACCAAAGCCTGGGTGAGCAATGTGTCCTCCCTCATGGAGAATTCCAGAGCCTCTGAGAGGTGTTGGTAGCGGCCGGCCAGCCAGGCCCAGCCTGCAGATGTCTGACAGGACAACTGGGGCCCCGCAGCCTCCCTACGGGGACCCCTCATGGAGAGACCCTGCTCTGGAGACCTTTAGGGCTTTCTGTGTCTTGGGGGGATGTGGGCAAGGAGAGGAATGTCAGACCCTGTGTGAGGCAGCCAAGAGAGGTGGGTGGTGGCATGATGGTCAGTCGCCTGGGAGGTCCTCTCTTCGGAGCCTCCACTGGAAGGTCTGCAAAGACCACGCCTGTTCCTCCCCTCCCTTCACCACCAAAGGAGAAGCTGAGGGTTCTGGGAAGGCACACCCTTCTTACTATCTTTCTGGGACTTCAGTTTTCAGGGTCAAGTGACTAGCCTTGTGCCATCTTGAAACTTGCTGATGCTGACTGCCTTCTGGCCAGAGCGTGGGTGGAGCGTGCCATCCTCTCGGCCAAAACCACAGTGATGTGTGTTTTTTTTTATATTTTAAATGAGAACCAAGCCCTCTCTGTTGGCCACCTTGAACATTTTGTTAAACTCCACAGCCAATGCGATCTTTCTCTAAAATTGAGAGGAACCCACATTGTGACCAAGCCCTGGAGCAGACCCGGTTGTTTTCCAAGGGAATTCAAGGAGGAAAGTCTGCCCATCCCATCAGACGCTGGCGTGGCTGGTCATGGCTCTAATTTTGCTGGTTTCAGACTCTGCTTTGCATGCAGAACGTCTACGGTGCTTGGTTTCCAGTGGGCCAACCCCTTTCCACAGCCCCACCCTGACCCCCAGACTAGGTTACGTTCTGTTCCCTGAGTGAGATGATTTTTGAAATTCCATTGGACCACGTGGCCTTTGGCTGGGCCTGCTAACGGGTCCTTCTCTCCCCACATTTGTTCCTTTTTCCCTTCCCCGTGGCATCAAGCTGGTGCTGGTTGGTTCTTGAAACCTGCAACTACTGTGAGAGAGTTCTCAGGAGTGGAAATAATGTTACCCCAGATGCCTGCTGTGATAAAGCGGGTGCCTGGAGAGAGAGAGAGAGAGAGAGAGAGAGAGAGAGAGAGAGAGAGAGAATGATTTTAGAGAGAGAGGAGGGCGAGAGAGAGAGAGAGAGAGAGAGAGAGAGAGAGAGAGAGAAAGAAACATCTGACAGGGAATTGAACTGTAAACTCCTGGTTCATTGGTCGATGTTCAACCACTGAGCCACGCCGGCTAGGCTAGATGTTCAGTTTTAATTGTCTTCACTTAAAACTATCATTCCCTGAACATGAGTCCTGTCTGTCTACTGGGTCCCAGGGAGACCATGCTCTTCTGTCCATGGGATTATCCTAATCCTATATAATAAAGATGTAATATGAAAATGATCGTTACGTAACAACCGACCGCGTAACGACCGGATCACGGATCAGCAGGAGGGTGGGGTGAGCTGCAAGCAGGCGGCAGAGAGATACAGGAGGGGGCAGGGCAGCAAGCCAATGGCGGCGGGGGGGAGGGGGGGGAGCTACAGGAGGGCGAGGCAGCGGGCAGAGAGCTACAGGAGGGCGGCAGTGAGCTACTGGCACATGGATTTGTGCGCAGGGCTACTAGTTGTTAAATATTCTTCTTTCTGGCGAAATCCTCTGTTGATTTGGGGTATGTTTCTTGGAGCTGCTCCCATTGTCCTTTTGGCTTTGAGTTATTTGCCAGTTACGGCAATACCAGGTCTCAGCTCAGACTGCCTGCTTGTGGCCCTTTCTTCAGTGTGGCTCACGAGCACCGCTCAGTCCCTGCAACCCCGAGAACACTGTCATCGGCGCCCCTTCCAGAGCCGCCCCGACCCGTGGCAGCCAGCCTGTTACTTTCCGTTCCGTTTAGATGCCAGAAGCAGTTTCTGAGTTACTCCTCGAACAGCAGTGGATCAGAACTGGAATCTTGTCTGAGAAATGAATGACCATTATTGGGGATTTCCAGATAAGCTATAGAACCTGCACCTGCTTAGAAACTCAGCCCAGGGAACACACGGATTTTGTTCTTTGCCGTTCCCCACCCTACGCTTGACGAATTGGGTGCTTATGTTGCTGCAGCTGCTGGGAATGAGCGTCTTCTCCCTCCAGACATCCCCCGCCCGACCCAGTGCTCAGCCTGGAGCTGGGCCAGCCTCATGGCACACTCAGCACTGCCCACCCAAATCCTTTATCACCTGATGTGTGCTGGTCCCCAGCCCGGCACAGGCAAAGTGCTCCCTGTGCAGGTGTGGGGTGGGGTGGGTTTGGGGCATCTCCCCCCAGGGGCTGAAGCAGCCTCTCTTTGTTTTCTGCCCCCAGCACCGTCCTGAAGCCCATCACCATGCCCGACATACAGATCACAGAGGTGGATGCTCCAGCTGAGAGTGACCAGATGTCAAGCCCCACAGGTACCTTATGGTGGGAGGAGCCTCCAGTTTGGGGCCAGCCGTGTGAAGACTGATTTGTTAGATGCTGTAAACTGTTATTTACTTTTTGAATAAATAAAATCCACATGGATCAAGATTCAGAAATATTAAGAAGAATGAAAAGGTTTCCATATGGTTTCCATTCAGAAATATTAAAAAAGAATGAAAAGGTTTCTATGTGGTTCCCTCCATAGAAGCAACTTCAAGGCATCCTCCTGAGATATTCTTTGCAAATATAAGCAAATATACACCCAGAGACCTTTACGGCTGGATGTCAATTCTTTTCTTCCCCTTTTTATATAAGTGGTAGCATTTGCACATCCCTGTTTCTATACCAGTTTGTCTTGAGGATTGTCCCATACAAATTCATAAAGAACTTCTGCATTCTTCATAGCTCCGCAGTATCCCATTGTATGAAAGAATGACCATTTCTGTAATCATTCCCTATTGATAGACATGTAAGTCATTTCCAGTCTTTTGCTCCGACAAACAAGGTTGTAGTCAGTGGCCTTGTTGACGTGTCATTTCACACATTTGTCTGTGTCTGTAGGATTCTTTCAAGGGGGATTGCCAGGTCTAAGGCCATAAGCATTTGCAACTTTGATAGTCAGTTTGCAATACCTTGCAAGTCCTTTTATCGTGCTTATCCTATGTCAGGCATTGTTCAAAGTGCTTTACATGAATTGACTCATTTAAACCCTCAAACAACCCCATGAGCTGGGTGCCGTTATTATTCCCATTTTATAGATGAGGAAACTGAAGCAAGAGAGGTTAGTGATTCATAGCAATGGTAGAGTTGGGATTAGAATCTGGGAGTCTGGCTCTAAAGTGTGGTCTCTAAACCTTGTATTGCGTCTCAGTAAGTTATGCATTGTGTTGTTCCCCTGGCAGGAAATACTGATTTTATAAAATACTAGAGGCCCAGTGCATGAAATTTGTGCACTAGGGGGAGGGGGGGGGCAGGGGTTGTCCCTCAGCCCAGCCTGCACCCTCTCCAATCTGGGACCCCCTCACAATCTGGGACTGCTGGCTCCCAACTGCTCACCTGCCTGCCTGCCTGATTGCCCCTAACTGCTTCTGCCTGCCAGCCTGATCGCCCCTAACCACTCCCCTGCCAGCCTGATCAATGCCTAACTGCCCGCCCTCCGCCAGCCTGGTTGCCCCTAACTGCCCTCCCCTGTTGGCCTGGTTGCCTCTAACTGACCTCCCCTGCTGGCCTGGTCCCCCCCAACTGCCCTCCCCTGCCGGCCTGATCACCACAACTGCCCTCCCCTGTTGGCCATCTTGTGCCCACATGGGGGCGGCCGTCTTGTGCGAGGGTGTGACCATCAATTTGCTTGTTGCCTCTATTATATAGGATATGTTTGGGCAGTAAGTGAGTGCTATAGCATTGGCCACCAAGAGGGTACCGTATGCAAACTGCCACACGTTGGTGCCGGCAGACAGAGCTCATTTCCCTCTTCCTCTCAGACTCCAGGGACCTGATGCCCGTGCAGGAAGACACCCCGCAGCTGATGCGCACACGCAGTGATGTTGGGGTGCGTCGCCGCGGCAATGTGAGGACAACCAGCGACCAGCGGCGAATCAGACGCCACCGCTTCTCCATTAATGGCCATTTCTACAACCACAAGGTAGAGGGGACAGGGTGGCGGGGGGCAGGGGACAATCTGAAGGTGGGGGGCAAAGGTCCTTCCTAGGCAGCTGACACCTCAGGGCGACAGACACCGGGGAAGCCAAGTATTTACCATTCATTCTTTGAGTTGTGGGTGGGCTGCTGGCTCTGTGAGGAACAAGGAGTCCCAGAGCAGGAAACCCCCTAGGTGGTGGGTGAGATGATCCCACAGACACCCCTCATCGGATACCAGAAAATCCCTGTGTTATCCTCTTCCTGCCTCCCAGCTGCTGTGTGGTCTGACTTTTCCATGAGCTAAGGCCACCCCCTAAGCCAGTGATGGCGAACCTATGACACGCATGTCAGAGGTGACACACGAACTCATTTTTTTGGTTGATTTTTCTTTGTTAAATGGCATTTAAATATATAAAATAAATATCAAAAATACAAGTCTTTGTTTTACTATGGTTGCAAATATCAAAAAATTTCTGTATGTGACACGGCACCAGAGTTAAGTTAGGGTTTTTCAAAATGCTGACACGCCGAGCTCAAAAGGTTCGCCATCACTGCCCTAAGCAGAGCTGTGGGACTCAGAGAGGGGGTATTAGGACTCCACCCCAATTAGCTGACCCTCCCTCCTTCCTACTGCCTGGGTCACATCTGGCCCCAGAGGCAGGTGCATCGTGAGAAGAGTGGTCAGAGTCCTTGCGTTGAAGTCGCAGTGGAAGGGACTTTGTGTGTTTTATTGGGAGAGAGGGCCTCCCTTATCTAGTCCTGTTCCCTCCCCAACCCTGCCCCTTGGAGATCAGCCCCCTTGAGCTCCTGAGTTAGGCAAAGCTGAGGGCTCTGTTGACAACATAGCCCAATACTTGCCAGGTTATTCGAGGGCTGTCAGTGAGCACAGGTTGAGTGTGATTCCCCTGTGCCTTTTAGTTCTGGGAACTGGGTGGGACTCCTTGGTTTTTCCCGTCCTTGTCCCCACTCCCACCCTGAGCTGGACCCCTCTATTGGCAGACATCGGTGTTCACCCCGGCCTATGGCTCCGTCACCAACGTCCGCATCAACAGCACCATGACCACCCCCCAGGTCCTGAAGCTGCTGCTCAACAAATTTAAGGCAAGTTTCCTCTGCTGGCTGGTTTCAGGAGGCAGCACGTGTGCCTTGGTGGCCCCAGAGGTGTGTGTGTGTGGGGGGGGCGGGGGCTGTGGAGAGCGTGGTGAGGGGGGCACCAGGCAGAAGTTTGAGTTCTTTGGACCCCAGGCAGCAGCATCACCTGGGAACTCCTTAGAAAAGCAGATTCTCAGGCCCCACGCCTGAATCAGACTGGCTGGATCCGAAGCTCGGAGGTGAGGCCAGGGAACCTGTTCCACAAGGCTCACAGGGAATTCTGGGGCCACAGAAGCCCGAGCGGCTCCAGCCCTTGGGTGCTTTATGGACCCCTGGAAGGACTGCGGGCCTGACAACTAGTTTGGGGTCCTGTGCACTAAGTAGGTTGGGGAAACTACTTTGAAAATGAACCTTCAATAAGATGTGCAAATGATAGTGCATGGATGTTTTTAACATCCTGTCATTCTGTGTGTTTTTCACAATCCCCTTACTATAAATCTTTGGGAGACCAGGTATTCTTATTTTAATGGAAGCCAATGTCACCTAGTGGCCTAAGGGCACAGGCTCTGGGTTCAAATCCGTCCATCACCTACTTGCTGATTGGATGAGTTACTTAAGCTCTCTGTGCTTCTGCTTCTAAATCTGTAAAATGAGGATAACAGGACCTTATTACGGGGGATTAGGTGAGTTAAGACATAAAGTGTTAAAATGTAGAAACACCTCACCCAATCCAATAAATGGTAGCTCTTATCTATTATCACTGATAACGTCACCTGCTGCCCATTTCCTTATCACTTCTGAGAGAGCTGCAAATGAACAGCCCTCTCTCAAAAGAGCCACAAATCTATGTAGCTTTGCAGTGATGAGGCAGGAATGGCTCGGGTCAGGGTGTGCAATGTGTGCTTTCACCAAGCATCTTTTGCTCCTGATTCAGATTGAGAATTCGGCGGAGGAGTTTGCTTTGTACGTGGTCCATACCAGCGGTGGTAAGTCTAAAGAACATGGTGTACTTTAAGACTTCTAATTAACTCAGAATAGTAAGTTAAAAAAACACACATACACAAACCAACCTCTGCCTCATTTTGCTTGTTGTTTATCATTTGGAAACTTTCAAGTGCCGTTTGCCTCCAAGGCTGGTGGAATGCCAGGTGTGGTCAGTAAGCAAGCCCTACAGCCGTGGGCAAACTACGGCCCGCTTGAAATGAATAAAACTAAAAAAAAAAAAGACCGTACCCTTTTATGTAATGATGTTTACTTTGAATTTATATTAGTTCACACAAACACTCCATCCATGCTTTTGTTCCGGCCCTCCGGTCCAGTTTAAGAACCCATTGTGGCCCTCGAGTCAAAAACTTTGCCCACCCCTGCCCTAGAACCTAACTGCCTATTAAAAAAGGAAGTGGATTTTCTTGGGAGACAGATAAAACCAATTTCTCCATTGCAGCATCTTCCAAAGGGTTCGAGGCACAGGAGTATTGCTGGGGAGAGGTGAGGGAACAGTTGCATTGGACAACATTTATTAAATTGCACATTTGCAAATCAGTCTCCTGACTTGTATGGCCGCATCTCCTAAGGTGCCTGTTCCATTTGGGCCCCTGAGTGGACCCCTACTTATGGTGACAAAGGCCTCAGGCCAAACTCAGGGCTGCTCTTGGCTGTGTGTGGTTCCAGAAAAACAGAAGCTGAAGAACACCGATTACCCGCTGATTGCCCGGATCCTCCAGGGCCCGTGTGAGCAGGTCTCCAAAGTGTTCCTTATGGAGAAGGATCAGGTGGAGGAAGTCACCTATGATGTGAGTCCCCTTTTAGTAGATGGACTGTCCGCAGGAGGGTGGGGGTTTGTTTGGTTTACCTGCAACTGGGCTAGAGCTTGATTTTCTGGCTAAGGACCATGCCCCATGCTGTTGCCATTCCTCAATACAAGGTTTTGTCGAAGCAGTAATGGCCATGGTCCAGGAGAATAAATGTAAGGGACTAGTTTGAGGGTGTGCCCCATGGGAGTTGTTGGAGGAATGTTCAAGCACGAAGTGATTTCCATAAAAGGAATAAATGTCTTGAGCCTGTACTGTAAGAGGTCCTGTAAGAGGGCTGAGAAGTTTCTGAAAACCCTTTCTTAGCAACTTCAAGAAGTTAGCAGTGATTTCACCTTATCTTGTGTATTAGTCAGCTTTTGCTACAGTAAGAAACATCCCCAAATCTTAGCCAGTGACAACAGCAAACACTTTTTGCTCAGGATTCTGCAGGCTGGTAGCAGCAGTAGCTCTGCTCTAGGGTGTGGGTTGAGGATCTGCATTGCATGTCTCCTTCAGAGACCCAAGCTCAAGGGGCAGTGGCTACCTGGGGTATGCTTCTCATGGCCGATGGCCGGGATGCAAGAGACCAGGCCAAACCATGTAAGCTCATTTGAAGCCTCTGAGATTTGCTGTATGTCATGTCCATATACATTCCACTGGCCAAAGCAAGTCACATAGCCAAGCCTAACATGAAGAGGGTGGAGAAATATACTTCTCCCAGGGAGAAGAGTGGATAGAGTAGGGTGAGGATTCTGGTGGGGGAGGAAGAAATGGTTGTTTAACTTCAACTCACCTGGAGTCACTCCACCCACAGCATCTCAGGATCAAGTTCACATTCAGATGCCTATTTGAGACCGGAGACACAGTCATCATTCTGAGTCACGATTTCTTAAATTCTCTTAGGGGAGAGCAGGGAGGTGTATTAAATGTTATGGGTTCAGGCCTTTCTCTGCATCGTGGAATTAGGAGAAAGTGCTATTCATGTTGGACATCAAT
The DNA here is from genome assembly GCF_000412655.1 of Myotis brandtii. NCBI lineage: Eukaryota > Metazoa > Chordata > Mammalia > Chiroptera > Vespertilionidae > Myotis > Myotis brandtii. The sequence continues at coordinate 5,623,904 of NW_005367209.1, forward strand.
CACCTCAGCATGGATTGGATACGTGAGACGAGAAATGCGAGGTATGAGATATGTGCCATGTATGGTACATGAAGGGCTCATCTCTGCAGACTCTATATCAGCCTTGGAAGAATGAGACTTGGCTCCTGCCTTTAAGGAAATCCAGGATCAATACAGAAATAGATTCCCCAAGGCTCTGTGTCTTGCAGGAGAGGGACGCCCAAAGGCATTGGAATAATGCTGGGAGGGGGAGGCACCCACCATTACTTACTTCTTCCTCCCCAGGTGGCCCAGTACATAAAGTTCGAGATGCCTGTCCTCAAAAGCTTCATTCAGAAGCTCCAAGAGGAGGAAGATCGGGAAGTAAAGAAGCTGATGCGCAAGTAGGCATGGCCCCCGGGTGGCTGGTTGGGTTTCTCCTGGGGCCTCAGTGGGAGGGCTCTGTTCAGGTGCCTTGCCTGGGGCTGGGCTGCTGCATGGGCTGCGTCTTCTCAGCCTTCTTCAGGGACCTTCCCTCTGATGAATCCAAATCTCAGATGGCGACACCGAACTTCAGTGCCTTGGTCTCTCTGCTTCTCAATTTGATGTGAGACATGGACATGTTCTGGAGACTTCAGGCAGGTTGTCTTAGCAGTGGCGAGTAGCCTGAGCAACCTACCTTTGAAGTCCTTTCCTCACACCCTTCCTCTCTTTTTAACATTTCTCTTGTGGAAATTGCACTTGGCTGGCAAGTTCAGTAAAACTTCTCTATGGAAAGGATTTTATGATTTTTTTTTTTTTTGAAATGCACAGTCATAAAGTAGAATGTGGGGATTTTTTTTTGAAATGCACAGTCATAAAGTAGAATGTGGTAGAACAATTGATTGGTTTTTGCCACTAGAGAAGAAAGCCAGTGCTATATTTGCTATATCGATGATAATAGCAAGTATGATAGCAGTTAACATTTATTGAACACTTACTATGCACCAAACTTTAAAAATAGCATTTGCTATGCAGTGCAAAGACCTGAACGTGAGGAATTTCCCCTTTAGCCCTGCATTGCTATAGTTCAGGGAAGGGATGGCGATATTGCGTTCACCAGCGAGCCATGGGCCTCCAGGCCTGGTAGTTGCTATGGCCTCTTCTGTAAAATTCAGGAACTGGTATCAGGTTGAACCACATGAAGTGGTCATTTTTGTAGGCCCCCCCCCCACACCCAATAATAGTTAGATAATGGTAATTTCGTACGGTCCAGCCTTGGTGAGGGTCTATATGCTATTGTGAGTATAAAGGACTACGCACAGTGCCTCGGGCACAGTAAGCACTCCGTTAATGGGACCCTTATCATTGTTTCTGTTGTTATTCCACCTTCTCACCCTTCTTTGCCAGACTTTCTAACTATAGGAAAGCAATCTAGGTTGGGGTTAGCTTCTTTAGTCCCTCTCACCCGGTTGTGGAAATGAACACAAGCAGCCAGGTGGCTAAAGAGTGGGCCACTGACAGAAGCAAAGGGACAGGACAGTCGCCCACACTGTGACCTGGGTTGGGAAGCAGGGTGGAGAGGAGGTGTGTGTTGCTTCCTGCTCTCCACCGCGGCTGTTTCTGTTCCCAGGTACACCGTGCTCCGGCTAATGATTCGGCAGAGGCTGGAGGAGATAGCTGAGACCCCAGAAACGATCTGAGCCACAGAAGGAGGGGATCCAGACACCACAATGGCCGCTGATGACACGAGAAGACCCACAGGAAGCTGGGTGCCTTCCTTCCACAGAAGCACTGAAAACCTTCAGCTCCTGACAAGCCACCATTGGCAGCCTGGATGGAGAAGCCAGCTGACAGCTCCCCATCCTTGGATCTCTGCTCTTCTCCTTTCCTTCATTCACAAGGACTTTTGATTTTTGTTACAAGGAGGACCCAAAATATGTATGTGCGCGCACACACGTCCACACACATATGCTAGTACATGTCCACGTGCCTACCTGATACAGTCACATGCAATTAAATTCCAAGCAACCAGCACAAGTGCCATGAGGCTGGCGGAGGTGCTGCTCGTGGTCAGGAACATCAGGGGAGTCACCAATCTGAGGGGCTTTATGCTGAAGAAAAATTTCTCCCCTCAAGTGCCTGGGAGCTGCCACATATATCTGCCCATCTTTAGAAAGGGAAGGGGCCTCAGCCAGCTCACAGTTGGGGTATTTACATTAGTAGGGATTCTCCCTGTAAGCCCAGAAGGGTCTGTGAATGTGAGGTCCTTGGAAGTTAACAAAATAACAGCCCATGCACTTGGGGCAAGTCTGATGGGAAGAGAAAGAGAACCCATCAGTGGGGTAGCTGCAATAAGCCCACAAGTTGTTACACTGGAAACTTGGATTTTAAATAACAAAGATGTATGTGATGAACTACGTGGATGCCTGCAGAGAACGGAATCTGCCTCCGACCTTGCCTCCATGGCCACCTTCCTCTCAGCACGCCAACCTGCTGACCCCAACTCTGGTGCCTCCTTGAGTTGAAGGAAGGATCTCATGAGACAGGCCTCACTCTCGCTGGTTTGCACATGGCACTGACTGGCTAGTGCGACCCAGGCCTGGGCTTGATCTGGCCTCCTGAGGGTAATGTAGAGGTGCCTATGAGCCCAGCCCATTTCACAGCGTCAAGGGGGCTTGCTGCACTTCTGTGTGTTTGAAGTCAAGGCTTTGTTCCTTCCAAGGCTGGATTCTTGCAAGTTGCCCTTGCTTTGTGAAGATAGACTCCAAGGATGAGGACTTGTCCTGCTGCCGACCCACTGTGGGGTCCAGGGAAGCTCTTCGGGCTGCCCTGTGAAGGTGCAGAGCGAGCATGGAACTTCAATTGCAGCGTCTCTGAGCAGCCACCTCGGTGATCTTTAGAGCAGACCCCAATTGGGGATGGGGGAAGGGAAACAGCAGAGACAGTCTGTTCCCCGTGGCCCCCATCGGGAAGATTGCCAGGCAGCTGGACGCCAGTGTGGCTGATGCTGTTTGATGAGGGGCAGACAGATGCTTGGAGAAGGGTGCCTGGCTGTGGAGATCAACCAAGCAAGGCCAGGAGCTCCTGAGAGCAGGCATCTGTGAGCCCTGTGGGGGCAGGCACGCTTCCCATCTCTTCTCCACCTCCTCGCCAAGAATGGTTTGAAGAGCTGGCCAGTTGAGGAAAGGAGAACCACTGATCGGTACCTGCAAGGAAGGTGGAGCTTTGTAGCAGTCAGTGCCTTTCCTGCTCCAGGCACCCTCCTGCTCTCTTCCACCCCTGTGGCCTTTGTGGCCTTTTTAGCTGGCTCACAGCTGGTCTTATTGTTGACTTTCAAAAAGATGGCATGCTGCCACCTGGCCCTTTGCCAGGGTCTCTTAGCAAGCCTACCTCCTCTGTTGGGACAGCACCAGGAGCCCAGTGGGGTGTGGACTGGAAATCCGGAGGGCCTTAGTCTCAAGCAGACACGTCGGTGGGCTTTGCAACATGCACAGAATTGGGGAACAGGGGTGGAGGGGAGGCTTCCTGTGTTACCGATGAGAAAGGGCAGTTTTGTGAATGCAGGCATACTTCCTGAGTGTTGCATTTGAGAAAATGAGTTGGAAAACTTCTCTTCCAGTTATTTGTAAGTGCTCAAAGCCTTTGTTGGCCCCAGTGATTCTTCTTGGGGGCCAGGGAGAAGAATTTCCACCAAGCGAATACTAACCACTAACTTATTGGACAGCTTTTTCTGGGTTATAAGAGTTCTCCTTAATTTGCACTAGCACTACGATAGTGTTAAATGTGGAAATGTTGTAAATGTCAGGTTTGCCCGGTCGCTTTGTAAGAATGTGGTAAGATAGACTTGGGGGTCGGGATGAATATGAGGGGAAACGGTTGTTTTCCACGGTGCATTGCATTTAATGCAGGCCACACGTTTCCATCTTGGCCCAGCCTGGTTAGAGATCATTTCTCACGTCCTTAATAAACACGATCAGGAATTTTGGAAAGGTTCTTTGAAACAGCAGCAGCTGAAACAAATACTTCTCCACAGCGTGGAGCTGGATTTTCTCATCGGTATCACATGGCCCTGCAGCTTTGAACTTCTCCACTGATCTGCGTGGGTTTATGTAATTGCGTGCAATGAACCTGAAATCGCGTGAAGAACAAAGGCCAATTTATAGGGTTTTCCCCTAACTTGTGACAAGCAGTGTAGCCACAATCGCTTTCTTTTGCCAGAGGCTTGTGTTACAAGGTGATCAAATGAAGGAAAACCTGAGTCCATCTGGCTGGGAAGGGGTTCCTGCTCCCCCAGGTGATGGTGGATTCTAGCACAAGGTCACCTCTGTGACCACATTAGTGGGAAGGTGATGAGTTAAGTGGGGGGCGGGGGAGGGTTACCTGGGGGAGGGACTGGAAAGCACAAAGGATGGGCGTGGCTGTGCGGCTGGTGAGGAATGTGCACACTGGTCTCCAGGCCAGACAGGCTTGACCTAGACGTTGAGGTGGAGGCGTGAGGATCTCAGATTAGCTACGTGAAAAATGCTGAGACCTCAGGTTGAGATTTTGGTCTGAGACTTCAAAGAGAAATATTTTTATTCTAGTCTCCTCCATACTGGGGGGGAAAAACAACAACCCATACTCTCTCCTGGAGATATCCAGATAAAGACATTTTACTACAAGTGTAGATAACACTTTGGCATGAAGTGACCAAAAAAATAAATAACTGTTCTCCAATGCAAAAACATCTTGGCAGGAATTCTTTTCTGCAGAGTTGGGTGGTTATCTGAGTGTCCGTAAGGTGGGATGGGCCACAGAAAGGCATGGAGCTCTTTTAAAGAAAAGAGCAGCTCTTAACACCCCCTCCCCCCACCACACACACACACAAACCCACCCCCACAGTTATGTCAAAGCTCTATAGCATGGAGAACATGGTGTCATAGATGCATCTCCAAGACATAACTTTCTATATGAACAAGGGAATCTCAGTCTCATACAGACCAAACCATGATGTGGGGGCTGAGATAGGAGACGGAGGAGATCTGGAGCGCCCCTGACGCAGCAGCATGAACTTTCCAGACTCGCTTAAATTGTTTTACACAAAGTCTTGTTTGAATTAGATGAGATGGGAAAGATGTCCTATCTAGATAGAAATAAAAATAAATACAGCACTCCTTTCTGATGTCACTGAAAGCGTTTACCCCGTCACGGGAGGTTACAGCGCCCCCTGTGTTTTAACTGAGCACAAGACACGGACAAGCTATGAAGGAAAAGCCTCCATTTACTTTTGAGTCAGATCGCAGACCTGTTTCCCGGGCTGTTGGTTTCCGTGTGCTTTTGCTAGTGTTTCCGAAGGGTTTCCCCCACTTGTTTTAGCTTCGTGAAGTGTTCTTTTCTTAATCATAACTTGACTTTTAGCAAAGGTACATGACCTGGTTTAATGCTTGGTTCTGAACTTATGAATCGATGCGTTTAGGTGTCTTAACATAATTTGACAAGGCCTCATAGGGAGCCGTGTAACGTTTTGATATGTTTTAAAGCATCTGACTTAGATCTTGTTAAATAAAGCACTTTTCAAAGAGCAGTCCCCTGAGGATGGTCTGTGTGTGTCGGCTGGGTGGGAGCTCTGTGCTATGTGAGGGTGTGGGATGGGAATGTGAGAGTGCGCCCAGGAGGAAAGTTGATTTCCTTGGCCTGGAGTTTACGGTTTGAATGGATTAGGACCTGGCTGTAATATTCCAAATAAGTGAAATGAGGGTGTTCCTATATACATCTTGAGTTCAGGCCCTGGTGGAGACAGGAGTAGCGGTGGAAAGGGCTGGGAACTATCATTCGATGAGGCTGGATGTTTGTCCTGACTTGTTGGGACTAACTCACGGAACCTTTATCTAGGACTTGGCTTTCTCCTCTACAAAATGGCCAAGCCACCTCTGTTGGAGGCAGCCCCCTTGGAGTCACCAAGTGTAGGACCTCAGACTAAGGCCAAGTTCCACCCTATGGTTAATTTTACCCGTCAACTTGGCTAGGCTACGGCACCCAGGTATTTGGTCAAACACTAGTCTAGATGTTGCTGTGGAGGTATTTTTAAACATGAGATTAACGTTTAAATCAGCAGACTGTGAGGAAAGCAGCTTCCCCTCCACAATGTTGAAAACAGTCAGAAAAAGACGGATTCCCCTGAGGGAGAAGAATTCTACCTCCAGTCTGCCTTTGGCCTTGAGTTGCAACATCAGCTCTTCCCTGGGTCTCCAGCCTCCCCTATTGTGTGAGCCAATTCCTTAAACTAAATCTCTCTCTATGGATACACATTCTATTGGTTCTGTTTTTCTGGAAAACTCTGATTAACTCAGAGGAGTATGTGGTTGGTCCATAATGTTTGAATGTGTGATTGATAGTTACCTTCCTAGGAAACTGGCCATGGAGCATAAACAATGACCAATATAAGTTTATTTCTACTTTTAGGAGATGGGGTGTTCCTCTCAGCACGCCCAGCTGCTGACCCCAACTCTATAAAGGTAACATCCAAGACAAGGTTTTAGCAATGCCCTCAAACAATGCTTATATGTTTTTTTAAAAGAGAAAGGTTTAGATAAATCACTATTCCCTTTAAGAGTTGTTTTGATTTCCTATATTTAGAGTTTTCACTCAAAGCAGTTGCTTTTTAGTTGCTGAATTAATGAAGCTGGGTGCAGTAGATGGGCAGATGGTTGACACTTCTAAGGCAGGGAGGTTTTTTTGCTGTACAGCATGTGGATGTACATGCCAATGTAGGTGACATAGACAAAATATGATAAATGGTCCATGTGGGGGCCCCACTGAGACTCCAAATCAGGCAGTAAGCCATCGAAGTTAGAGTGCTTACAACCATCCAACAAATGCTAACAGCCTTCTGCCAACGGCGCCAGCAGTTCTTGCCTTGCTTTGTGGAGACAGATTTCATGAATAATTTGGCGTTGCCCATTTTAGGCAATGAAATTTTCACCGAGTGGAGTTTGCTGTGAGCACAAGACTTTGCTGTGAAGTTTTGAATACATTTGATTAGGTTTCAAATTCATTTGAACAGGCTTGGCTGACATGCTTAAATGCAAGCAAACCTACTGAAAATTGAACTTGTTCTTTTTATTTTAAAATCATGCAACATAAAAATTACTACTTATGAATTAAGTATATGTTATATAAATAGATAAATTAACTTTATATAAGTATATACTTTATAAGTATACTAGTGGCCCGGTGTACAAAATTCGTGCACGGGGGTGGGGGGGGGTCCCTCAGTCCAGCCTGCACCCTCTCCAATTGGGGACCCCTTGGGGGATGTCCGACTGCCGGTTTAGGCCCAATCCCTGTGGGACATCCAGCAGTCGTACATCCCTCTCGCAATCTGGGACCACTGACTCCTAACCACTCACTTGCCTGCCTGCTTGATCGCCCCTAACTGCCTCTGCCTGCCTGGTTGCCCCCAACTGCCCTCCATGCTGGCCTGATCTCACCCCCAACTGCCCTTCCCTGCAGGCCTCTTTGCCCCTAACTGCCTCTGCCTCGGCCCCTACCACCATGGCTTTGTCTGGAAGGAAGTCAGACATCCGGAAGATGGCCAGTCGACCTGATCTAATTAGCACATTACCCTTTTATTAGTATAGATAAGTTAACTTTAAAAGTTTTAAAACTACAGGCCCTTTGGTAGGGGCTGTAAGTCCTGGTTTGGCCAGGACAGTTCCAGTTCTGTCTGTTGTTCCGGTGTAATTGTCAACAGCACCCCTGTCGCTCTCACAGAGCCCCAGGTGGAGATGATTATGGTTCTCTACACACTGGCCCCAAAGCAGCTTATTGTAATTTTCATATGTGAGGTTTTTAAGATGAAGCCGTAAGTTGGAAAAAGTTCAAGTTTTATAAAGTATAACAGTTTATAAAGTTTAAAAGGTTAAGTTTATATCTTAGGATATCTAAACACATGTTCTGGTGGAAGGCAAACAATAATTCGGATATTTTATATGTCAGTGTTTTGATAATACTGATTCCAATGTTCTTACATTACAAATCCATTTTTCTCAGTGGGTTTTAACATTGGGCACGTTAGCATTACTTTGTGACTTTGAATGTCACCCTGACCATGCCCGCATAACCATCTAAGGGTCCATAGCACCCAGGTTTGGGTCTTTTACAATATCCGCCGCTGAGAGAAATCTGGGCTCCCGGGACGGTAGCGGGTGCCAACTTTGGGGCAGGATGAACAGAACAGCGTGGGCATGTTTTGCCAATGGAAAGTCGGTATGTCTCCGAGATGTCCGGGGTATAATTTCCGGAACAAACTGCCGATGAGAACTCCCACGCACAGCAAATATTGAATGCGTGGGACTATACAAAGTCTGGAATCCAAGATGTCCCCAAGGAAAGATTCTAAAGGTAAGGGACAGAATTACAGAAATGTAATGTATTGTTCACTTATATTGGTCAAGTTCCTTAACCAAATTTTGGCAATAGCATGAGTTGTCACAAAAATAAATTTAAGTAGTTTGGCCAAAAGTGCTTGCACTAACTAAGCAGAAAGAGCAAATTCTAACATCTATGACCTATTAAAAAAAACCACAAGTAAAAGTTGAATTTAAAATGGTCATGATAATCTAGAGAGACTTCATTAGATATACTAAATAAATTTTGCGAGGTTGTCAAAACAATGTGAGTATATACACATTTTACTTCTAGGTATCAGCAATAAAATCTCTTGATTCTAAAATAAAAATGAAAATGGAAAGGTAAACCTCTTTATGGATTACAAAGACAGAAGCTCTCCCCCAAATGTTGTAAGTAATGCTCATAACAAGCCAAGTAGTTATGCCTTGATTAAAACAAAAAAGCCAGAGAACTTCTTCTTTTTGTGATAAGGCAACAGGTAAAATAAAAACATAATCAAAATATTATTTAGCCATTACCAGTATAATATACAGTTTATTTAAAACTTAGAAAATATTATTATTAAAGTGAATAAAATAGCATCTTCAATATGATTACAGAGCGATGTATAAAAGTCTATGAAAAAAGTTACCTTGGAAGGGGGAGATGACATTTTCTTTATGTTTGTACCTGGCTTTCTTTTCTTTATGTTTCTACATTCAAAAATATTGAAGTTCCAAAAGCACATATATATGCAAAAACACATAAAAAACAAAAATTAAAGCCAGCTAGGCTCTCATCTCACTGCTGGGGCCAGTTTTCTTCAAGCAAAAGGCCTCAACATCCCTGTTGTAACAGGAGGCCCAGCATGCAATTGAAATGCAGTCCATATGTGCCCCAAATCATGTGTGTGTGCATGTAATGTGACACACACACACACCCCAGTATGGGAGGATCACACCCATAGTGATAGTGCCAGGGCCTTTGAGAAAGGTCAGTCACCCTGATGTCTTGCGTGTACAGCAGCCTGAAGGATGGAGTCTCCGGGTGAGAAATTGGGGGATTCCTTGGGTTTAGGCTCAGTTACCCTGGATACCAAACCCACTTTCTAATTGTACTCTCAATGCTTTCAGGCACTGGACAAACAAAAGCTTTCAAAAGGAGGGGAAAAACCTATTGGAAATTCTGGAAACCCGAGGTTGGCCAGAATACATTGTCAGGCTGTCCTGCTTTCAGTTTCTTGCATTCTGAAGTTCTCTTGATTGTGAGTTCCGACCCAGATGCACTGCCTGTGTAGCTAAGCAAGGCCTTGTATGGAAGATTCTGGATGTGTGTTTTGTCCCCCTGGGCACACAGGACACTCGTTATTCCCCATTCTACCTCGTGCACCTTAAAAAGTAAACCCAAATGTATTTATTTAGTATATTCATCACAGGGGCTCAACCAGAGACAATTTAAAAAACAGAAACAAGACAAAAATGACATCGCAGTTTAAGATTCAGAGTCCTGTACAGAAAAGGGGAAAACCGACTATCCAAGGACAAGTTGAGACAACACAAGGAGAGAGGCTGGACAGCCTGGGGCAGGGCTCCTGGCTGGAGACAGGCTTTGAGTCGGTTTCTTTTTTCTTCTTCTTTATTGATTAAAGTATTACATATGTGTCCTTATCCCCCTACTGCCCCCCCCCACCTCACTCCCGTTCATGCCCTCGCCCCCCTGGTGTCTGTATCCATTGGTTATGCTTATAAAGGCTGAGAGTCTTTCCAGAGCTGGCAGGCAGCATGTGTGTTCAAAGGGCTATACCCCTGAAAGACCATAACAATGAAAAAGGCCACAAATAACCTTAAGGAAGTCAAGATATAATTAAAAAGCTCTAACTGACACCAAATGCTAAATAACCTTCAACAGTTCCAAACCACTGTAAAACCTAAAACGTTTAAAATCTAAGTCCTTAACAACAATAATTATGCTAAATGATCCTGAATGAATTTTTAAAATCCTATGCAGGAAGAAAAGGTCCTTAAGTGGTCATAAAAGATCCTAAATGATCCCCAGTGGCTCCTAACACTCCCAGAGGGCCTAAGCCTTCACGGAACCTACTTGAAACCTAAAGAACCCACATGCTATTCAGTGACCCTGATTGACCTTGAGACTTGAAAAGAGAGCTAAGTCCTTATCCAGCCTATCTAGACTGAAGTGGTCCCTCCCCACCTGCTCCGGGACCCCATTGCCTCCAGCCTCCTCAACAGTCACCGTGCTGTGCACTCTGGCCTTCTGTCCTTCAAACATGCCAGACTTTGTATTCACCATTCTCTCTTTCTGGAACATTCTTTCTCCAGCACATCACATGCTTGGCTGCTTTTTGATTTAGGTCTCAGAACAACTTTTGCCTCTTACCGAGGCTGGTCCTGAAGCTGCTCTTCTGCTAATTACCCTCTGCTTCTATTTTCTTCAAAGCACTTCTCCTACCGAGGCTGGTCCTGAGCGCCCCAATTCCATCAGCTGCCCTTCTGCCAATTACCCTCTGCTTCTATTTTCTTCAAAGCACTTCTCACTGCCCGGATATATTTGTTGATTTATCTATCTCCACCATGAGAGCTCAAACTCCATGAGGGTGACTCCAACATCTAGACCAGAATATGACCTTTGGCAGGCACCTTGGTAATGTTTGTGGAATGCATGAATGGATATCCAGATGTATCCTAAACACAAGGACCTCAAGAGGACAAGAGCACTAATATTTTGACAACCCCAATATCTTGACCCAAGTTCCTTAAAAATCTTAATTTCTGCTCTGTTGGTTAGAGCGTCATCCCAATATGCTAAGATTGCAGGTTCAGTCTTCAGTCAGGGCACATACAAGAAATAACCAATGAATGCATAAATAAGTGAAACAACAAATCGATGTTTCTCTCTCCCCCTTCCTCTTTCTCTAAAAATTAAAAATAAATAAATAAACAAACAAATCCTGTGATATCTGCTAAAATGACCTCAGATCATTGCAAACTATCAAATGGGCCATAAATCACTCCAAATGCTTCTAAATCCTTTGTGATCCCCAAATATTCGAAATAGTCTAAGACTTCAAACAATCTTAAAGATTCTGAAGAGGCATACATTGCTCAAGATAACTTTAAGCCCTAAATGATCTTCAGTGACACTAAATGATGCCAAATGATATTAACCATCCTTAAAAAGCTCTAAGCAACCCCAAGAGAACCTACATCTTAGAAGTCTCTTAAAGATTTTATATTTAAACCCTAAACTATTTTAACTCCAAATGTGTAAAATATCCTGAATGAAAAATAAAATGAGCCTAATTCTAAGGACTCTAAAGAACCCAGTCATTTTAATGACCCAGTGGCTAATGTGTGATAACCCTAAAGCCCCAATGACTGGAAATGATCTCCAATGACCCAAATCCTTCTAGAACAGAGGGTTTCGGCGGCGCGGGGGGGGAGGGGGGGCTGTCTTATTAAAATGTTGACTCAGATTCAGCAGATCGGCTTGAGACTCTGCCTTACTATCAAACTCCCAGAGATGCTGATGTTGCTGGTCCACAAACCACACTTTGAACAGAAGCTACATAAATCCCAATGACCCCCAAAATCCTAAGAGAACTAAAACTACCCTATATTCTAAAATGTCCTCAAAGATCCTAAACAAAACTAAACCCTAAATCCTAAGCAACCCTAAATATCCTCAAGTTTCTTAAATGATGCTTAAAACCCAAAGCCCCAAATTATCCCATGTGACCCTAAACTAACTTCAACAAGTCTAACTGCCCCTAAGGATTACAGTAGACTCGAAAAGATTGTAAACCTACAAACAATCCAATTAAAGAATGGGCAAAGGTCCTAAATAGACACTTCTCCAAAAGGACATACAGACGGCCAAGAGACGTACAGAAAAGTACTCAAGCTTTCCTTGCCAATAGCGCTCTCGCAAACATGGTGAACGTTCCGAAAACCCGCCGAACTTTCTGTAAGAAGTGTGGCAAGCATCAACCCCACAAAGAACACAGCACCAGAAGGGCAAGGATCCTCTGTATGTGCAGGGAAAGCAGCGTTATGACAGGGAGCAGAGTGGCTATGGTGGGCGGACTAAGCCGATTTTCTGAAAAAAGGCTAAAACTACAAAGAAGATTGTGCTGAGGCTTGAATGCGTTGAGCCCAACTGCAGATCTAAGAGAATGCTGGCTATTAAGAGATGCAAGCATTTTGAACTGGGAGGAGATAAAAAGAGAAAGGTTCAAGTGATCCAGTTCTAAGCTTCATTTTTTTAAATTATATGACAATAAAATCTTGATATGTTCACTTAAAAAAAAAGTACTCAAAGTCACTAATCATCAGAGATGTGTAAATTAAAACCACAATGAGATATCACCTCACCCCTGTCAGAATGGCTACCATCAGTAAATCAACAAACAAGAGCTGGCGAGGACGTGGAGAAAAGGGAACCCTAGCACACTGCTGGTGGGAATGCAGACTGGTGCAGCCATTATGGAAAACAGTATGGAGTTTCCTCAAAAAATTAAAAACTGAGCTCTAGCCGGCCGGTTTGGCTCAGTGGTTAGAGTGTCAGCCCGCTGACTGAAGGGTCCCGGGTTTTATTATAGTCAAAGGCACATGGCTCGGTTGCAGGCCCAATCCTTAGCCCTGGTCTTAAGCCCTACACCCTTGGATGATAAAGCAATATTAAGGTAGCCCAACCGTGGCACAGACTCTGGTTCTCAGGGTATGGAGCACCATAAAACCTCACCACAACATACCTTGTGTTTAGCCCCATGTGCGTGCCCATCATCTGAGGAACTAGTTACAAAATAAGGTGAAGTAAATACTCCTTAGAAGTTCATTCCACTTTTTACCTGGGGCCCCAAAATCATCTGAGGACTGTGCACCATGGTTTTTCAATAGAATTCATCCTGAATTAAGATGAAAATAATGCGGATTTTAGGCTTTATAACAGTAAATTTAAGCTGCCCTTAAAGTCATGAAGTTGCTTTTTAGGCTAATGTGGCATTTAACATGTTGAAGGAAAAAAGTAAAAAATCCCCAGGTGTCCCTTAAAGGACAAGCCAGGCACAAAAACTCATACGGGATGTTGTGAATGAATCCTGCTATGTATCCTGCACATAGAAAAAGGTTGGAACAGTATATAATTGTTAAAGATTACCTTTTGACTAGGATGGGTAGGGGTGGTGGTGTCTTTTCCTGTGATGGATCTGTTGTAGAAGACCGAAGAAACCCAAGCGACGCTCAGAGAAATGGAGTTACACAGCTTTATTACGCCGGCGGTCTCAGAGGAGTTGCCTCCAAAGTCTGAGCAAACCAATATGGTGGAAGCTCTTCTTTTATCCCCTTTGGTTTCTTTGTCCCCCAAATATGAATGGGACTTCCGGACCTTTCATGGGCTTTACAAAAAGTCCCGTGTGTTGGGATGGGGGCCTTGAGACCATATCTAAATCCTGGCATGGTGCCAGCGCTGATAACCCCCTCTGGGGTTGTGTATTGTTCATGGTTTATGGCCTCTGTAAAATGTGAGCATTTAGGTAACAGGTCTTGCAAGACCAGTTTGTGGAGAAAGGGGCAGTGACTTAATTATAGGTTATCAAGAATGTACATTGGGTTACTGGCACAGATTCAGATTGCTAGCCCCCCAAACATCAGGGTTACATTGGAATTAGCCTTTTAACCTTCTCAGATCAACTTTTTTCAAAACACCATTTCCCTTTTCTTCAGTGATACACAGGTACATAGTTTAAAGAGGCAAAAACCTCTCTCTCCTGCTCCTCCGTGGCCTCCCTCCCAGGCCTCCCCACAACATTCACAGCATTCAGGCGACTCTTTGTTGTCTTCCAGTTTATCGATCAGTAACACATTGATGTTGCCTTTTCTGATTTATTTTTCTCCATCTTCTTTTCCACCTTCTTGTGCCAATCATAGTTTTTGGTTGGACCCATGCCCAGCCTTTACATTATATGACTATATGAAAATGCGTTGTAAAGCTGAGCTGTGTCCTGTACCAGAATTATTTTTCATTTCTTAGCCAAGGCAGGGCTGACCCCACACCCACAGTGCTCAGCGATCTTTCCCTCCTCTAAGCCATCTCAAGGTCACCATAGGTTTATGAGTCATTCCCAAAGCAGTTAGTGAACTGTGGAAGCTTCGGTTCTTTCCCCCCCCATTGTTCATTTAACACTGGAAACAATGAAGGCATCAGACAGAGAGACAAGAAGAGGAGCCACTTGGCAAGTCCGAAGGCCGAGCCCTTCTCTGTGAAAGCGTTGAAGGCATGAAACTGCCCCTCTCTTTTCCTGCTCCCCGCCCACGTGATTGCTCCAACTTCTCTCCCCTTGGGTGAGTCTCTGTTCTCAGATGATGGCAGATGGCCCCATTTCAGATATTTCACTTGGCTTTTCCTCCTGTAAGGAGTCCAGGCCACTGGGTGTTGGAGGTCACCTTTGAGTTCGTTTCCTTCATTCTTCTAAGCACACACAGCTGCGGACCTTTGGGTATCCGCCAGGCAGAAATGAGTGAAGGCATTTTGGGGACACACTGCTGAGTTTTCAGCCAACTGCCCCGATTACAGAAACACTTCTCCCTGTAGGCTCAGGGCTTGGTTTATGCACCACATGGACCACCCTGTCACCTGTTCCCTGAGGCGTCCTTAGGCTGTGTCCACAGGGTGGCCTGTGGACTCACAGGAGGCAGCATTTACAGCGCTCAGGTCAGGGGCTGGGCAGTGCCTCCCTGCTGATGGCATTCGGCCTGGTCCCTTTTCTTCTGACTCACCTTTTGGTGTGTTCCTGGGGCTCATTTTAGGGGCATACGTTAGTGCCCACTTGCTGAGCACCCCAGGCCTTGAAGCCCTCCAAGTGAGCCTGGCTCTTCCTGCTTCTAGGTCCTGCCCATTCCCTGCTGCTTTTCCCTCTATGGCCACAATGCCCTCCCTGGACAACCTGGACTCCAGTTGTCCACCTGCTTAGGCCACTCCTACCACCAGTCCTCAGGTAGCTGCTTCCTTCTCTCTCTTCCTTAGACTCAGCCTGGAGGTGGCTTTGGGGTTCATGAGGTTGGGGAGCTCTCTCCTTTCTCCATCTAGTCCCCCAATGGCTTCCACCTGAACTTAGAATGAACTTCTATACATCAAGGCCCTCATCACCAGCCCCTGGCTACCTCCTCACACCTACCCTCCTGCTCCTCTCGCTCACACTTGCCTCCCCACACCCTCAACACATTCTCAACTAGGACCCTTTGAACACACAGTTTCTCTTCCTGCCAAGATGCTGCAGGAAAGAGACACCAGCCATTTTGCCACGGCTGCTTCATTCCTATTTTTCAAGCCTCAGCTCAATGTCCCTTCTGCAAAGAGGTCATCCTGATCACCCCAGTAATGTCCCACTTCCCCAGCCACTCTTCATTATTTAAAAATGTTTATTATCGTGATAAAATCTACATGCATTGAAACGCACCCAGCTTAAAGTGCACAGCTTGGGGAGTTTCGACAAATGAATACATCTGTGTAGCAACACCCCAGTCAAGAATCAGCCATTCCTCGGTGCTGTGTTATCACATTGCCTTGGTTCATCGGCTTCCCTCAGCTCTATTCAACACTGTCTTGTTCATGTGCTTGTTTGTTTTCTGTCTCCCCTTCC
Organism: Myotis brandtii; assembly: GCF_000412655.1. Classification (NCBI taxonomy): domain Eukaryota; kingdom Metazoa; phylum Chordata; class Mammalia; order Chiroptera; family Vespertilionidae; genus Myotis; species Myotis brandtii. The sequence continues at coordinate 5,639,871 of NW_005367209.1, forward strand.
ACCATGGAAGTCCCTATAAAACAGATCTTCTCTGTCCTTTTCACTGCGACTCCCTCATGTTAAAGACATCCTTCTTGGTTGCACTGAATGAATAAATGACTGATCTTTCCATCTCTATGAGCATGTAGCCCCTGTGCATGCTGCACACTCACCCACGGGATTCTGTGGGGTCAGGCACTGCCCTCCGCTTGGTGGAAGGGACTCCAAGATGCAGTTACTCCTGGGGTGAGTAACACTCTAGTCCCTCTGCTGGAATGAACTTGTCAGAGCTCTTTCCTCCACCTGGCGCTGGGCCTCGCTGCTTCCCCATCCTGCACCTGCCCATCTGAGAATGCCATCTTGGAAAGTCATGGTCAAGGCGGTGAAACTCAGTCCAAAAGCCGATGTCATTCATGTTAACCTTGGAACATTATAGGGTGAAGCATGAGTGCGTGCACTAGATTTTGTGTGAGTGAAGGGCACCTTTCAAAATAGATTTCTGTTTAGATGGGATGTCCTCACAGACACTTCTCCCTGAAACCATGAAGAAGGTCTTTAGAACCTATCTCCAGGAGTGGTAGGTGTGGAGGCTGAGGGCGAGGTGTCGTCCCCGGTTGGTACCCTCAAGCTCTGGGACTCCCTGAGCATTCCATGGTCACTGTCCCATCCCTGTATTAGCTGAGTGTCACACCTTGCTCCACATCCCAGGCCCAGCCCTGAGAAGAATTTGGGACCAAGAAAGACAGGGCATCTTTCAAACCGGTGGTGAATGAGAGTATGAAACACCAACTCTCAGAAGGCGTTCAGATTCATCCTGAATCCTGGCAGGAGCATCTCTTGCCCACCAGAGTCGGTGGCTTTAGGACGCCCCCTGGTGGTGCAGGCGCTGTGCTACTCCCGCTACTCCCACTCTCCCACCTCTTCTGAGCAGTGGCCCGCCTCCAAAGTGCGGTGGGAAAAGACTACAACCCCCATTTTAATGAAAATCATTGATTTTTTTAAAAACTTCAAAGTAGTGACACTTTGACCTCGATGGCTTGTGTGTCAGCCCCGTATCACGTTGCATAAGGTAAAGGGGAAGGGGTACCGGGGGACACATGAGAGCCTCTTACCTTGGAGAGGCCGCTGGAGAAAGCTTCTGTGGACTCAGTGGCTTGTACATGATGCTTTTGACACATCCCTGGTGTGCTTTGGTGATTTCTGAGCCAGGCTGCTCAGGTTCGAATCCTTGTTGCACTGCTGAGAGTCCTGGATTACTTCCTGCCCGCCTCCATTTCTTCATCTGTTTAATGGGGCACATATGAGGGCCCATCTCCTGGGACTGCTGCAGGGACTAAATGCCTTTAAACCATTTAGAAAAGTGCCTTTGTGGGGACTTCAACTATTATTTTTTAGTTTTACTTAGACGAATACTCTCACAAAAATCCTAAGAAGCTTAACAATTACTGCAAAAATATAGGTAAAAAAAAATAATGCAAGTGCAAGAGGTAGAGAAGATAGACCACTAAAACTGATGACATTCAAAAGTGCACGTACTAAATAAATAAATAAATAAATAAATAAATATCAGCACCCGTTAAGAATGCTCACCTAGTGGGTGTCCAATCTGAAGTCTGAGGACCACGGGTTCTGAACCTGGATGGGGACGAGTGATCCCCAATGGAGGCATGGGCTTCTCATCTCAATCGAAGATGAGAAATAAAAATATTAATCATAAATCAGTTGAATGACTGCCCTGATTCTTCATCTCTCCATGCATCCCCATGCCTGCCTGTACTCATTATGAGTGGAGGGCACTTCTCCACTCCTTGACTTTGGGTTTGATCACAAGATTTGCTTTGGCCAATGGTATGTGGGTAGAAGTGACAGTGTGCCAGTTTTGAGCTTAAGTCTTAAGAGATCTCACACATTTCTGCTGGCTCTTTTGTTCCTCTGCCATTGCCATGAGAAAACAACTCCAGTCTGGTCCCAGCAGGAGAACAAGAGACGTGTGGATCAAAGCTGCCCCCGACTGACCCGCAGCCATTCCATGAGGAGTTTAGCTGTCTAGCTGAGCTCAGTCTAGATCAGTGAACTGCAGCCAACCTGCAGATGTGAGTGGTAATGGAGAATTGTTGTTTTAAGCCATAGAGTTTTGAGGTGCTTTGTTACACAGCAATAGCTGACTGACACAAGTGCTTTGAATGGAACAAGAAGCTGAAATAGATGCAGCAGAAGGAACCTACTTTTGGCAGAATGGTCTGGGAAGGTCTGGTGGGGAGCTGACATATAGGCTGAGACCTGAAGGTTGAGAATGAGCTTCCCACATGATGAAGGGAGAGGAGTAAAAGTAGACAAAGTGCCTGAGACTGGAGAGAACTTGTGTTTCAGGAGCTGACAGAGACTTGAGTGACTAAAATAGACTTAGTCAGGGAAAGAGAGACCAAGATGAAGTTAAGAGTTTGGATTTTATTATTGGTACAACAGAAGCTTTAAAAGTGTGTGTGTGTGTGTGTGTGTGTGTGTGTGTGTGTGAGAGAGAGAGAGAGAGAGAGAGAGAGAGAGAAGCATTGATGTGAGAGAGACACATCAGCTGGTTGCCTCCTGCATATACCTTGACCAGGGACGGGGATCAAACCTGCGACCCTTGGGTGTGTGGGATGACACTCTAACCACTGAACAACACCTACCAGGGCTGTTCTATGTTTTTAATAGACCATCCTTATTCCTGGGTAAACAGAGGCAGGAATACCAGTTAGGAGCCTGTTGTAGACATCCAGATGAGATGGCAGCCAGGACCAGGTGGTGGCAGTGGCAGTGCTAAGAAGTGAGTGGACTAATGATGCATTTCCCTCCCCCAAAGCCAGTCCTGGGAATTTAGAGGAGAGAAAGGAAGGTAGGTTATGAGTATGTATATGGCATTGGACTGAGAGTGCAGAAGTAATAGCAGCATGCAGTCACTAATATCTGTTGAGTGCTTCCTATGGTACTGCCTGACTTAAGCACTTGGCATTCTCACTCCAACCCCATGGCAGGTCATTACCTACACTTTATAGGTGAGGAAACAGAGACACCAGGAGGATCAGTGACTTGCTCAAGGGCACACACAGCTGGTGAGAGGAGCAGAGGGAGCTGGGATTCAGCACACCTCTGTGTTGGCCATGCCTCAGGGGAGGACCCCAGGAAAATGGGGTTGGAGTTAGCCTTTTAAAGCTTTTCCGAGGTCCCTCATTCAGATTGGAGTGACGACCCCTGTACACAGTGGCACCCTGGCTTGGATACCTGGATGCCCAAGGCCCTGAGTACCCCACATGCCATAAATTTCTCAGGATCCTTGTATCCCCAACCCCAACCCCAACTTGCAAACTCATCTTTGCTCCCATCTCTGGATAGTGGCTAATTCATTTGAGAAACCTCTTTTTTGGCTAGTAATGTAAACACATGTGGTATTTTTTTTTTATTTTTTGCTTTTTAACATGAGTTTTATTTTTTAAAATATATTTTTATTGATTTCAGAGAGGAAGGGAGAGGGAGAGAGATAGAAACATCAATGATGAGAGAGAATCATTGGTCAGCTGCCTCCTGCAAGCCCCACACTGGGGATAGAGCCCAAAACCTGGGCATGTGCCCTGACCAGGAATTGAACTGTGACCTCCTGTTTCATAGGTCGACGCTCAACCACTGAGCCAGGCAACATGAGTTTTGTTTTAAACACATACGGAAAAGCTCTGGTTTTTAAAAATAAGTCTCTTTTGAGATCCTGAAAGTCAAACTCTGGGTTTAGAGCCTGGTGTGGTGTTGGCAGCCAGAAGCTCTCTAGGGCTTTAAGGCCTGTCCCAGGCAGTGGCTCATTCTCACCCAGGTGGCTCCCTCCCCGGTACAATGAGCTCCTGGGCCAGCTGTGACTTCTCCCCAGGCAGCCTCTGATTGTCCTCTGGCTCTTTGTTCAGGGGGCTTCCCTTCCTGCCAGCCCCCATTCTTCCCACCAGCAGGAAGAGCGGACAAAACCCGGAGCTGAAGCTTCCTTCAGCTGGCCCGCCGGTCCCTGGACACCCCCGAGCTTGCAGAAGATGATGGAACTGTGGGCGCTCAGGAGAGCCTGCGGCTGCTTCCTCTGGACCATCCTCATCCTCACCTGCCGTTTGTGCTGACTGAGCTGTTCTGATTCATCCTCATGGAACGCCTGTTGGAAGCGCCTTGGGGTGATTTTTAGAGAGTGGAAGGGAGGGAGGGAGTGGGGGCGAGGTCCCTGCCTCATGGCAGGTAAGAAGAGAGACAGTGGGCTAAAAAGGAAGGGAAGTCCGTGAACTTGACTCTCTCAGCTTCTGTGGCTCCTGGTTCCTCATTTCCGAAATGGGAGGGCAGAGCTCAAGGCAAGCCGCCTGGTGCTTTTCTCTCACACATGCCTTTGGACCTCCCTAAAACCCCTGGCCATCGGCTCACAGCCTGGAGGCCACCACAGCGGCTCCCTGAGGATTGGCTCGAGTCATCTTCAATATTTTATTGAATAATAAATTCCACGGGCTGACACTGGTCAGTAAAATGATGTATGTTTCAGGTGTACAATTATCCTATACGATAAAAGTCTATGTGGTCGTGACACCCTCACACTGTAACAACTGATCACCAGGAGGCTGCGTGTGCAGCAGGTGCGCATGGATGGGCAGGGCTGTGTGCACAGTGAGGTGCACGTGGGTGGGTGGGGGCTTGATGCTGCATACCCGTAGGTGTTGGGGGGTCTGGGTCTGTGTGCGCAGCAGGCGCGTGTGGGTGGGCGGGGCTCGTGCGGGGCTGGATGGTGACTGCTGCTGCGAGGGCAGGGCCGAGGCTCAGGCAGCCCCGGCAGCCAGCAGTGGCAGCAGCAGTGGCGTGATGGGGGCGGTGCCTTCCCTTGATCGGCCAGTCGCCTCCCGCAGAGGGAGGCCAGACTGAGGCTTAGGCCCGCTCCCGGGGAGTGGGCCTAAGCCATCAGTAGGACATCCCTGAGGGCTCCTGGACTGTGAGAGGGGGGAGGCTGGGCTGAGGGACCCCCCCCCCACAGTGCTTCATGCACCGGGCCTCTAGTATAATACATAATCTCTAAGTTGTGTTGTTTGTTCACCACCCCAAATCAAGTCTCTTTCCATCACCACTTACACCCCCTTTCCCCTCTTCCACCTCCTCCTATCCCTCTTTTCCCTCTGGTAATCACCATACTGTTGTCTGGGTCTATGAAGTTTTTTATTTTTTTTTCTTAATACCTTCACATTTTTCATCCAGTCCCACAATACCCCTCTCCTTTGACAGCCGTCAGTCTGTTTTCTGCCTATGAATCTGTTTTTTGTTTTGTTCATTAGATTCTACATGTAAGTGAAATCATTTGGTACTTGTCATTCTCTGACTGGCTTATTATTTCACTTAGCACAATACTCTCCAGGCACATCCATGCTGTCACAAAAGGTAACATTTCCTTCTTTTTCACAGCCGAGTAGTGTTCCATTGAGTAAATGCACCACAGCTTTTTATTCACTCATCTACTGATGGACACTTGGGCTGCTTCCAAACCCTGGCTCTTGTAAATAGCGCTACAATGAACATAGGGGGTACATATATTCATAGGGTTGCATATGTTCTTTCAAATTAGAGTTTCAGGTGTCTTTGGTATCCCAGAAGTGGAATCACTGGGTCATACGACAGTTGCATTTCATAGAGTCAGAGATAGAAACCATCAGGGAAGATTGCCCTTGGAAAAAAGGCCTAGTTTGTATTTCTGCATTGCCCCCTGCTGGCTGATTCTGGAACAGCATTCCTTCTGTGGCTCTAGGTCTAGGAAGACCGAAGAGAATGCCATATTGTTGCTCTTGGGAGGCAGAGGGCTCCTCAAAGCTCCGAAAAGTGTGGAGCTAGAGGCAGTTGGATTCAGCTGAGACCCTCCCACCAATGAAAGCCATCCCTGGGATACGAGTTTGAACAGCAGCGAAGGAGCAACTTCTCTGCTGTTCAAGGCATGTTAGATCCCGTTAGTGCTTCCAAGACAAAAGCATGGGTTCTCAGTGGAAGGAAGAGATTCAAGAGCAGTGGAATTCAGGAATCAGACAGGCCCAGAGGCATTGAGGACCCCAGCCTGCGGACTCCAGTCCCTGCAGACAGTCTGGGCAGCTGCTGTGTAGAGGGACGCAAGGTGACCAAAGCACATGGTTGGGTTTGGAGGTGCACACAGTATACCATGGGAGATGTACATGTAAATGAATAATTACGTCACGAAGTGACAAGGAGGCTGGTTACTTCATCCAGAATCTTAAGACAGGTCTCTTGAAGGTCCTGTCTGAGCCGTCCGTAGGTGAATAGGAATTCTGCAGGGAGTGGGGAAGGGTTTGAGAGGCTTTGGCAATAAGGCCTGTGTTGGGGGTTATGGAAGGTGAGCTTGGAGAACAAGGCAGGTCTGGTTATAAAGGACCACCTGCACTTTGTGGAGGTGCCGTGACCTTCTGTGCACGGCGGAATGCCCCGAAGGATTTTGAATTGTTGTGGAGGACCCTCAGAAACAAAAGACAGCAGATGCAAAACAGACCATAGGGATCACTTTATCCTGCTTTCCTTAGAGAATCAGAGGTGTTTACAGCCTGGATTGTTTCTGATGTATCTGAAGGATGGTCGCACAAATCCCATATCTCTTTACAACAATTCTGTTCTTTGCCTTTTTTTATGGCGCAGGTAAACTCTTGGGCTTTTGTAGGAGTGGGAAGGCAAAGGCTTTCATCCTAGATGACTTTGAGCCACATATATAATGTTGCATACCATTGATGGAGGAATAGGAGTTCTTGTAAGAGACCCTGCAATCCCACCCTGCAGTGCTCCCCTCTTACCCACACCCTTGCTCCTGAAAGTGTGGTCCATGGACCAGCAGTGTCAGCATCACCTTGTTAGAACTGCAGAACCCCAGGCTGCCCCAAACCTGCTGAAGCCGAATTGGCACTTAACCAAGATTCCCCAGGGGCTTCATGTGCTGCCCTACAGGGCACCGGACCAGCAGGGGGAGGGATCGCTGCTGGTCTTGCCCTTTTGTTCTCCAGCCTCATGGCATCACTCTCCTCCATATGCCCTCGGGTTCCCGCTGGACTGAACCACTTGCAGCTCCTCGAATGTACCTGGCTCTTTTTTTTCCCTTCGGTGATTGCCTTTTCCTATCGTCTCCACCTGGGCACCCCATCCATCCTTTCAGGCTTGCTGTCTCGGGAAAACCATTCTTGCTAGCACCCATGGCTGGCACAGCACCCTCCCACACTGCACGGTTGCTATCTGTGTCTTCCCCATCACACCGTGAGCACCTTGAAGGTGGTTGCTCATTCACTGTGGCATCTGCAGAGCTGGTGGATGGTCAGGCATGCAATAGGAAGTCAATAAAGATGACCACTAACCGATCCTGAACACCAGCCGCAGCCCCATGTGCCACCTCTGCTCTTCCTGGGGCCACATACTGCTGGGTGTCCACCCCAGCCACTGCACATGGGGTGAGGGATCTGCAGGGCAAGCTTTATCCGTCTATAGCCCCCTCCTTGACAGGACTTCAGCTCTGACTGGAGAGGGCTGTAAAAACTGTCTATAGAATGGAAGAACATGTGCAAAAGCTTACAGAGTAAACGGTTACATCAGTTGTGCTGGGGCCCTCATGCAGGCTCCCAAGAGGATTGTGCACATGGCTTCCACCTCCACAGTCAGCCACATCATGCGGCGAACTTGAATTTGGCCAGGTGTATTAATCATGCTTCTCATTTTCTGTATTTTGTGATGTTTTGACATCTTAAAAACATCTTTCTGGCTGGGGAGAGACTACCCATCTCAGCGCCAACCAATATTTAGAGAGCGAAGGGCTTGGCTGGGAGCCTGTCTTTCTTTCATATGCAAACTAACCAGTCCAGAGCCTGACCTCCACCTCCTTATCTCCTCCCCCTCCCCCCTGCAGTAGCACACTAGCACACTAGCACACTTCTGTTATACGTGCGCACGCACTTGTATACCACCAGAATGTAAACACCCGAATACAGGCACATTGCCTTTCTTGCCCACCATTATAGCTCTAGCATGGAGGAGACTGACACATAGTAGGAGCTCAATAATTATTGAATAAAGGCATAGATGAACCCACAAAATGCCCAAGATGAGGCAAAAGAGGACATTAGCTAAAACGTTGAACATAGCCCTAGCTGGTTTGGCTCAGTGGATAGAGCATCGGCCTGCGGACCAAAGGGTCCCAGGTTTGATTCCGGTCAAGGGCACGTACCTTGGTTGCAGGCTCCTCCCCGGCCCAGGCCTGGTCGGGGGTCATGCAGGAGGCAACCAATTAATGTGTTTCTCTCACATCAATGTTTCTCTCTGTCTTTCCCTCTCTCTTCCACTCTCCCTAAAAATTAATGGAAAAATATCCTTGGGTGAGGATTAACAAAAAATAGAAATAAATAAAAATGTTGAACATAAGTTAGGAGCTGAAATAGTGCCTAGAGGAAAAATTATTTGTAACTCTAAGCAAAGGCATCTGCTAAGGCAGAGGGCCATGACCTTGAAATACAGACATAGAGGCCCCACAGACAGGCTCAGGCCCTGTCCTGAGGGAGAGTCTGGAATCTGGACTTCTAGAAACATCTGCTTGCACAGCTCAGCATCCTCCAGTTGAGAGGGAACAGGTTTGCAGACCACACTAGGTTTGAAATTCCAGGAGGAACTTTTAGACTCTGCTCTTGTGACAATGAACCGGAAGAGTCCCTTAACTTTGGGTAGACGGGAGGCCCTCTATCCTTTGGCCATGCCATGTGGGCCAAAAGCTGAGAAAAACCCTCCGACCTCTGCCTCCTACTTCCTGTATGTTTTCCTCAGGGGAGCAGAGCTGCCGAGAAGGCTTGGCTTAGGCACAGGCAGGGATAAATGACAATTAAGAGATGCTAACCCTAGCCGGTTTGGCTTGGTGGATAGAGCGTTGGCCTGCGGACTGAAGGGTCCCAGGTTCGATTCCGGTCAAGGGCATGTACCTTGGTTGCAGGCACATCCCCAGTAGGGGGTGTGCAGGAGGCAGCTGATCTATGTTTC
>NW_005367209.1:5649022-5668237 GCF_000412655.1 Myotis brandtii
TCTCCTATACCAGCTGGGAGCTCTATAATTCCATTCACTTCTGACACTGTCTACCTGGAGATAGCATCATACCCCACAGGTTAAGGCCTCGGTCTTACAAGACTTCCTGCCCTACGCCCCCCTCAGATGCCAACCCCAAGTGCAGGGCAGGATATAGATCATAGACCCCCTCCTTGGGCTCCAGTACTAAAGTGGCTCACAGAACTCAGAGAAACATTTTGCTTACTAGATTATTGGTTTATTATAAATGAATATAACTCAGGAAGAGATGCATACAGCAAGGCCTGGAGAAAGGGCACGGAGCTTCCATACTCTCTCTGAGCATCACTCTCCTCAAATATTCAACTGTTCACCAACAGAGGCCTCCCAAGCCCCATCCTTTTGGGTTTTCATGGTGACTTCATTGGATAGGCATGACTGATTAAATCATTGGCCATTGATGATTGATTCAACCTCCTATCCTTTCTCTCTCCCTGGAAATCAGTGGGTGGGACTGAAAGTTCCAACCCTCTATTCTTGGTTGATACCCCTGGCACCCAGCACTCATCCTTAGGTGTTTTCCAGAAGTCACCTCACTAATAGAAACCCAAGAGTGTTGGAAAGGGGCTTGTTATGAATAACAAGACACCCATTGCACTTTTGTGCCTCGGAAATGATTTCAGGAACCAAGGACAAGAGATCAAATATTATAACACAAGATGGTCCCATTGCTCAGGCAACTCCAAGGGTTTTGGGAGCTGTAAGCCAAGTACCAGGGATGAAGACCACATATATACGAGAGATGTATTTTGGTTATTTGAATGATCAAATCTATATTTCTTATAAATCACATCACAGATGTCATACGCTCTTTTATTTTGTTCTTGTTTGCCAAGTAGGCCTTAGCCAAAAAAGCCAGTTAAAAAATCAGAAGCCTTAATTATGGATTTGGAAATTCAAGCACAACACAATTGATATGGGCTTTGTTTATCCAGGACCCTACTCTGGGCCTTTCCCTCTGCTCAGTCCTTGAAAATCTCTCTCCTTGGTGCTGTTTCTTGAGCCAGAGCCCTGGGGGCATAACACCCACCTTGTTGGATGCTGACCTGGCCTCTGACCAGCTCCTGTGCTCCCCTCCCCATAACCTCCCACCCCTGCCCACTTCCCTCCATCTAGAGAGACCAGCTGGGTTAGGTCCTCTGGCCCCGACCTATTTCCAGCTCTCTTGAGTTCCTCTCTGGCCCTCTGCCAATTCCCTTTCACAATTGTGGCCATGGCTGTAGGAGTTAAAACAATCTGTTTTGTTGAAGAAGGAAATCCTTTCCCACAAAAATATTTGCATTGAAATAAGATCTGGGAATTCCAAGGATGGACTGTTTGAGTGGGTGGATGGAGATAAGAAATTGCGACCAGAGTAGAGGGAAGCACCTTGGGGACACAGTGACAGGGAAGTTTTGGCGGATAAGTTGTTTTGAGGGTCGGCTCTGGGCTGCTGCAGCATCAGGAAGGCTCCTTTCGAAGGAATGTAGACAGTGCATCGGACCTATTTCAGCATGAGGCCTCCATGGGCCCAGGTGAAGGCTCTAAAGGGCTTCAGAACAGGCCTCCCCAAGATGTGCCACTTTGGCATGTGGATTATTGTGAGCTGAAGGCAATTGAGATTCTGCGGGCTCACAAGAAACGTTTACCTCTCCCTTAAAAGAATTGCATTTGGGGCCTTGCCCATCATAAGAGTTATTGTTACCAATGAGTTTGGGTTCTTGTCTCTGATATAAAATAATTTATACGAGGGACACTGATAAAAGCAAAGGCAGATTTACCGAGGCTCTGCAGAGGACGAGAACACCGAGATAGGGCCTCAGGTTCTGTGCCCTGAATGTGGCGCTTAGGGGTTTTTCATTCCTTGGGAACATGGAAGTTGCTGGGGTTAACCAATCAGGGTGTAGGTTGGCTGGCTTTTTCTTTTTTTGGAACACTGATGTCCTGGTACATGTCAGCCAAGCAAGAGGTTCTGAGATTGTGCAGCACTTATTATGGGATGCAGGAAGGGACCTGGCTTGGCTTTAGATCTGAAAAACAAACTTAAAAGGAGGCTGGTTAGTTCTCAGACCATTGTTTGTTTCCCCTCTGGGTTTAAATTATGCATTTTGTACTTAGAATGTCATTTTTATTTTATTTTTTAAATTTATCTTTATTGTTGAAAGTATTAAAAATGTCCCCCTTTTTCTCCCATTGACCGCCTCCCCCTCAACTGTCCCCCCCGCCCCTGCCAGGCCTTCCCCACAATATTGTCTGTGTCCGTGGGTTATGCATATATGCATATAAATTCTTCAGTTAATCTCTCCACCCTCCTCCACTCACCCCCATCTTCCCTCTGAGATTCGTCAGTCTGTTCCATGTTTCTATGTCTCTGGATAGTTTATTTTGTTCATTAGATTCCACATATGAGTGAGATCATGTGATACTTGACTTGCTCTGACTGGCTTATTTCACGTAGCATAATGCTTTCCAGGTCCTTCCATGCTGCCTCAAAGGGTAAGGGATGCTCCTTTTATAGCTGCACTAGAGGCCCGATGCACGAAATTCGTGCAAGAGTAGGCCTTCCTTCCCCTGGCTGCTGGCACCGGCTTCCCTCTGGCACCCGGGACCTGGGCTTCCCTGTGGCTGCTGGCAGGCACCTGGGCCCTGGGCTTCCCTGCGGTCGCCAGCAGGCACCCAGGACGTGGGCTTCCCTTGCAGCCCCGGCTTCATCCGGAAGGACGGAAGGATGTCTGGTCTAATTAGCATGCTACCCTTTTATTAGTATAAACTAGGGGCCCGGTGCACGAAATTTGTGCCCTGAGGGGGGGTCCCTTAGCCCAGCCTGCCCCCTCTTATAGACTGGGAGCCCTCAGGGGATGTCCTACTGATGGCTTAGGCCCGCTGGGAGCAGGCCTAAGCCGCAGTCTGGCCTCCCTCTTTGGAAGGCGAACGGGCTGATCAGGGGAAGGCTCCAGCCCCATCACCCCGCTGTTGCAGCCACTGCCAGCCACTGCAGCTGCCAAGGGGGTTTCATCTACACGGACTCCAGTCCCTTCATGAAAAAATGACAACTTTCTTTAGGCATTTTCAAGATTTGTCTTTCATAGGATATGAAATTTCTTTATTATCTTTTTTATCCTCACCTGAGGATATGTTTCCATTGATTTTTAGAGAATGTGGAAGAGAAAGGGAAAGACAGAGAGAAACATCAGTGTGAGAGGGACACTTTGATTGGTTGCCTCCTGCATGAGCCCTGACCTGGGCCCCGGCCAGGGAGGAGCCTGCAACCTAGGTACATGCCCTTGATCAGAATCAACCTGGACCCTGCCATCAGCAGGCCGAGGCTCTATCCACTGAGCCAAACCAACTAGGGCAGGATATGACATTTCTTAGCCCGTCCCGCAGCGGACCTTTGTTTTTCCCTCCAGGAGTGAGGTGGAAAAACCCTAGATCACCTTTTTGGATTCTTATTACCCAAGTTACCAAGAACATTACCAGTGGTGTACAGGGAGCTTAGCCAATGAGCTGTCAGAAAAGGTGTTTCCTCTGCAGTTCACCCGCAGAGGCACAACTGCTGGCAAGCCTAGGCTGGCACACCCCCTGTCTCTGGGCCTGCTCAAGCCTCCAATGCGGCTTGGGCAGGGCCCCCCAGCTCTGCTGAAGCCTCTGCCCGAGGCTTGGGCAAGGCCACCCCCCCTCCCCTCTGCTCAGGCCCTGCTCAAGCCTCTGCTGGGGCTTGGGCAAGGCCCCCCCGGCTCTGATGAAGCATCTACCATGGCTAGGGCAGGCCCCCCCCTGGCTCTGATCAAGCCTCTGCTGGGGCTTGGGCAGGGCCCCCCGCTCCTCTCTGGCCCTGCTCAAGCCTCTGCTGCCACGGTGCCAAGGTCTGTAGGCCAGGAGTGGCCAGGGGTGTTTTGGGACCGAGGTCACTTAGGGCCTACACTCTGGCCTGCAGGCTCTGAGCTGCCTGGGTCCCTAGGATGTTCCTGGGACCCAGGCCGCTGGGTGCCTGCATATGCAAATTAACCCACCATCGTTGTCAGGTTAATTTGCATACTCACTCATGATTGGCTGGTGGGCGTGGCTTGTGGGCATCATGGAGGCATGGTCAATTTGCATCTTTCTCTTGTATTAGTATAGATAGTATTCCGTGGTGTAAATGTACTATAGCTTTTTATCCACTCATCTACTGCTGGGCACTTGGGCTGTTTCCAGACCTTAGCTATTATAAATTGTGCTGCTATGAATATAGAGGTGCATATATTCTTTCTAATTGGTGTTTTGGGGTTTTTTTTTAGGATATATTCCTAGAAGTGGGATCACTGGGTCAAACATTCCCAGGCAGTTCCATATTTAATTTTTTGAGGAAACTCCTCCTGGACCATTGCTTTATAGCTCCCAGTGATAACTGCCACAGTTCTGGCAGGGCTTACCTCAATGGAGCAATTTGTCCCAGCAGGTTTTGATTTGATGGAGCAATTTTGGGGAACATTTTATTCCACCTGTTTCATTATTACCGGAAATAATGGAGATAAGTTTTACCACTTATCTATAGGGCAGGGCAAGTATCTAATTACTGAGCATCAGCTTTTCTTATTATCCTGCAAATGACCTTCCTCCTCTTGAAGCCCCAAGGTCCCTTACCTCATCCTGAGCTCAGAATGTCATATCTACTTCATTGTCCCTTTCTATCTCTAAACCTCTTATGTATGTGTGGTCTCTGACTTTCTCATGTAAGTGGGGTTCCCGTACATACAAATGTCATTAAAGTTGGTAATGTTTGTTTGTTAACTTAATCTCTGGTGTGGATTTAATTATTAGACCAGCCAGAAGAACTTAGAAGAGTAGAGAAAGATTTCTTCCTCCCCCACCGCTTCCACTGTCCAGAGGAAACAGCTGAGTCTATTTTTCTGGAGCAGGCTTTCAATGGTCTGGGGTAGGCTTAAAGATGCCTCAGAAACAGTACTTAATTCCACCTTTTCAAGGAATTTCTTTTTAAAAATATTTTTATTTATTTCAGAAAGAGAGGGAGAGAGAGATAGAAACACCAACGATGAGAGAGAATCATTGATCGGCTGCCTCCTGCACACCCCGCACTGGGGATCGAGCTTACAACTCAAACCTATGCCCTGACTGGGAATCAAACCATGACCTCCTGATTCATAGGTTGATGCTCAACCACTGAGCCGTGCCCGCTGGGATTCAAGGAATTTCTGATTTTTTCCTGATTTGCAGGTACACGTCATTCCCAGTGGCATCTGAGTTTGACTCCCTTCTCTTCCACCAGGGAATGTGGTACCCAACTGAGACCAGGTCTTCTACCAGCAATGAGAAAAGGAGAAAAACAAGCCGTGTGTTGTGTCTGCTGGCACGGTCTTGGGGCAGACAGAGCAAACACACAGCTGCTGGCATGAGCCGAGTTTGCCAGAAGTCTGCTCTTCAACAGAGCAGTGCCTGAGCTTTCAGTTGGGGAAACTGAAACTTGTCATGATGCCATTTCTGTGTGTCTTCTCCATCACTTGCCCAGCTGTAGTGTCACCAGTGTGTTATCACTGCCTGCATGTGGGCACATGGACCCTGCTGTCAGCATTTCAGTTGATACCCTGGCAGACTCTGGAATGTGCCATGCAGCAACACGTGGGCATCTTAGGGCGTCTCTGTCCAACCATACACAACACATGAAGAAAACGTGTTGGGTGGGGATTCAAGATGTGACCAAACTGCAGGTTTGAAGTAGGGCCAGGGATCCCTGACCCAATGGGCCACTGCTCCAGGTCAGTCACTTATTATCAGAAAGCTTGAGGTAGTGTGGGCATCTCAAGACAATTAGTGGCCACTACCTGGGACACACCTCACTAGGACCAGAGGGCTGGGTGTCTAAATGTTGCCGGGCACATCCTAAGCAAGGTGGGGTGCAAGGGGCTCCAGGGAGATGCTGTTCAGGGGCATCAGTATGCTGGGGTTCTTGTCCCAGCATCAAGAAGGGTTCAGGAATCTGGAGAAGGGGCTGTGCATAGATTAAATAGGAACCCAGAGACTAATAAAGAATCTGGAGATGAAATATAATTTTGAAAGGCATTGGGGCCCTGACCGGTTTGGCTCAGTGGATAGAGCGTCGACCTTCGGACTGAAGGGTCCCAGGTTCAATTCTGGTAAAGGGCATGTACCTTGGTTGCGGGCACATCCCCAGTAGGAGGTGTGCAGGAGGCAGCTGATCGATGTTTCTCTCTCACCAATGTTTCTAACTCTCTATCCCTCTCAAAAACTGTCTGGCAGCCACAATCAGTTTCCTATTCAGGTTTGGGGAAATGCCTTTAGCCATTCCCAACAGGTGACTACATGTGTGACTCAACCCTGTTGAGTCCCCAAGTCTCATCAACCTTTTGATGAAACTCTTAAAATTATGACATGCTGGAATTGGTTTCCGGCACATCAGGGGGTACTTTAACCAAGTGTGCTTGATGCCTGCTCCTTTAGATCTTTATGACCTAAGAGGACATTCTCACTGGCAAATACTTGCTTGTGTAATTTTACTAGAGATTTATTAAAGAAACAACAAACTTTATGCCTTGTCTTGCCATTTGGGAGTATGGAGTCATGCAAACATACCGCTCTGTGAGCAGGAAGCTTGCACACACACTGCTTGCTTTCCAGGGTTCTCATCCAGATGTTTAGGGCCAAGGACCAAATTTAGAATGGGAATTGCTCACAGTTTTAGGACTTTCAAATGGTCCATTGTCAGAAATCACGTGGGAACCATTAGGTGTGTCATCTGCAAAGGGGAGAAGATGCTTAAGCAGCGCTTGTAGAAAAGTCAGCTTCTCACACTTAAAGGACATAGAAACTCCTACAAGTTAACGCCATACACACTGCAGGTGCCAATGGGAATTGCTCCTCCTATGTGAACATTATCTAGTCACGTGGAGAAAAATTTAAATTACTCAGTTTTGTTCCAGAAATTCTGCCTGTACAAATCTATTCCACAGAAATAAAAGTAACAGATTGCAAAGTTGTACATATAAAGATGTTTATTGTTTTCAGTGGTAAAAAAACTGGAAACAACCTGAAGGTCCATCAACAAGGAAATGATTAAATTAACCAGCGTCCATCTGTACTGTGGAATATTACACAGCAATGTAAAAGGACGAGTTAGCTAATTAGCTAGCTGTTGAACTGGAGAGAGGTGCTTGATGCAGTGTTAAGTCACAGAGGTGAATTGCAGGGAAATAAATGTGATCTGTATGATTATAGTATTTTTAAAGACTTAATCAAACAAAAAACTCTCTCATATATCTGAGCACAATGAAAGTGCAGGCGTCATCTCAGGCAGAAGGGGGGGGGGTTAGGGAAAGTAGAGGGGGAGGCAAGAACAAAAAATCTTAGGAAAAATGAAAAAAAAATAAAGTTGAGGGAAAATTTAGAATATAAATGCTGACCTTTATTATTATTGCAAATATGTACATTTGTATATGCAAATGGTAAGGGCTAGGAGGTTATAGGAAAAAAGGAAAACACTGACTTAATCAGATGCTAGGATTGTGAGCAATGTTCTGTTTAAATTTCTGTTGTAATTTTAATGTCACAATAAATGTTTTTTTTTTAAAAAAGTCAACACTAAGAAGGAACAAGAAAGCAATGGTGAAATTATTCACATTTCAAAGGACTCTCAAGAATAATTCAGAAGCTTCTCACAGTGTCTTGCGCATAGTAGGCACTTGGCAGTCCTTTGCTAAAATGAAGAACCAGACTCACATAACCTTGGCTTGACCTCATAATGCATAAACATGAGCAGGGATGTTCAAGCACATACAGTTTTGATTAAAAGCTCCATAAATAAAGTGTGCATCTGAATCACCATGTACAAATTCATTTCACGCTCTGCTTAAATCTGAGTTCTGGAACTATTAAAGAAATGAGAAATGACAGCAATTTTAGAAAATGTGCTACATATGGACTAAGTGTTTTCAGATCAGAAATGAAGTCATTTTGCTTATGTGGCTGTGTGTGCCCTTGTAATTAAACTCAGCAGACCCTGGACCTGAAATTTCAACATCAGTTTCTAAGTAATTGTTCTTTCTGTCGGGATTGTTATTATTTAGAAAATAAGAATTGACATGTAAGAAATATGTGGTCAGTACTTTACTTTGTGAAAGGATTCAAGAGGGCACTGGAAGCGGTGGTGAGCGAGGTGCTGGCAGAGTGAGAACCAAAACCACCTTTTCTTTGGCGGGGGGTGGGGGGGCCTCTGCTGTTTCGGTGCAGGGTGGGCATCTCCCAGGGGCAGGCTGCTCCCCTGGGGTGCCCCGCCCCCAAGTCCTCCACCCCGTTTCTATGTTAAAAGCTTCCAAATGTATCCTTGAGAAGAACACAGATAACAGTGGGGGCTCAGAACAAGAGGTGCCCTTATCAACAGTCATGCCCTAAAAGACTTCATATAAACGGTCTGATAATGCACTTTTTTTTTCTCTTACGGACTCTCTTTATAGGAGAATTGATAATATTCAGCAGCTGTTATCTCCAAATATGGTTCAACAACTCCGGGGGGTCTCTGAGAGCACCCCAGAGGGCCTCTTAGAGCTTTCGATTCATCATTTTTATTTATGCTGTATTCATATTTTAAAATATGTACTTTAAGCTAAAATTAACAAATGACATTTTATAATATATATTTTAACTAATAAACAGATCAGAAGTGATGGGTCTATTCTTGCTTATGGCATGGGTTAATTATTTTTAATTTTATTTTTCAGTTACAGTTTGTATTCAATGTTATTTTGTATTAATGTCAGGTGTATAGTATAGTGGTTAGACAATCATATACTTGACAAAGTGGTCCCCGATATTTCAAGTGCCCACTGGGCCCCTGTAAAAGTTATTGCAATATTATTGACTATATTCCTTATGCTGTACAGCATGGACGGATTCTTTATTAGGTCTCCCTTAAGTTTATTTTTAACCTTTTTGGCTAGGAGGAATTATTTTTCCGTAGTGATCAGTGGTTCACAAAAATGATGGCCTGTCCCCAAAGTGGTGGTAAAAACACTGCTAGAGATTGTGTGGAGTCCCTGGGTAAAGGAAGGATACTTAAAGCTGCTCCTACACCTGTCCCTAAAACCATGCAGAGTCGGGAGAGTATTAGAAAGCAAGTATGTTACTTAAAAAATATTTTCTTAAATACACGGACTGTTTCAGAGATGGGAACAGCAAACATTGATCCTTCTTGTGGGGAAAAAAAAATCTTCATGTGACAGACAGATCCTGCCGTGGCTCTAGTCTGCTCTGGGAACCAGCTCGGCAATATTTCCTTACAAGATAATCTCTGGGCTTGTGTCTAGTTTTATTTCTATTTTAGTTTAATCCCTTTGTTACATTTTAGTATAATTAGAAGAATTAAATGAGACCTCCATGTAAGAAAGGTATCAAACTACATGACCATCAGCTCCGGTCTTCTCATATTTCTAAAACTGGCATCTCCCGTTTCATCAGAGATACATTTGGATGTGGCCTTGAGGGTCATCAGGGATCACAGGACAGCCCTGGGAGTGCCCAGAGCCCAGAGGAGCCCAGAGCCCAGAGCCCAGAGTGGGCAGTCTGGGTTAGACAAGCCAGGGTTGAAGTCTGATCCTACCTCTCAAAGCTTCAGTTTCCTCTATGCTCTGGGAATAACGCCTACCTCTGAGAATTGCTGGGAAGTGTTGCGAAGTGCTTGGCACAGTCCCTGGTGCGTTCTTTCACCAGCTCACCAAACATCTATGGTGTAATACGGTGTGCCAGGCACTCCGCCGGGAGCTGATGATGCAGCGCCGAACGCGCGCCCTCGGGACGGCCTGCAGGGGATGGAGACCCGAACCATCACATTCAAGCAGATACCCGGGTGGACACGGGGGAGGCTATGGAAGCGCGGAGGAATCACTGCTCTCTGGTACCTTCAGAACAGGGGGTGGAGACGGGGCAGAGAATTGGGACGACTCTGTGGTTGGCTCGCCCGCTTAGCTCATCGCTGCGGCTGCCCGCCTGCCCGCAGGCTTATTTCACAATGAACCAAATGGAAACCAGCAGGCAGGGCATCACGGGCCGGTCCACGGTGACCCAGAGACCCGCTCCGTTTTCCAACCAGAAATCGCAGTGCTTGACGGAGCAGAGCTCCCGGACCAGCCTCCACAGGATGCGCCGGTGAAGCCTGTTGTCGGGTCTCTCCTGGGACAGCTCCTCCTGGTTCGCAGCCTGGGTGGCGTTGATGCAGCCGCTGACGAACTTCTCCCGGGTCACGTTGGCCTCGGAGCAGCCGTTGTAGTGGATCTCGTCGGGGAACTGCCAATAGTTGGCCTCGTAGTACCTGTTGGCCTCGGCTCCGAAGTCGATATCCAGCTTGCGGCCGTGCTTGATGAAGGCCCCCGGGCGCAGCTGCATCTCCACCCTCTGGGCCTCCGTGACCTGGGAGCTACTGGGCGGGGCGGCCGCCTTGCGGTTCCACTTGATTCGGTGCTTTATGCCTCTCGCCTGCACTGCGGCGAGCTGGCTGAAGAGCAGGACGCAGACAATGGCCAGGCAGCACCCACCCAGTTGCTTCCTCATGGTGCCAGAATCTGCAACAGCAAAGGATGAGGCGGTCAGGTCTCCAGCGTGGTTCCCGGCTCCCCTGCCCCCTCCCGCGTGGAGACTTTAAACAAGGAGTGACACCCTTGCCTCTACATTTGGCCTGAAGCATAATTGTTTTCCCACGCTCGGGCTGCACAGGGTTAGGCCCGTCCCAAGTGTTTTGCGTCTGCCTGGAACTAGATCCATTCAGGCGGTGACCCTGGCTTTCTCAGACAGATAAGAAGCTGCAACTGGCAATTACACAGCCTTTGAATGAGCATGGGAAAGCGAGTGAGTGCTGACTTAATACATACAGGTTGTCTTTGGTGCTGCCAAGTTCTTCAAATCAGGGGGCCCCTGGGAGGCAGACAGTAGAAGAGCTGGAATCAGAGGCTTCTGGGCATAGACTGTATTAAAAAAAAACCCCACACTTTGTTAACCAATGTTAACACATAAAATGAATCTATACCCTGCCAATCAGAGCAGCTTACATAATGCAAAGGCTGTGTTGTTGTTGTTGTTGTTGTTGTTATTATTTTATGGCTGACACTCTTATATAGGCTGTGTTTTTTATCGTCCCTCTTTATTCTGTATTGCTCTGAGCTGGCACTGGCTTGGGCACTTTCTGCCGTCTATTCTACGTCACTGGCTGCTGATCCCAAAGGCCTTTAAGGTAATGAGAGAGAGCGAGGAGATGAGTGTGGGGAGAGAGAGATGAGATGTATGGGGACCCTGCCTCTCTCTATGGCCAGGAGTAATCCTTTCATGTTTCATCTCTGGGCACAGTGTGACCCCATCCGCCTCTCCCAGCTAGCTTCTTCCACACTTACTGTGTGTCAGCCTCTGACATTGTCTAACTTACTTTGCACATGGGAAAGGTATAATATGATCCCCATTTTATAAAAGTTGTACCAAGAACTAGAGAAATTAGGTAATTTGCCATGGCCGCACAGTGGCGGGAGGCAGGTTTGAATGCAGCTCTGTCTGACACTGTTCCCACCATGCCCACTGCCCTCCTGGGCTGCCGGAGGGGCTGGTGCTCAGATATTGTGCTTTTGACTAACTGGGCATGAAGAGCAGCCCAATGGGCTCTAAGCTGAGCAAGGAGCTTGGGGGGCATTTCAGAGGAAATGAGATGATGGGGAGGAGAGGAGGGCCAGGGGAGCGCTGAGGTGACCCTAGGGTATCTGGAGGGTTGCTGATGACATCATGGAATGCCCCTCCCTTCCAGCCCCACAATCCGAGAGTCTGTGGCATCTGGCTCCTGAAACTACAATAGTTATTGTGGAAATCCACCTCCCAAGGTCAACCACGGACAAAGGTCCAGGGCATTCCAGCACCTGGACCTTTGTCCGTGGGGAGCAGGGGCACGGGAAGTTATTACAGTGGAGCGTGCTTAGGCTGTCTCCTAGATAAGGCTTATTGTAAGTCCGTAAGTGCCAGAGCTGGAGGAGGTTGGAAAGTTACCTTGCTTAGCTCCTAACACACCCTCCACCATCCCCTTGCAGTATTCCTAACAGTACACGTCTGTTAAAACATTCAAATCTAGTGAGACACTGATCCTTATGTAGAAAAATAGGGAAAATCAACCCAAAGTGTTTTTCTAGCCACCTCAGGGCATCTGCAAAGAGGCCTCTGCTAACATTTCTTAACATGCAGGGATCACCTGGCTTCTGCCCCAGGGTGGACATGAATGTGCCCACAGCAGCCTATGCACCCAGGCCCAGCACCCCACCCCTCATTGCCCCCTGAACACAGTGAGCTCAGAGCAGCTTTCTCCAAAGAGTTTCAAGCAAACACTCATTAACCTCCCAAACAGGGGCCACACCCCATGTCATAGCCCTTACTCCTTGGGAAGAGAAATCTTAAGTAAGAATAATAACATCAATTACAGGCACATCAAATTAAATAAAAGCATAGAGGTCTTGAGAAAGAAATTAGTCTTTCTAGGCAAGGGCTTAAAAGCAAGAGAAAATCCCAACCAGCCAACCCTACAATAGCCTTTTATTATAGCACCGAAACATAGACATGCAGCACCTGGATGACTAACCATTCTCACAAGTGTCCCCTGACTTGGGACCCATCCCAGGAGATGGGAGTCAAGTAATCATTGCGTGGTTTGCAGTCTGTCCGAAACATAGACATGCAGCACCTGGGTGACTAACCATTCTCACAAGTGTCCCCTGGGTGATGGGAGTCAAGTAATCATTGCGTGGTTTGCAGTCTGATTAGAAATGAGCAACCCCAACCAGAGAAATGGAATCCTGCACACACTCTGCCTCCGCACCTACCTTGGACTGTCTCTGGGAGCGTGCCTCTGGAGCGGTGGCCACGCTGTCCTGGAGCACACCCTCTTGGCAGCCAGGCCTGCCCAGCTAAGTAGGAGCTGGAGAGGGAGTGGCATTTTGCTTCTCTCCAAATATGGCAGCCTCCCCTCCCTGCAGGACCAATCGGGAGTCCCGGGAGCTCCTTTGTCTTGAGAAGGATGGAGCTTCTCATCACTTTCTACTCATACGCATCACAGGAAGATCTTGATGAAGTTCAGCAAAACTTGCCTGAGAGTTGCCTTTTATTTTATTTATGTATTTATTTATTTACGTACTATTGCCAGTTTATTATAAAGGATACAGATAAACAGCCAGGTGAAGAGGTGTAGAGGGCAAGGGCTGGACGCATTCCAAATACAGGTGCCCCAAAGAGTTTGGGGCGCATCACCCTCTCAGCATGTGGAGGAGTTCACCAACCTGGAAGCTCTCCGAACCCCAAGTATTATTATAAAAGCTGCTCCTTCCTATCACCCCCGCCACTCAGGAAGTTAGACAATTGTAGAAGCTTTGTGCCAGAAACTGAGGACAAAGATGAAACATATATTTCTCATTACATGAGGACGTCGCAGCTGGACAGATGGATGGATGCGTCTGTCCAGTTGTGGCTATTTTTAAGACTGGTATTTTTAGAGGTGCCCTTTAGAATGGAAAGGAAAGCGTTAGAAGGAAAATGCTTTCCCATCAGTATCTACAACAGAGGATGGACTCAACAGGCCTTGCTGGATATGCATACTGTCCTGCACCTCTAGACCAGCCAGAGCAAAAGGGTGCCCTTTGTGGGAAGGGGCAGGTCAGGAAGAGGGCGAGTGTTCAGCTAGAACCCACAGGGAGTGAGGGGCTGGGCTGGCATTGGGTAGCGGGTGAAACAGGACTAATGGTGGGTGGAAGGCCAAATCAGAGGACGTGCCTGCACTTTGGGCTGTTGGGGTCACGGGGGGAAGCTTGAACCACTGAATTAGTCCTAACGTCAATGAGTTGAAGACCTGTGACAACCCAGGGAACAGAGAGAGATAGATGGCAATGAAACAAACACAGTTTAAAGATGGAGGGCGCTGAGAGCAGGTTTCTTCAGAGTGTCTCTGTCTATACATGATGCCCAGTGTAGCCGGGAGGGGAGCTAGGGAATCAGTCACTCCTTGCATAAGGGACTGTGCATAGGTAGCTATTACCACTCCTTATACAAAGGGTCTTGTTCAGGTGTCCCTGTTATTCTCATTATTGCAACTTGAAATAAAATGTGAATTGCGGATGTGTGCATGGAGCCTGTTTTGCCTGTAAATAAAAGATGATCTTCAGCCTGAACGTGACTCCACCATCTATTCTCTAGATTCGCTTCAAAGCCCTTTTGCGAACCAAATTAAGCGATTAATTCTAAATCGACCAGCAGATGGCGCTAGGAGAGTTTACAAAGACTTTTTGCCCTGGAGGTAGGAAACCCCCCAGCAAACGCTGCCCTTGCAGAGCTTCTGTGCTCCAGTTGGAGTTGGGGCCTCCAGTTGGACCTTCCTTTCTCCTCTGCCTTTTCTTTTTAAATTTTATTTCATTTCCCTCTTCAAGAAAACATACCACTTTACCATTTTTTATCTAGAACAGCGGTTCTCAACCTGTGGGTCGCGACCCCTTGGCGGTCGAACGACCCTCTCACAGGGGTCGCCTAAGACCATCCTGCATATCAGATATTTACATTACGATTCATAACAGTAGCAACATTACAGTTATGAAGTAGCAACGAAAATAATTTTATGGTTGGGTCACAACATGAGGAACTGTATTTAAAGGGCCAGAAGGTTGAGAACCACTGATCTAGAATCCTAGATATTTGGTCTTGTGAACACAAACACAGTAGTGCAAACTTAGTATAATCTATTTGCAAAATACAGAAGAAAAAGAAAAAAGATCTCAATATTTCACTCTCCAGAGACAAGTGTCAGTACAATTTTGTTCATTGTGTAGGTGTTTAGGGTCATAATTAGGGTTTGGGGTGTTCAGAGCTGGAAAGGACTCAGAATCCTCCAGTCCAGCTTTCACACTGTGTGAGGTCATGGGACCCAGATAGGCCCAAGGCCACCCAGCCAGGCAGGCTGTCCCTGCAGGCCCATTGCCCTGTTCTAAACTGTGTGTACTGTTCACCCTGTCTGTCCCCATCTGGTACCATCACCTCCCGGCTGCCTCCATCCCTTTCTTTCCATCCCTTTCCGAGCAGGACTTTGCCCAGAGCACAGTGGGAGGTTGGTTTAGAGCTGATGAGGCTGCAGATTCTTCTTGTGGGGGAACAAAGAGCTGTTTTCGGAGGCACAGAGGAGTGAGGACGACAGAAAATGTTCAGAAGAAGGGAGGAGCTCTGGAAGCTGCAAACAAGGCAAGAAAGCTATTAAGCAGATGCAGAGAGTACAGAACTGCTCCAATCTGCCCTGCAAAGAAGAACAAACAGCCAAGGAATTAGTGTGAGAACATTAGTCTCTGTAACTGAGCTGAGAGACACTTTGAATTGTGTCTTCTGGCACCAACAATTATATTAGGAATATATAATTTATTTATCTTTGTTAATACTCACCCGAGGATATATTTACCATTGAGATTTAGAGAGAGTGGAAGTAAGGGGAAGAGACAGAGAGAGAAACATCGATGTGAGAGAGAGATATTGATTGGTTGCCTCCCACATGCATCCTGACTGGGGCTGGGGATTGAGCCTGCAACTGAGGTACGTGCCCTTGATTGGAATCGAACCCATGGCTGTTCAGTCTGTGGGCTGACACTCTAACCACTGAGCAAACCAGCTAGGGCTAAGAATATAATTTAATCTTGGTCATGTTTATGAAAACAGCAAGAATGGGATTGCTTCCACAGGGCTGGGTGCTCCATGATGCAAAGCAGTATAATATATATCTATATATATCTATATATATATATTTTTTATTATTGATTTTTTACAGAGAGGAAGGGAGAGAGATAGAGAGTTAGAAACATCGATGAGAGAGAAACATCGATCAGCTGCCTGCCTCCTGCACATCTCCTACTGGGGATGTGCCCGCAACCCAGGTACATGCCCTTGACCGGAATCGAACCTGGGACCCCTCAGTCCGCAGGCCGATGCTCTATCCACTGAGCCAGACCGGTTTCGGCTATAATATATTTTGCACAAATGGAGAAACAATAGGAAATTATGTGGATTAACCAAAAAAGCAACAGGGAGAGGCTGAGTTCTAGAATGCACGAGAGGGTCATATTATTCCATTCCTTGTTTGATTAGAGCTCGGACCTTTGGAGAACATTTATAAATCGATATAGTGATTGTTAAGACACAATGTCAAACTGTACCCAGCAGGGTTAGTGTGTGGGAAGATCACCCACCATATCTTGGCTTTTTGAAGATTTATCAAGAGTCTGTTATGTGTTTGGGACCATGTTGTGCCAAGGAAGGCAGAGCATAGAGATGGATAAGGCAGCTAATGGAGCTCCTGGTCTAACGGTAGAGAAATAATTGAATTGTGTTTTGGAAAATAATACTTATTAGAAAGCTGTGTAGCTGTCCAAACAGCCATACTTAATTTTTTTTCTCACAGAAAGCTATACATATCCTAACTGTACAGCATTATGTATTTTTACGAACTGAACTCACCCATGTATACTACACCCAGATTAAGAAACTGAACATGACAGCATCCCCAAAGGCTTTGTATATCCCCGTTGGGTCATTGTCCCCTCCCCTATACTTATTAGAAAGCTGTGTAGCTGTCCAAACAGCCTGACTCCTCCCACCATAGGTTAGTTTCGCCTGTTTTTGTACTTCATATAAATGGAGTTATTTAGAACATAATCTTTTGCTTCTGTCTTGCTCAAATGACATCTGTGAGATATCCCCACATTGTGTGTAATTGTAGATCGTTCATTCGTTGTGAGACTACTAACATCTCCATCCCCTTGTTGGTGAGCATTAGGGTGATTTCTGGCACAAACAGTGTTGCTGTGAACTTTCTTGCACGTGCCCTTTGGTGGACATATGATCGCCTTTCTGCTGGATGTATTCTCTGAGAGGTAGCCTTGCTGGGTCATAGAATATGGTCACGTTCAGCTTTCATAGTCTGAGAAGTTTGATTATTGCTTTGTGTAAATCTTAAATGCCACCGTCCTCTACAGCATGTCCACACTTCTCTTTGGACCCCACAGCATTTGACACATACTGTTCACATGCCCCACTGAGCTCACAGAAGCTGAAGGACTGTGTTTCATTTGCACCTGTTTGCCCGCCACCTCGCCCAGTGCCAAGAATCATCAAGACGGGTCACAGTCAGTGTGGAAAGTGGTGAACAAGTCCCAGAGCCAACCAAACTGGAAAATGCAGGGTGAGGCCACTTCTTGATATCGATGGCTGCAGAAATGAGATCTGGCAGATGGGAAAGGGGGACCCAACACTTTAAAGAAATGCTTTTATTGAAATACTAGAGGCCTGGTGCACGAATTTGTGTATGGGTGGGGTTCCTCGGCCTGGCTGACTGAGGGGAGGGACCATGGGAGGTTGGTTGGCTGCCCCTTCCCCCATTGGGGCTGATGGGGAGGGAGGAGGCCGACTGGGGGGAGGGATTGTAGGAGGTTGGCCCCAGCAGCAAGCTAACCAATGGCCAATTCTGGGAGGAATCGGGCTCCCTCCTCCCTCCTGTCTGGGTCTGGGGTGCAGGTGTACCAAATTTGGGGCTATCAGGGCCCCAGCACAAGGTCTGGGTCAGGGCAAGTCATAGCTACCAGCCGGTCGTCTGGTCGTTCTGGTCATTCAGTCATAATGGTCACTTGGGCTTTTATATATATAGATAACTAACATGCACAAAAAAGTGCACTTTTACATGCACAATTCAATACATTTTCACAAACTGAACAACCTTATGTAACCAACAGAATATTCAAACTCTCATGCCTGATCCCCACCCACCTGAAGGATACCTATTGTTCTGACTTCTAAGGCCCAGGCCATTCTGCTTTTGTATTTTATACAAACAGAATCATGCAATATGTGCTCTTTTGTGGCTGGCTTCTTTTGTTCACCATTATGTTTGTGAGATTCATCAATATTGTTGCCTGGAGACGTTATTTTTTCAGTTCTCATTCCTGTACAAATAGACCACATTTATTTATCAATTCATCACTTGATGAACCTTTGGGTTGTTTCCCTTTTGAGGCTGTTATGAATATAGTTGCTATGAAAATTCTTATGTACAACTCGTGGTGAATGTAAGCTCTCATTTCTGTTGGGCAAATCTTTAGGAGTGGAATTGCTGGGTTAGTGGATAGGTGACTGCTTAGCTTTAGTAGAAACTGCTAAACAGTTCCCCAAAGTTGTTCAACCAACTTAGATTCAGCTGTGTGAGAGCATGCCAGTGCTCCCCACGCACCTACTGTGTGCTGGCCCCTTTGTGTTGAAGACTTCTTTTAATTTAAAAAAAAATTCTCAACGAGGATATGTTTAGTGATTACTTGATTGAGAGAGAGAGAGAGAGAGAGAGAGAGAGAGATGTGAGAGAGAATCAGCAATGGATTGCCTCTGGTATGGGCTCTGACTGGAATCCTGGAATCAAACCCAAAAACATTTTGGTGGATGGGATGATGCTCCAACCAACTGAGTCACCAGCCAGGGCAAGACTTGTTTTAATTTTTAAATAAACAATGACAATAATGTGCTAAGTTATAATAAAGCTAAGAACAAATGATAAAGATGAGAGGAGATTAGGCCTAATTTTGTCCCCCTAATTGCAGGGATTCTTAACCTTGAAGGGGGCTGTCCATGGATAGAATTTGGGAGATACATGAACTTGGATAAGAAAAAAAAAATCATATCTTTATTTCCACTAACCTTCGCCTGAAATATAGCCTTTGCTTCACGAAGAGTGCCCACAGCATTAGCTGTGCCTGTGAGCATCACCCACTAGGATCACAGATGTTTTTGTCACGTTAAGGGCATGTGGCCAGCAGCCCAGTTTGCCGAGGAATGAGGGGGCTTCCAGACACAGGATTTTCAGTGCTCAGATGGGAACGTAGGGGGCAAACCAGGACAAGTTGGACATCCCTACCCCAGGTGAAATCCCTTACACTTATCATTATGCAAATATTAGGTAGTTAGTAAGTCCACCATATCATACTTAGTGCGTTTAAAAATACTTAATCGGTGTAAAGCTGTTTTGATAACTATATTTTAGCATTTGCTTTCCTGCGTAACCGCTATTTATTTTATATACTTAAAAACATGATGCTGAGCCCGGGGCGATGTCTGCGGGGCAAGCCAGCGAGAGGAGTGGGCGGCGGCGCGCCTGCAGCCTGAGCC
>NW_005367209.1:5668303-5681254 GCF_000412655.1 Myotis brandtii
CACCAGCGGGCGACAAGGGGACCTGGAGCAGCAGCTGCAGCGGGCGCGGCTGGCCAAGCAGGCGCAGCGCTACGACATGGCCTCCTCCATGAAGGCAGCGACAAGGCTCTCTCCTTGAAGATGGAAACCTCTCCGTGGCCCACAGGAATGTGGTTGGCGCCAGGCGATCCTCCTGGAGGGCCAGCAGCAGCATTGAGCTGAACACCACGGCCGATGGAAATGGAGAGAAGTTGGAGAAAGGTTACTTACTGGGAGAGGACTGAGGAGGAGCGGGGAACAGTGTGCAATGGGGACAAGCCCCTCCTCGAGAGCTGCAGTGATTTCCAGGTATTTTACCTGAAAAGGAGAGGCCATCCCCACCGCTACTCGGCAGAGGTAGCTTCTGGGGAGAAGAAAAACAGGTGGTCGAAGCTTGTGAGGCGGCCTACAAGGACGTTGTTGAAATCAGCCAAGAGCACGGGCAGCCGATGCACCCAGTCGGACTGGCCTGGTCCTCATCTTCATGTTACAGGGAGCAGCATGCACCGGAGCGGGCCTGCCCCTCAGCCAAACAGGACTTCCAGGATGCCATAGCTGAGCTGGACACACTAAACAAGGATTCCTAAAGGATCTAACGCTCATCATGCAGTTGCAAGACAACCCCACCCTGTGAGGGACCGGCTCACCGGATGAAGAAGCAGGAGAAGGCAACTGAAAAGCCTTTGGGTCCCTGGCTCTTCCTTCACCCACCAGCCCCCATCATCACTGATTCTTCCTTGCCACAATCACTAGATATCTAGTGCTAAACCTATCTTATCGGTATTGGCAGCACAGCTACTCGGATCTGCTCCCTATCCCAGCATCTCTGAGCTCCTGACCCCAAGTGGAAGTGACACATAGGTGTGAGATGACACACAGGGAGGATGGATCAGGTATACACACCTGAGGGAAAACCAGACGGAAGGAGAACCAATGGAGGGAAAGCCAAAACATCACATGTGTGATTCAGATGGGGCATCCAGTTCTCCAAGGATCCAGCAAGGTCTCTGAACGGGGCAAGCAGGTCAAGAAGAGTCAGACAGAGATGTAATATGGGCAGTTCAGATGCTAAGGCTCAGATGAAGGCCTCCATTTTTCAAGGCCTGGTATTCACACTACCCAGTCTTGCCAAAGACTTAGCTCATAGCAGGCAAGGGTGTGTCCTTACCTGTCCGCATAACTTGGCAGTGAGGTGGGGAAAGAACAGCTGGGGCTACTTCTGCCGGACAGACTGAGAAATTAGGAGAAATGCCTTCTTTGGGCAAGGCGTAAAGTTTCCACCAGGTGGATGAGAGTGGTTGAACTAGTCTGTATGACGAGTAACTTGTAATCTAGTAGAAAAGGTAATTACTAGGCTTGTCACAAAGCAATTTGCCAGGACATTCCTTCCTTCCTTCCTTCCTTCATTCATTCATTCATCCATTCATCAAAGATCCATAGCTTTTGTTGAGGAACCTTTGGTATTTAATGTGAGTTAAGGGGGCTGAATTTCTGCCACATACGGGTAACAGGTCTGTTCGCCTAGTTAAAATTCCATCAGCTCTTGATACCAGTTGGTCTTCTAGTATAACAGATCACAGAACAGGCAAGCAGGTTTTAAACCCAATGAGTCTGTGGCTAAGTAGTATTGCTGTGGTCACCTTTGTAAAGGCCAAGAGTGTCACATTACATTTTTCAGCTTTCATAGACGGTGTGGCCAGGAAATCCTTTGGGCCAAGTGTTCACAAACACGGCTGACCTGAGGCTCTTAGTGCTTATGTACATTTTCCTGGAAAACCTGTGACAAAAACAAGTGGGCAGAAATGTTCTTATAACAAATTAAATCTCAAACAATACCTAAACCTCCCCCTACACTCTCATCATTTCTATTATTAGGTAGGTAGTTCTACACTTAAAAAAAAAGCTTCACTGAGATATAATTCACATGTCATGAGATTCACCATTTCAAAGTTTACAACTCAGTGATAGAAGCACATTCACAAAGTTGTTCATTGATTACAAAATATCTTTACCACACCAGAAAGAAACCCCATACCCATTAGCAGCCAATTGTTGTTCCCACACCTCTCCCCAACTTCTGGCAACCATGAATCTACTTTCTGTCTGGATTTACCTAATCTGGATATTTCATTTAAAGTGAATCATATATGCCCTTAACCAGTTTGGCTCAGTGGATAGAGCGATGGCCTGTGAATTGAAGGGTCCCAGGTTCGATTCTGGTCAAGGGCATGTACCTTGGTTGTGGGCACATCCCCAGTAGGGGGTGTGCAGGAGGCAGCTGATTAGTGGTTCTCTTTCATTGATGTTTCTAACTCTCTATTCCTCTCCCTTCCTCTCTGTAAAAAAATCAATAAAATATATTAAAAAAATAAAGTGAATCATACAATATTTACCTCTTTGTGTCTGGTTTATTTCATTCAGCTTCACATTTGTAAAGTCCATCCATGTTGTAGCCTGGATCAGAATTTCATCCAGCCCCTTTATGGTTGAATACTATTGTGTAGTCTACACTCTTCACCCTGAAGGACACATATGCTCTTCCATTTGATGTTGTGGTTTTATCACACACTAGGAGAGACTGAATAAGACATTGTTTCTGCTGTTCAATTATTCTTCATGTGATTATGCCAAAAGTAAGATGGTGGTTTTCCGCGGGCATTTTCCATAACTTGGACGAACAGAGCCAAACAGCCTGTCCTGATTTCTTCATTGAGTTCATTTCCTAGCATGTTCTGGGGGAAGGTAGCAGCCAAAGCTGGTGGGTATTAGATGTGTGGCAGAGTCACAACGGGCCTCTTCTATGGGTGGGAGAGAAAAATCTTGCTCCTAAAATCCTCAAAGCTAAGAATGATCTCTGACAGACTTTATGGGGGTGTGGTGGGGATCTGGGCTTGGCTGAGCATGTAACTATTTATTCATTCTTTTCTTCATTCATCACAGGGTGGGATAAAAGGAGATTCAGAGACATGCAAGAGAACAGGGGAAATGGGCATTGGCTAGAAAAAGAAATCTCCTTCCTCATTGGGTTCTCTGGTCTGTGAGTCTCCACCATGGGCAAGGCCACCTGGCACACAGCTGGGAGGGCCTGGAATCTGTGAGGCTCTCCCTATATCTTAGAGTTGGCAACTTTGGAAGGCGAGCCAGGGCCATAGAGAAACCTGAGTGGACACATTCCATGTGTGGGCAGCTACTGAGCAGGGTGATGGGCATGCCTAGCATTCGGAATTTGGCAGCATGATAGCACCCACGGAATTAAAGCTAACACTCAGTTTTATGTTAATTAACTCAATCAGTAAAACTCAAATGCCAGGTGTGTTTGCAGAGTATTTGTATGTAGGAGGCAAATTATCTGGCTTAGGGTTTTAGATCCTCCTTAGTAGGAGCCTCATGAAACTCTTCATTTTGTGCCAGGTATGGGAGTGATGGCTGGACTTCAGGTGCTGGACCCAGAATGAAGCATTTCTGTTTGTTCTACAATGGGCACTGAGTAGGCACCCTTGACAATCCTAATTGGAGTGACAATGGGCAGTAGTCCAGTCTGTTGAGGACACAGAATAATCCAGATGGCATTTTTATTAGGAGAATCCTGGCAGTGTGTGTGAATATGGGGCCCCCACAAGGCACTCACAGTCCTGGGAATACCTTTGAACTTGGTTGAGAGTGACACTGCCACACCATTCCTAGAAAGATGGTATTATGGACTGAATTGTGTTCCCACACAATTCCTATGTTGAAGTCCAGTCCCCAATACTCAAATGACTATTTGGTGATAGGACCTTTAATGAGTTAAAGTTAAAATGAGGCTGTTAGGGTGGGCCTTAACCCACTATGATGGGTGATGTTCTTATGAAAAGATTAGGACATAAGACACAGAGGGGGCAAGATCATGTGAAGACACAGGGAAGAAGACGGCCATCCACAAGCCCAGGAGAGAGGCCTCAGAAGACACCAATCTCGCTGACACCTTGATCTCAGAATTCCAGCCTCCAGAATGGTGAGAAAATACACCTGTTGTTTAAGCCACCCACTCCGTGGAACTTTGTTATGGCACCCTTAATGAACTGAGAGAGATGGTATAATCAGCAAGGAAGGCAATGAAAATGGGGTCCTGTTTTTCTTAAGTCATGGGGTCATGTAAGGGTGTTAAGGGTTGGAATTACTGAAATTGATATCTTTGCCCAATACAAAATTTAAGATAATGACTGTTTGCTTATTGTTAGTTTTTAGAGGGGCGGGGGCAGATCTGCCAGGACAGTTAGGGAGAAATGGCCCTGGCCCCAAGCACCCTGGTGGCCTCCAGCCTGGGGCTCCAGCAGCAGGTGGGCCATACTCTAGTGCAGGGGTCCTCAAACTTTTTAAACAGGGGCCAGTTCACTGTCCCTCAGACCGTTGGAGGGCCAGACTATAGTTTTAAAAAAAAACTATGAACAAATTCCTATGCACATCGCACATATCTTATTTTGAAGTAAAAAAACAAAACGGGAACAAATACATATTTGTATTTGCATGTGGCCCGCGGGCCGTAGTTTGTGGACCCCTGCTCTAGTGACTATAACTGCGAACTCCACAGAAGAGGCTCATTTTAGCTCCTATTTAATTGTAGTCAGATATTAAACATTTATAAATTTTTATACAACAAATCAAGTACATGCAAAGTTACAAATATAGAAAATATAAAGTACATGCATATTCCAAAGACCACTTTGGATCCTTATACAAAACTATTCAGTGCACATGGTAAGTCTAAGGACCACGCAAAAGGGTTCCCCACATATTTAGTACCTTACACAACAGGTAATGCATTAGATACTTCAGATGTTAACTGCTCTAACCAAAATTTGTCATATGCAATATATACACATATATATGCATATATATGCACATATATATATATTACATAGAATACCCGCATAGTGTAAGCCAATAACATTGCAGAATAGTAATATAGATCTGCTAGGCGACAATATTGAATGATCGAGGGAATAATTTTATCTTACTTAAATAACAGGAACAGAATTTCTTTTCCACTCAGAATGGATCATATTTCTGTCATCTCCAACCTAAGATTTTTCTTTGTGGATTGATTCCTTATTTTCCAACTCAAAAGCCAATTACAGAGATGAAGGATTCAACCTAATTCTGGTTTTTGACAACTATGAGACAGCAATGAAGAAACGCAAGCATTTCTTCATTACATAATCTTCTGTGATAATGGTGTTTTTACAGCTAGTTTCCTTTATATTAATCTCCTGGCTTCACCCAATGTCAAAATCATTCTTATTTCCAGGTAAATGAACAAAGGAGATTTGTTCTTAGTGTCCAGAAGGTAACCTAATTTTTAACTGCCTTCTATTTCCAGGTAAATGAACAAAGGAGATTTGTTCTTACTTAGTGTCCAGAAGGTAACCTAATTTTTAACTGCCTTAATTATCTAGTTGATGTTACTAA
The DNA here is from genome assembly GCF_000412655.1 of Myotis brandtii. Taxonomy (NCBI): domain Eukaryota; kingdom Metazoa; phylum Chordata; class Mammalia; order Chiroptera; family Vespertilionidae; genus Myotis; species Myotis brandtii. The sequence continues at coordinate 5,673,770 of NW_005367209.1, forward strand.
TGGAAAGGAATGCCACATGTAGGTACCCTCCAAAGGCACCACTCCCAAATGTTGGATTTTTTTAGTCCCAGAAGCCTTTCATATCATGTTAGTAATGATCATTTCCTATGAAATGTCCTCTGCCCAGAGGTCTAATGTTGCATGAATATTACTCTTGATGCAATAGCTGCTGTGTAGCCTATATTGTGAAATGCAAAAGAATGTCACAGTTCTCTGCAGACACAGGGCTGAGCCTGGGCCCAAGAGCTAAGGATTTTTAGTCCTATTTTTTCAATGAGTATCCTTCCAAAATTTGCAGAAATGCTATTTAAACAGGCGAATGCAGTCAGATTTGCTTAAATAAATGAGAAAATGTGTCCAAATTGCTACAAAAACACTGGTAACTAAGACGGGGCATTAGTGTACTGAGCTGTAGTGGGGCAAGGAGCCGGAGGTATCTAGGCAAAAGTATCTGAGGACTGTTTTTAGAATATGTTAGCCTCAGTGTTGCACTAGGCAAAAAATAAGCCTAGGCCATGGAATGATTATTTGCTGTCACATTTTTACCAGCCTGGCACTTGCACTAGCCCATGAAGGAAAAGGGGCTTGAATACATAGTGTGCCAGGCCTGCTCTACATTTCCCTGTGCCATCAAGCCAAGGGTATTAGCCTACGGGTGACAAAGGGAGAAGCAAGAACGAGACACCACCACTAAAGGGCTGCAGGTAGATACCCCTTCCCCCCCAAACAAAAAGCTGCCCTCACCCCACTATTAGGAAAATGAGAAAAGAGATGAGGAGGATCACAGGAGGGGAGGAGAAGAGGATCACGCTCGCCCCTCTTTGGTAAGAAGCCTGGTACTCTTTCTGGTACTGAGTGGTGCACATCTCCTCCACCACACGCTCCATAATCTTGACGTCTGTCTCGGTGATGTTCTCCCCCTTGGTGATGGTGGTGACCGTGTGCTGCTTGACCGTGATGTTGACGCAGTCGCGCACAAAGTTGTTCTGGTTGTTGTACTGATCCACAGGCTTGTAGTACACTTGGTCGGGGAAACGGTTCATGTTTTCACGATAGTAACGGTCCTCATACTCATTGCCAAAATGCATGGGAGGCCTGCTCATGGCACTTCCCAGCATGTAGCCTCCCAGGCCCCCCACCACTGCCCCGGCCGCGGCAGCTCCTGCCACATGCTTCATGTTGGTTTTTGGCTTATTTGGCTTGTTCCACTGATTGTGGCTGCCACCACCATGGGGCTGTCCCCAGCCTCCACCACCATGGGGCTGTCCCCAGCCTCCACCACCATGGGGCTGACCCCAGCCGCCACCGCCCTGGGGTTGACCCCAGCCGCCGCCCTGGGGTGGGTAGCGGTTGCCTCCAGGACTACCCTGCCCCGGGTATCGGCTCCCGCCGGTGTTGCCTCCTCCAGGCTTCGGTCGCTTCTTGCAGAGGCCCACGTCACTCCATGTGGCCACAAAGAGAAGCAGGATCCAGCTGCCTACGAGGCTTTTCACCATGATGACTTATCTGCAAAATGAAGAGGGTGTCAGAGTATTAGGTCTATGTTAAAAGCACTGAACATTTGCTGCCTAACAAATGACTGCACAGCAGTGACATCAGCACCTCCGGCACATGCTCTTCACTCTCTGTTCTCCTTCGAAGCACCTCTGACAAAAGTAACTGTCAAGTAAAGGGTTAACACAACACTTTCTCCTTCTAGGGATGATTTTGACCTTAAGATCATTTCGGCTCTGTTTCTGGGAAATGTGATAAAGGTGGAGTGTCAGCAACATTGCTTATGGAAAAAATAACCTCTGATTTAGAAATGCAACCGGACTGGGAAAACCTAAGAACACCTGGTGGGTTGCCATCAGTTTGGGCTTTCGAGCAGTGATCCTTGAACCTGACACATCCTTGTGGGGACCCTGGAAGCTGTGCCCATTGGGCTGTTACAAGGGACAATGGCTCCTGTGGAGCCTGGGGCTTCTACGCCAAGGAGACACCTGTTACCCACCAATATGGGTCTCATGCCCTTAAACCTGAGCAGGCACTATGGGGTCTGGGGGTGGAGACAAGACCCGGGCTGCTGGGTGGACCACTGTACAACCCTGGTGCGGCCCCTATGGAAGTCTGTGAGTCTAATGTCCTGTTAGGAAGCTCCCAGGTGGGTGCTGCTGTAGTGAAACGCAGTTGATTTCTGTCTTTTCTCCCCTGTAAGAATGTAAGCAGGAAAGAAGTCTCTTTGCTGCGATTTCCTCTGGGGCCAGGGCAGTGCCTGGCACAGAGCAGGCACACAATAGATATTTGTTAAGTGCAGGAATTAACATCCCCTGAACATATAAATGCCAACAAGAATTTCCTTAAAGGAAAACTTTTTTATTTTTTGAAACAGGAAACAAGCCCACTTATAAATTCATCTTTCTCTCTATACATGGACAGACAGATGGAGCTGCTTAAAGTGGGGTAAAGATGGCTGTGCTCACAAGATCTGCACTCACTCACTGGCTGAATAAGTTTAGCTCAGCAGGTGATGGTTTAGGAGTGACCTATTTTCTTCTAATTTTTGGTACAGAGAAACATGTCTTATATAAAAGGGCTTAAGAAAAAACAAATAACCCAAATATCCTGGGTGATAATTTATGCCCCTTTGCAGAATCCAATTTTTAAAAAATCTCCTTTCAGACAAAAGATCTCATTTATCCTGGGTGCTCAGGTCCAAGGGCAAAGCTCTAAGCACACAGTAGAATGATTATTAAGCAGTTTCTACTGTACCCCACGTCAGACCATACGCTCTTTAATGTCATTAGGTGCCATAAACCAAAAGTGGCATATGCTGTAATGCTGATGTTACTCTTATCCCCAGCACTGTTTATCTTCAAATAAAAGTGGAATCAAGGACTAGAAAATGATTTTTCATAACCTTCAGAAAAGAAGGATGAAATAAATAAATGAATTAACATCCTGTTTATGTTTTTACTATCATAGAAATATCTTGGAGATCAAAAGTATGTTTGAAAGTTATGAGCCACGTTAAACTGCTTAGATCAGGCCAATGTAGGACTTTTGGAGGCTCTTGGGTAAGGATCTGAGGGGAAGGGTTCTGGCACATGACCTGCTCTCCATTTGCTCATGGCACCCAGCTCCTGGCCTCCATGCTGTTTGCCCTTCTGCACAAACACCTCCGGGAACTAAACTAGGGGATTATCACTCTCAGTCAATAACGCCCAACCAAAAGGGGTTTTGTGTCAACAACTATTTCATTCATTCCCATGAGCCAAACTCAGACAACACCCTAGAGCAGTGATGGCGAACCTTTTGAGCTCAGCGTGTCAGCATTTTGAAAAACCCTAACTTAACTCTGGTGCCGTGTCACATATAGAAATTTTTTAATATTTGCAACCATAGTAAAACAAAGATTTATATTTTTGATATTTATTTTATATATTTAAATGCCATTTAACGAAGAAAAATCAACCAAAAAAATGAGTTCGCGTGTCACCTCTGACACGTGTGTCATAGGTTCGCCATCACTGCCCTAGAGCTATTCTTGAATTTTTTCTTTCTCACAGCACACACTGACTCTATCAGCAAATCTTATTAGCCTATCTTGAAAACAAATCTTAAATCCTGAAACCTGTCACCTTTTCCAACACTACCATCCTAGCTGAAGTCTTCTCCATCTCTTCTGGCCGGAGTCTTTACAGCCTCCAACCAGCTCCCCGCTTCTGCACAGGTCCCCATTGTGTGTTCTCCACTCAGTGGCCTGAGAGAGCCTTTTCATATTCAGGTCACACCCGGCTACTCCTTTGTACTCAGGATAAAACCCAAGTCCTGAGCATGCCAGGCAGGCCCCACACGACCTCTCCACTGTTTCTCACATCTGGCAATACTTCCTTATCTCGGGTCCTTTGTACCTGCTGCTCCCAGAGCCTGGAAGCTTCTTCCTCCAGTTCCTCTTATGGCTCTGGTCTGCTCTGACGACACCTCAACAGGTGTCCACGCCACCCTCCATAAGTCAGCACCCCGTCATATCCCTCACCCTGCTTCACTTTTCTCCAGGGCAGCAATGCTACTTAACATCTATTGTTTACTGTTTGCTTATTGTTCATCTTCTCCAGGACAGGAGTTTTGTTTTGTGCACAGCAGTATCCCTAGTGCCTAGATGTCATGTCTAACTCATAGACATGCAAAATAAATGTTGAATGAATGAATGTGTGTGAAAACATCTATGATAAAGCATACAAGATAAGCTAAAAATTAAATTTCTATCTACAGTGAACCATATTTATGAATTTACAAAACATATTATTTTCTGCAATGGCCAACTGTTTACCATCTTCAACTCAGTTAAATAAATATTTAGTTCATGTACCAGCCACCATGACAGACTCTGGGTGGAGATGTCACCTGAAATGATTGAGGTGGGAGGCAGAGGAGGCTGCAAGGGGAGTAACACAGTCTGGTGTTGATCATGCCTTGTTCAGGGTTGTAAGAGTTGCGGCTCTGTCAGCTCAACTAGACAGATAAGCAGGTGATGACACCACATAGTAAAGGAGGCACAGAGAGGGACTTGGTCCTCAGGGAGCCAGACACAGGAGGTGGATGGGGCCACAAAGCATTCAGAGTGGAGACAGGTGGTGAGAGAGAAGACTGGCAGGTCTGGAGATGGTGAGAGAGAAGACTGGCAGGTCTGGAGATGACAGGGTTTCATGGAAGTGAAGCTTCAATGTGCAGTGGAGAGGCAGGCAGAGGTCAGGTAACAAAGGGCCTCCTAGGCAAGGTGAGCAGCATCCTGACTTGCCTGGGAGAGTTTACACCTGTTGTTCCTGCACTAATATTAATAGTGCCCCTTTCATTCTCAAGAGTGTCCCAGTTCGGATGCTAGGTTATACAGTCAGCCCAATTACAAGGCATGTCAAGTAGTCTGCACCTGATCCTGAAGGCAGTGGAGAGTTTGGAGTTTTCTTTTAGAAAGAACACTGTGGAGAATAAAATGGGGATTGTGTGTGTGTGTGTGTGTGTCTGTGTGTGTACAGAAACTAGTTAGGAGGGTACTGCAATGATCGAGGTAGAAGATGATGGCCTTAGCCAGGGAGTGTAGGGTAATGGATAGTTTTACATAGATGTTAGCTTCTGGAGAGCTTGGTGCTCGATGTGGAAGGTGAGAGACTGGAAGAATTGAGGTTTCTGGACTGGGCAGCTACTTGGACAAAATGCAGAAGGCAGAGCAGGTGTGGAGGGAGATTACTGAAGGGCTTGGCTTTGGCAATGCTGTTATCAAGCTACATGTGGAATAAGAGGTATCAGTAGACAGCTTGACAGCTTGGTGAGTCTAGAGTTGAAAAATGACCATGGACTGGAGATACAGGCAATAGGGAACCAGAGACATGGCATGTGTTGCTGATTAGAACTTTAAAACTGAATGCTGAATAAAGAATATAATATTCAGTATGTTATTATGTTCACGCTATTGAATCATTCATAGAATATATTAAGACTAGATCATTTTAAAACCAGTTGAGAACAAAAGTAACATTTAATTATGAAAAGCATTAAAAATAACAACTACATTTTGAAGTATAGAATCATTTCTAAGAATAAAAGGGACTCAGAACTTACATCAGACCTTGGAGAATCTCTTTCTATTTGTGATAAAATAAGGAAGATCTTATAGTATTTAACCCAAACCGCTTACTCTACAAATTAGACCACTAAGATTCAGAAAGGCCAAGGGTTGGCTAGTGAACTTACTGGGAACAAAGACCAGGCTTCTGAATCCCTGGCTGTGCTATGACACTAATCATCTAAGATACTCTCTGTGAAGGGTCAGGTTTGGCCCAATCCTCCGGTACATTTAAGACATTAAGTATTTGATAAAAGTAAATACCTATTTATCACTAAGAAAATTCCTACTCAACAGAGTAGGAATAGGAGGGAACTCCCCTAACTTGATAAAGGTTATTTAACAAAAACAACAAACATAACGGATAACCTCTGAGTATATTCACTTTAAATCGGAAACAAGACAAGGATGTCCATTATCTTAGGACACATGCAAAGACAAAGAAGTAACCAGTGTTAAGAACTGCAAAAAAACAAAAAACAAAAAAACCCCACCAAAACACCCCCCAAAACTCCAGCTGTCATTATTTGCAATGACTGTAATCATATACATAGAAAATCCAGCAGTCTCGACAGAGGTAATGAGACCCACACAAGATCTCAGCAAGGTTATGGGATACAAGATTGCCTACAAAAATCAACAGTATTTCTCTACACCAGCAATAGTTGACTAGAAAAAAATTTTTAGGAAATAAGACATTCACAATAGCAACCCAAAGTGTAAAGTATCTAGATATTGACTTAACTAAGAGAAAAAAAGACTAGGGAAAAAATGTAAACTCTAAGAAAGAACATAGAAGATAATCTATTAGAATGGAAAGGCTTTCCATGGTCTTGATCAAGATAACTTAGTATTAAAAAGATGTCAATTACCCCTAGATGAACCTATAATTTCAATAAAAATTCCAATTGGATTTTTTTTGAGGAGCTCAATAAATTTACACGTGGAAAGAAATGCCCATAAATGGCAAACTCAACCTTAAAATAAAGAGGAAAGAGAAAGGAATGCGCCACATCAGACATTAAATTATACTAAGGCCTAGTATGATAAAGATCATATGGTAAAAGTCGAAGAACAGATCAACAGAACAAAAAAAGCAGACCAGCAAAAGTTTAGAGATTAAACCCAAGTATGTATACTTTAGTGGGGACTTGACATATAATAAATGAACACTACAAATCAATGGAGGAAGGAAGGTTTGTTTAGTAGATGCTTCCAGGGAACTAGAGAAAATTTAAACAGGATCCCCACCACTGCATGTATAAGTGGACTCTAGGTGGATTGCAGACCTGCCTGTGAAAGGTAAAAGTATGTTAGAAGAAGAAAATACAGGAGAATGTCTTTGTGACCTGAAGGAGTAGGGGAAGGACTTTTTAAACAAAAAGCACAAACAGTGAGGGAAATAATTGAAGAGTTTTATTACATAAAAATTAAGAAGTCTTGTTCAGTGCTATGAAGAACACAATGGACAAAGTTAACAGAGAAAATACACAATGGTAAAAAAAAAAAATGTAGTATTTAAAACCAACAGAGAATTTATTTCTAGAACCAATAAGGAATTCATACAAAGCAATAAGGGATAGAAATTCCAATAGAAAAATGGCCAAAAGATATAAAATGATAATTTACAGAAGATGGAAAACCAAAGAGTATAACAACATGTTAAAAAAAAATTAAGAATCAGATAAAATTAGACAAAAAGAAAATCAGCCAAAAGAAAAAAGAAAAAAGAAAGAGCGGGCAGGCATGTGAGAATAAAGGCACTCACATGACTATCAAAGGAGTATGAGTGGCCTGGCCAGTGTGGCTCAGTGGTTGAGTTTCGACCTATGAATCAGGAGGTCACAGTTTGATTCCTGGTCAGGGCACATGCCCAGGTTGTA
>NW_005367209.1:5681409-5687732 GCF_000412655.1 Myotis brandtii
TTAACTTAGTAGGTTCAAGGACCAAAAAGGAGGTGTATCTGGAGCTGATGGGACCGGAGTGGGTGAAAGCCAGCTCACCAGGACCTCATAGGCCATAGAGAAAATTTCCATTTCATTTTGAATGCAGTGGAGAATCATTAAAGGGCCTTAGAAGAGTAACATAACAGGGCTGTTTTTTAAAAAGATCACCCTGATTGTTGTGTAAAGAAGAAAATTTAGGGGTCAAGAAAGGAAATGGTGAGACCAGCTAGGAAACAATTAAAGGAAGATGGCAGTGTGGCCTGGGATGGTGACCATGTTGCTGAGGAGCTACGAGTAAATGAGACACATTTTGAACCAGTTAAGACTTGCTGATAGAGTGGATGAAGGAGTGAGAGTTAACTAGGTTTGTGCCTTTGTGTCCAGGCCCATGGTGGCAATGAATTAGGGGAAACTGATGGAGGGCCATGTTTGGGAGAGAAAACCAAGAGTTTTAGTTGGGACACATTAATTTTGCTCCACCTATGAGACACTGAAGTGGAAGTATGAATTGGGGCAATTGTTAAAAGAATCTGGAACTTAGTAGAGAAAAGCATTTGGGCATCTTCACCTGAGAAGTAGTGTTAATAGAAAACTTGAATTGATCAATAATCAAGCCAAAGGGATAAAGGTCAAAATTCAAACTCCAGTATTTCGAGTGGATCTTGCTCTCAGTTACCCAGCCTCCTGCAATACAGGTGTCAAAACCTAAAAGAAAATACCACCAAACTGACTTCAACATTTTAGTAAAAGAAGAATACATTGTGACCAATAAGGTTTATTTAAGGAATACAAGGATGGTTCAAAACCAGGAAATCTATTAATAGGTTAAGAGAAAGAAAAAAAAAGATTCTCTGCAAATGTTGAAAAGTTTTTAATTAAAATCAACATTCATTTCTGATTTTTTTAAGTTGAAGTTGTTAAAATGGTTTCTACAGAACTAGAAGGTAGTTCCTTTCCATCAACAAGAATCACTATCACAACATATAGCCCACACCCTATCTTAATTAAAAAAGGAAAAGCATTCTCATTAATGTAGTAAACAAGGTAAGAATGCAAGCAATCACTCTTGTTATAGAATTTTTAACCAGGTATGATTTTCTACCTGGAAAATCAACCCAAAACATCTCAAAATACACAAGTGAGCCTATTAGGGTGGCAGTTTTTGAAATCAATATATAACAAAAAGAGTCCCCAAATTAATTGGAATTAAGTTAGAAGATTTAGCACGGAAAAAACAATCCACCCATAATGACCATAAACAAACAAATAAATAAATAAATAAAGAAAAATATCTAAGAGTTAATCTAATAAATAGTACTTTTATGAGGAATGTGATAAAATTTTAATTAAAGACATAAAGGAAGACTAGAAAAAAAGAGAAAGACATAAAGTCTTTCGTTGGGAAAACCAATACTGAAAGATACCACTTCATTTCAAAATAATCCAGAAAGTTAACAGTTTTAGTCAGAATTCAAAGGAGATTTCAAAGAACATGAGGAAATGATACTCAAAATTAAGAAGACTGAAGAAACTATTGAACAGGAAGAAAATCTAGGGCACACTTAGCCTGCCAGGTGTTAGAATGCATTGCAAAGCTGCAATAAATAAGATCACATGGCATTGGCACATGAACAGAATGACAGAGCAATGGAACTACAGAAGGTCCAAAAAAAGATCCATAGATTACCCCAATCATCCTATTCCCTCCCATGTGTACAAGGAGTCAGAGCCGGTAGGAACCTGCCCAGTGGTTGTATGCCACGGGTCAAATTTCTGATACCCACAACATGTTACAACTTGAAACCTAGTTAAATTGGGAAGTGGCACCAAACAGCGTCCCCACCAATCCCCACCGCCCTGAGGAAATTTCCCGAATTAAGTAGAACTCATTTGTTATACAGTAGATCCTCCTTATCTGTGGGGAATACATTCTAAGACTCCTAGTGGATGCCTGAAACCATGGATAGTACTGAAACTTACATATACTATTTTTTTTCTGTATATACTTATCTATGGTAAGTTTGATTTATAAAATAGGCACACTAAGAGACCATTAACAGCTGATAATAAAATAGAACAATTTTAACAATATACTGTAGTAAAAGTTATGTAAATGTGGTCTCTCTCTTCTCTCAAAATATCATCCTTGCCCTAGCTGGTTTGACTCAGCATCAGCCAGAGGACTGAAGGGTCCAGGGCTTGATTCCAGTCAAGGGCAGTCAAGGGCATGTACCTTGGGTGCAGGCTCGATCCCCTGTGCTGGTCAGGGCACGTGTGGGAGGCAACCAATTGATGTCTCTCTCACACTGATGTTTCTCTCTCTGTCTCTCCCCCATCCCTTCTACTCTCTCTAAAAATCAATGAAAAAAATATCCTCGGGTGAGGATTAACAACAACAACAAATATATATTTCACCCTTCATGATGTGAGATGATACAATGCCTATGTGACAAGATGAACTGAGGTGCTCAGACCTGTGTTCAATTTAAAACTCATGACTTGCTTATTTCTGGGATTTTTCCATGTAATATTTTCAAACTGAGGTTTACCATGGGTAACTGAAACTGCAGAAAGCAAAACCATGGATAAAAGGGGACTACTGTATTTTAATTTTTTTGAGATCATTGCCCTTTACGGAATCTGATGCAAGCTATACCAAATTTTGCAAAGTATTTTGGGCTTTTCACTACTCTGAAGCCCAGTTCTGGATTGAACAGGGCAAAGGTCCCGAACCTGATCCATCTCAGAATTACTTACGGAGCTTTTAAAAAGCAACATTGCTGGAGCCTATCCCAGGCCAGCAGCCAGGGAGTTTCTAGCGATGGGATTTGGGACTTTATAATAAAACTTCCCTGGGAATTGCACTTCTAGCCAGGCTTCGGAGCTAGGTCCCCAGAAGCCCAACGCTTAACATTATAATGCTTTTCATAAAAGGGCACACCTCCCTTGATGTGATCACACAATACAATGACAGTAGTAAGTAGAATACCAGAAGTAAAAAGATGAACAAATTGAGAAAAAAATTCTCCCCACTGTAGGAACTCCTGCACACACTATTTACTCAAGGATGACTTTATGATGCTGTAGCCATAAGCTCATTAGATACAGGCATGCTCTGAATGTTTAATACGAGGCAGTTCACAGCTGACATAGTCACCTTGGAAGAGGAAATAAGATCCGAAAAGGGAGAATGGGATAGGTAAATTAAAACTACAGCTTAGCAAAACTTTCCCCTCAAAACTTTTCATCAGTTGGTTGATAGTCACCTTCAGAGTTAATTTGGTGCAGGAATGTTTACGTTATTGTTTTATTTTTATACTAGAGGCCCAGTGCATGAAATTTGTGTGGGGGGAAGGGGCGTCCCCTCAGCCCAGCCTGCACCCTCTCCAATCTGGGACATCCCTCTCACAATCCTGGACTGCTGGCTCCTAATCGCTTACCTGCCAGCCTGCCTGGTTGCCCCCAACTGCCCCCCCCCCGCCATCTTGGTCACCCCTTACTGCCCCCGCTGCCAGCCTGGTCGCCCCCACTGCCTCCCTCTGCTGGCCCAATCGCCCCCAACTGCCCTCCCCAGCCAGCCAGATCGCCCCCAACTGCCCTCCCTTGAGGGCCCAATCGCCCCCAACTGCCCTACCCTGCCGGCCTGATTGCCCCCAACTGCCCTCCCCTGATGGCCTGGTCGCCCCCAACTGCCCTCCCCTGCCAGGCTGGTTGCCTACAACTGCCCTCCCCTGCCGGCCATCTTGTGACCACATGGGGGCAGCCATCTTGTGCAAGGGCATGACAGTCCATCTGCATATTACCTCTTTATTATATAGGATTCTATATTAAAATATCTTCTTCAATCTAAAGTTCATTTTCTTCTTCTCCCCGCCTCCCACTGACCCTCTCCACCCTATTCCCCTCGCCCCCACCCAGGCCTTCACAGCACTATAATTTTTTTGAGAAAATTCCATACTGTTTTCCATTGGCTGCTCCAATCTGCATTCCCATTATCTACTTTCATCTATTTCTTTAGCCCCAGGCAAGTTACGTTTGTGGCCCTCTTTCTAATGTTTTGACAATTTCTTCAAAATAAGTTTTCTGACTTGTAAACAGAAGATTATCAATTCAGTGCTTTTTGTGGCCCTCTTTCTAATGTCTTGACAATTTCTTCAAAATAAGTTTCTGACTTGTAAACAGAAGATTATCAATTCAGTGCTTTTTTTAAAAATTATTTTTAAATGGCTGCTGCCTTATATAATTCAGCATGATTCTAGAGAAAACTGTGGCCTTTTCTCTGCAAAATCAAGCTGATTTTACAAGAAAGGGTGATGCTATAGGTGTGAGGTACACATACAGGTCTCCAGAGCAGGAGCTTGTGATCACAGCCTTTCTAGACCCTATTTTCTGAGACAATTGGGGACTTTCAACCATCACAAGACCAAAGACATTCCACAGGGTACTTACATCTGTTGTGGCTCAGCTAAGTTGGATCTGTGCCTCCAGGAAGACAACGCTTCTTCGGCTTGGCTGAAACTGTTCAGTTTTCAAATATATTCAGGAGACCTTAAAAACAAAAAGAAAAAAACTGGAATTGGTAAATAAATCTGAAATATGATCCCTTAAAAGAAAAGCTTAATATATAAATTTTCAAACCACCAATAAATCTATTCCAGAAAAGGGGAAATATTTTATAAGAGAAATGAGGTCAGCTAAAAAAGCAAACATGACACAGATCATTCTTTCACACATAAAAAGCAGAGTCCATTTCATTGAAAAAATTATTTAGAAAAGCAATACATCAACAATATTAAAATCACCTAGAATTATTAAAACTTTCTTGCTTTTGCTTTTCCTTTTAGATTTTACACATATGCATTCATTATAAATAGTTTAGTAACCTGCATTTAGACCTGTCAGTTTCTTCCCAGGTACCACAGGCTTTAAATTATGACTTTTGATGATTACATAAGTTCCTTTCTGTTAATATGCCATGATTTCCTAGCTACTGCTCTGCTGTTACACATTTAGATTGTTTCCCATTTGGTTCTAATTTTGTATCATTCTGCCCCAAATATGTGCTTGTTATTTTATTTTGTTTGGCTTTTATTGCCAAGTAAATGCCCAGGAATGGGATTTCTGGGTTATAGCTTCTGACTTCTTAATGCGTGATCTGATTGCTTTACAAAAAAGTTTAACATACTGATTCACAATGTCCCCAGTGGGGTGTGACTAAGGAAATAAATGTATATATACCAATGGTCTACTTTACATAGATGGTTAACGTTAATCTTTAACAAACTCTGGAAGTAGGTATCCTTTCCTCTATTTTATGAATGGACAAAAGAAGGACTAGGAAATTAGGGAACTGGCCCAGTCATGAAGGTAGTTGCAGAGCTATCTTTCTAACCTCAAAGCCCCGCCACCTCCCCAGATAACTGGAATATGCAAATTTCAGGGGTTGCTGTTAACATATAAAATGAAAATCCAGACTTGCTTTACTTTGTGTTTTATTCTGTAAATGATTCATCATTTCACCATTTATCTGTTATAATCTTGACATTTTCCTTTCACGAGTATGAAAAACTTGTGTCAGGTACAAATAATACATAAATCACATCCTAGCTCTGCTTTCTTTCACTTTCCAGTTAGTTCTTGTTTTATTATAAGAGCCCCTCTGTGTTTGTGTGGGAAAAACGTTCCTTTTCACTGTTTTTTTTTCCCTTCTTTTCCAGAAGTCTGACATTTTCATTCAATTTTCTGTTCCTTACATTTTCTGATAATTTGATTTGTAAAAATCGTTAATCCTATGCTACCTGGAGTTTTTTTTTTTGCAAGGAAAGGGCAACATCTCCAATGCTCAGCTTGGGAGAACTGCGTATTAAACCGTGAGGCTCTGAGTACAGGGAGGATAATCATGATCAGGGGGTGAGGTTGCATTCTGCTATGTATGAACCCGGAGATGAGGAAATGAAAAACAGAAAGCAGAGGCTCTGAGATGGTTAGGGGAGGAGGTGATGGCGGTGGGCTTACGATTTAAAAAAAATCTGTTATAGCTTCCACAAAGAGTAAATGGAAAAAAACACCACCACAGAAGGGGCAGTGCTGCCAGATTTCTCCCCATTACTTAAAAAACAAACGTGAAGGCACCTCCCGCACAGATGGAGGAGGATGGCTCTGCGAGGGGCGCCGCCGGCCCGCCCCCCCCTCCCTCGGAGCCCCTCCAAATAGCTGAGTCCTCTCCTTCCAGAGGAGCAGGAAAGAAAGGGAAAAGCGAAGGCTGCCGGGGCGCCACACGAGGGGCGCAGGAGACCCTCGGT
>NW_005367209.1:5687975-5688207 GCF_000412655.1 Myotis brandtii
ACTTTCCCGGACCCGCAGCCCCTCGAGTCCTGCGACTCGTCATCCCGCTCTCGCCGTGGACACGCGTGTGGGTGCGTGTGTGTTGGGGGGCGGGGAGGGTTGCGGTCAGACACCTCCGTACCACCTACATCCCCCCTAGGGGGTTTGGCTAGCGCGCCCCCACCCCCATTCCGAATAAAAGGGGTGCCCGAACCAGAAAGGCACAACCAGCTGCGTCATGGAACACCACCGC
>NW_005367209.1:5688643-5705447 GCF_000412655.1 Myotis brandtii
CCGAAAAGGTGTTGTTCTGCCGGGCAGGGCCGGGGGATCTGAGTCACCGGGAAGAAATGAGTTGAGATTCGTTTAAACACCTATGTCAGCTGATACCTCTCCCGGTGTCATCACTGCCAGACGTTGCTCATTGACTATTAAAAACCATATTTAAAGGGGAATTCGGCCCAAAGCGCCTACTCCCCTGTTACATAATGGAAAACTCGAGAAAATGGAACGTTGGGGAATGAGAAAGGAATCTTTGGAACTTGGGCCACCAGAAATTTCTGAGGAGGAAAAAATGTTTGCTACCCTGGATTGAGCCCAATGTTTGCAAATTTCCATATAAATCATTAAAATGGGAGGCCTAGGAAGGGGGCCTCTAGCCATCACCTGCTCCTTCATTTAGTCAGTTTCTGCTCCTCGTTATATGCAAAAGAGATGATTTAGATCATGATATTTACGAATGAGAAAAATGCACGCCATTGAGCAAGTCCACTCTGCACACTACAGAATGGTGTATTCTTGCTCATTATTCCTGCCAAGAAATTAGGGGTTTGTCTCACGAAAGGGATGGTCAGCGATGAAGTGATAGAAGGACAGGTGGTAGGGTTAGGGGGACCATATAAATTACTATCCAAATTGGGGTGCTTTTGAGAGTGAAAGGAGCACCAAAATTAAGCCTTGTCAAGGGACATAAACCAGCACTATCCTAGGAAAAGAATGGGACATCTAGTCCCCTCCTTAAGGGCAAAAGTTTCCAAAACAGGACTTGGATTAAATACTTGTATCCCAGGGCCATCACCCACCTAGGAGGCAATAAGTGGTGAGGGTAGGGAGAAGCCAGGAGAACTGTACTGAGTGGAGTGCTGTGAAACAGCTGAGGGTGACATTGACATGAGTGTGGGTGGGGCCCTGAAAGATCTGCTGGGAAGGGGAAATGAATGGTCTGGAAGATGTGGCCACTGGAGGGAGATCATTCAGTAACAGAGAACTGGATTTTGGCCAGTTAGAAATGAGCGTTGGGTAGCAATGCCAGCCTGTTTTCTATCCATCAGTCTTATGTAATGACTAGAGGCCCGATGCACTAAATTTGTGCAAGAATAGGCCTTCCTTCCCCCGGCTGCTGGCACTGGCTTCCCTCCAGCACCCAAGACCCGGGCTTCCCTCCCAACCCTGGCTTCATCTGGAAGGAAGGACTTCCATCTGGTCTAATTAGCATATTATGCTTTTATTATTATAGACTAGAAGCCCGGTGCACGAAATTCATGCATGCGTAGGGTCCCTAGGCCTGGCTGGCGATCAGGGCTATTAGGGGCCTTGCCACTGCTGGCTGGAGCCTTCCTTTGTTCCATGCTACCCCCTGGTGGTCAGGACTCATCATAGTGAGCAACTGAACTCCCAGTCTCCTGGTCAAACTCCTGAGGGGACACTTTGCATATTAGCCTTTTATATATATAGACTAGAGGCCCGGTGCATGAAATTTGTGCAGGGGGGGGTGTCCCTCAGCCCAGCCTGCACCCTCTCCAATCTGGGACCCCTCGGGGGATGTCCAATTGCCGGTTTAGGCCCACAGGGATCGGGCCTAAACCAGCAGTCGGACATCCCTCTCACAATCCGGGACTGCTGGCTCCCAACCGCTCGCCTGCCTGCCTGCCTGATTGCCCCTAACTGCTTCTGCCTGATCCCCCCCTAACCCAGCCGTGGGCAAACTACAGCCCGTGGGCCGGATCCGGCCCGTTTGAAATGAATAAAACTAAAAAAAAAAAAAAAGACCATACCCTTTTATGTAATGATGTTTACTTTGAATTTATATTAGTTCACACAAACACTCCATCCATGCTTTTGTTCAGGCCCTCCAGTCCAGTTTAAGAACCCATTGTGGCCCTCGAGTCAAAAAGTTTGCCCACCCCTGCCCTAACCACTCCCCTGCCAGCCTGATCGATGCCTAACTGCTCCCCTGCTGACCTGATCACCCACAACTGCCCTCCCCTGCCGGCTATCTTGTGGCGGCCATCTTGCGACCACATCGGAGCCGTCATCTTGTGCAAGGGCATGACGGTCAATTTGCATATTACCTCTTTATTATATAGGATTATGTTGACAGTACTTATAGAGCCTTACCTTCTTTCCTCAGAGATGGCTTATTGGGGAGGTGAAATGGGGCAGTGTAGCATCTCTGAGTCTGGGGCTGGAGTGGGTGACCAGATCAGATTAGGTAAGAGGCTGGCTTCCCCCTGCCACGCGGGACTCTGGAAAGCTTGGTTAGAAGATGCTTGAACTCAGCTTTTTGTCACAGGAATCCTACATCTACTGGCTGAAGGCTCTGCTTCCTTCTCTCCCACCAGGAAAAGGCTCAAAAAGCAGAGAGGATTTTAAAAAGGCAGGGATGAAGGAACCAAAAGGGTTGCCTTATGTCCTATTCTGGCTATTACTGCTATGTAACAACCACCCCCAAACAACCAACATTTTCCTTTGCCTGTGAATTGTGTAGGCCAGGGAGTCCGACAGGCAGAGGGTGTTGGCTCTGCCCCGTTATACTTGAAGACTCAAAATCTGAGGGTGACTTGAGAGCTGAGGGTCAGAATCACTTAAAGCAGTGGTTCTCAACCTTCTGGCCCTTTAAATACAGTTCCTCATGTTGTGACCCAACCTTAAAATTATTTTCGTTGCTACTTCATCACTGTAATGCTGCTACTGTTATGAATCGTCATGTAAATATCTGATGTGCAGGATGGTCTTAGGCGACCCCTGTGAAAGGGTCGTTCGACCGCCAAAGGGGTCGCGACCCACAGGTTGAGAACCGCTGACTT
This sequence comes from Myotis brandtii, assembly GCF_000412655.1. Taxonomy (NCBI): domain Eukaryota; kingdom Metazoa; phylum Chordata; class Mammalia; order Chiroptera; family Vespertilionidae; genus Myotis; species Myotis brandtii. Next base: position 5,691,436 of record NW_005367209.1, read on the forward strand.
AAAGGCTCTTTCACTTGCATGACTGACAACTGGACTAGATGATTAGCTGTGCTGATCAGAGTGCCTCCACATGGCCTCTCCATGAGGCCTGGCTTCTTCCCTGCGTGGCTGTCTCAGGTTTGACGGATTTCTTACATGGCTTCTTAGGACTCCAAGTGTGTGTTTCAGCAGACAAAATGGAAGCTACATTGCCACTTCCCCCCTAGTCTGAGAAATCACATAATCTCACTTCCACGGCATACTATTGACCAAAGTAGTCATATGCCCACCCAGAATCAAGGGTAGGAGATATAGATCACATCTCTCAGTGGGAGGAGTACCAAAGAATTTGTGATTAAAAAACAAACAAACCTTGCCATAAGAGGGTTAGTGGTCTGGCCTGTAGATTCTTAGGGCCTTTCATTGACCTTATGGACCACACCGGGGTGGGCAGCCCACAGAAGGAAGCTTTTTAAATGGCCCTACATCGTCCCTCATCCCAAGCCCATTTACAATCTCCTTTCCTGCCACCACACCACCATATTCCAGGTTAAGCAAGGAAGGCCATTTTCCGGACTTTTAGAATATGGCTGAGGGTTTGTCCTCTGGGGCTTGTCTGGTGGCCTTATGGACCCCTGCTGTGCTAAGTTTCACATCAAGTCATTCTTCGGAAGACTCCCTTCACATTTCCTGTGTCCTGGCTCAAAGTTATTTGTCAATATTACTTAGATCCTCCTCAGCAAATATGAAGACGCTAAAGAAGTCAAACTCTAAACTTATCTTATTCACAAAAGGAGAACTATTTCATTCAACAAATAATTTATTGAGCACCATGTGTGAATTAGATAGTTCAGGTCTGACCTCAGACATCAGAGGGAATGTAGGAAACCGCATAGAAAGTGGCCAAGTCACGAGGTCCTAACAGCTTATGACAAGGTGTTTAGATTTTAATTAAATGTGATAGGAAGCTCTTGAAGCTTTAAGCAGGGGAGTGATATGACCTGATTTGACTAAAAGACCACTCTTGTTGCAGTATGTGGAAAAAGTGGAAGCAGGAACTCGTAGGTGGCTTTTGCAGTGGTCCTGGGAGAGAAAATGGTGGCTTGAACTAGGGTGGTGGGCAGGGGGGTGGATTCTAAAATGGTCAAAAATAGAGGAAGACCAAGTTCTAGAGGGATCACATTTTAGAGAAGTTCCTTCCCTTTTGGTTATATTGAGTTTGAGATGTCTGTGTAACTCCCCCAATGGTGAAACTGGGGATTCTGGACCTCAACGTAGAGGGTTTGCGCGGGAGGGAGGGTTGGTGCTGAAGATGTGCATTCAGAAGTTGTCAGTATATACTAGTAGATGGTTTTCAAAGTCATGGGCTTGGATGATAACAACAAAGAAGAAAGTGTAGTCAGACAAAAGAATTGGAATCAGGACCGAGTCATGAGGAACACTAATGGTTTATATCAGCAGTTCGAAATCTTAGTGGTGACAGCCAGTGAGGTAGGAGGGAAACCAAGAGGGTTCCAGAAGCTGAGAAGAGTGTGTTTCAAGAATGCAGGAATCAACTGGGGAGAGACCGAATAGACAGGAAAGAGCCCACTGGAGTTGGTGACATGGAAGTCTTTATGGGGACTTGATGGGAGTAGCTTCAGTAGAGTGATGGGGACAGAAGTAAATTAAAGAGGGAATGGAAGGTGAGGGGATAGAGACAACTATTCTGAGTTTTATCCTGAGGGGAGCAGAGTATTGGGTAGTAGTTGGAGGAGAGTGTAGGCGACAGGGAGGGTATTTTGAACTCTCACAATGAGGGATCTCTTCAGGGATATTCACGTCCTTAAAGACCCGATTCCTTCCCTCTCTCCACTCTGCCCTCCCAGGCTGGAGTCTGATGGCTGCAGCAATTTGAGGTACCGCATCAGAAATCACTACAGGCAGAGGAAGAGGACAGCCAGCTTATTTTTGTGGTCTCCTCTTAGGAGTGAGGAACATTTTCTCTAAAGATGTGTGCTCATGAAGTGAAAGAGAAGTCAATACATTGAAGTCAATACAGTACAGGGCAGCTCATGTCTGCGCACTCTTTTTAGAATATATATATTTTTATTGATTTCAGAGAGGAAAGGAGAGAGAGGGAGAGATAGAAACATCAATGTTGAGAACCATTGATCGGCTGCCTCCTGCATGCCCCCTACTGGGGATTGAGCCTGCAACCTGGGCATGTGCCCTGATCAGGAATCCAACCATGACTCTGGTTCATAGGTTGACGCTCCACTGAGCCACGCTGGCCAGGCTGTCCACTCTTTAATGTTTCCTCGATGGCTAGACTCCAAGGTCTGGGATTAAGATTATGTGAAAGGGCCCTGATCACGCTTCTGGGCTGCAGTCCTGCCCAGCCACTTGTCCCTTCTTTAACTACAGTGTTGAAACTCCACTCAAGCTGTTTCCTCAGCCCTGAATTTCTTCACCCTACCTCTCTTCTGTGGGGTTCTAGTTCAGATGGGTCCCCCTCTGAAATCTTTCCTATTGCCCCATCAAACCCAACCTTCTTATTCCTGCTCTGGTAGCAACTGGCTTGTACCATCCAGTCCCGTTTTGGTCAGCCCCATTATTTATCTCTCAGTCTTTAACGAGGTTGTAAATGCTGGGAGGAGAGCCTCCGGGCTTTGCAGATGGTAGGTGCCCAGGAAAATCAGCTGAAGATGTCCTAAGTGTGGTTGCCTCCCCCAGCCATTCGTTTTACTCTTGTTCTTGTTTTCCCCTTGGCTCCAGCAGTATTGTTCCTTTTCTCTGTCTATGTAGTTATGTGTGAGGTCATCTAGAACCTTTGCCACACTGGGGTCCTTCACTTGCTTTCTTCTGCATCACAGGTTTTATGGAATAAACTGTTCGGTTTTGTCAGCATTCCTTTGTCTCCCCGCCAGGCTTGGCTTCTGACTTGATCTATTGTTCTGGAAACTGGAGCTTTCCTGTATTTAGAGGGCAGTTCCTGGAACATCAGTAATCTTTCTTGTCATCAACCAAATGATTCTAACACCCAATTCCAACATGGGTGTGTGTGGTTTCCGCCACCATTAAGTCATGCTCTGAAGATAGGTGGGTGTCCTGTAATTCAACTCAATTCCAACATCAGATCCCACAGGTTAAGGCAGTGGTTCTCAACCTGTGGGTCGCGACCCCTTTGGTGGTTGAATGACCCTTTCACAGGGGTCGCCTAAGACCATCCTACATATCAGATATTTACATTAGGATTCATAACAGTAGCAACATTACAGTTATGAAGTAGCAACGAAAATAATTTTATGGTTGGGTCACAACATGAGGAACTGTATTTAAAGGGCCAGAAGGTTGAGAACCACTGGGTTAAGGGTTCAGTCTCGCAAGAGTGGCTCTCACAACTCATAGAAACATGACACTTACTGGATCAATGGTTTATTAAAAAAGAAATAACTCAAGAACAGCCGGACGGAAGAGATGCATAGGGCCAGGTATCGGGAAAGGATATGGAGCTCCCATGCCCTCTCCAGACACGCCACTCTCTCCAAATCTCCATGCATTCACCAACCCAAGTGCTTTCTGAACCAGCCTCCGGTCCCCTCCCTGGAAATCAGGGGGTGGAACTGAAAGTTCCAAATCTCTATTCATAGTTGGTTTCCTTGGCAACCAGCTCCCATCCTTAGGTGCTTTCTAAAAGTCACTCACTAACATAAACCCAGTTGTGGTGGAAAGGAGCTTGTTATGAATGAGACACCCATGTCACTTTTGGGGCTCTGAAATGATTTGAGGACAAGAGGCCAAGTATTATGATGAAAGATGCTCCCATTGCCTTATCGCACAGGAAATCCCAAGAGTTGTGGGAGCTGTGAGCCAGGAGCCATAGGTGAAGGCCAAATATATGTGAGAAACATATTTTGGTCATCTGAATGACCAAATATATATTTCTTATACATCATAACATCACACGGGTGAAGTCAGCTGCCACACTTGGCGTGTACAGTTACCTTCTTTTTTCATTGATTCTGCATAAGGCATATCAGAGCAAATTGATACAGCCTAGGGAAGGGTGCTACTGGGGAGAAGCTTTTCCTCTCATGCATTTTTAACCCCAAATTAATACTGATACATGAGGTAGGTAATGGTTTTATCATATGCTTCAACACCTGAGAGGAGTAATTGCACCCATTATCCTCTCTGCTGCAGAATCTGATATTCTTGCTGTCAGTGTAAGAAATGCCCAAACCTGTGGAGAATCTTTATTGAGTTTATTTGAGCCAAACCGATGACAATTGCCGGGAAGCAAAATCTCAATGAATTGAGAAAATGCTCCAGAGAATGGCAGATTTGAAGTGATTTTCAACCATTTTCATCTCATGGCACACATAAACTAATTCCTAAAGTTATGCAGCATACCAAAATATATCTTTTGCCAATCTGACTAAAAAATAGGTATACTTTAAAAAAATGTTTTAAATATGTTTTTATTGGTTTCAGAGAGAGGAAGGGAGAGGGAGAGAGAGATAGAAGCATCAATGATGAGAAAGAATCATTGATTGGCTGCCTCTTGCATGCTCCCTACTGGGGATCAAACTGTGACCTCTTGGTTCATGAGTTGATGCTCAACTACTGAGCCATACCAGCTGGGCAGGTATAATTTTGATTCATTCACACCAGATGATTATTGTGTTGGCTGTTGTCATTTTTTTTTTTTAATCTAAGGCAGTGGTTCTCAACCTTGGCTGCACATTAGAATCACCTGGGAATCTTTTTAAAATCCTGATTTCTGGGCCTCATCCTCCGGAAATTCTGTTTCTTTGTTACTAATGTTGTGGCCCCACCCCATAACAAAGAAACAGAATTTCCGGAGGATGAGGCCCAGAAATCAGGATTTTAAAAAGATTCCCAGGTGATTCTAATGTGCAGCCAAGGTTGAGAACCACTGATCTAAGGGAAAAGAGGTCAGTCCCCTGACTAAATAGTCAGGCATTACATGTTTTAAAATGTTTTGCAGCACACTGATTGAAAATCGCTGCATTAGAATGAAAGGAGAAGAGGGAAGGAGGGTTACACAAAATCCATTAGTGTAGATTAAGGAGGAAGGACAAAGCAAAGTGGGGGAATCTCTGGCACTGGGTAAAAAGGCAAAATAGAGAAATCTTCTTTTACTTTGGTGGGTACAGGATAGTTAGTGAACATTCACAGCACATGGAGAGGGTACGCAGGGAACAAGGTAACAAGGAGCGGTTCCAGGACCTCCTGCTCTGGTGCAGGCGGCTGTGCCTTGATGGGCCTGGAAAAGGTTACTCTGCCATTTCAGAGGTGTGCTCTCTTAGTGTGAAAAGACAATAGACGGGTTCACTTAAGGTAAAGATCCACCTTTGCCCAGGAAGCTATAGCCCTAGGATATGACTACCCACCATGAGTGTTCAGACCATCCTATGTGGTTACTTTTGGTCTCTGAGTTTATAAGGCCCACCATCCAGGACTCCCCCGAGCTTGTCAGATTTAGTATGTGGTCCCTTTTAATCTACATTACTCATTACACCTTCCAGATTAATTTTATAATTGTGTTGAATTCCAACAGACTCCTGGTTAGGATTTTTTATTGGAATAGCATTGCCTTTATGAATAAATGTGTGAAGGATCGACATCTTTATGTGCTATGGACTGAATGTGTTCATATGCTCAAGCCCCAATCCCCAATGTGATGGTATTCGGAAGTGGGGCCTTTGGGAGGTGATTAGGTCACAATGATGGAGCCCTCATGAGTGGGATTAGTGACCAGAGAAGAAGAGACGTGAGATTGATGACCCCTCCCCCAGGCAAGTTAGGGTACAGCAAGAAGACAAGCCAGCAACACAGCTCTCACCAGGAACCGGATTGGGAAGCATTTTGATTTCGGACTTCCCAGCCTCCAGGACTATGAGAAATAAATTTCTGCCATTTAAGCCACCCAGTCTGTGGTGTTTTATTATAGTAGCTCAAGCTGACTAAGACACTATGTAACATATCTTGCTCCCAAATCAGGAAAATACAAATCTGTTTACTCAGGTGGTTTTGGGTACCTTCCAATAGAGTCATGGCAGATGCTATGGATGTTTCATCCTACATCCACCTGAGTTCACCTGTACAGGTTTTCAGAATACTCACACCTTCCCATCTCAAGGCCTGCATCTCTCTTGTCTGCCTAAGGTCTTTCTCTGGCGCCATGCCAGCTTGTCTTCACTTTAAGAGGAGCACCCCCAAAATGTGGGGAGCCAGGGCTCCCAGGGCCATCCTCATTACTGGAAGATGTGAGTTGGTGGATGGATGCTTCAGCTACCCCACCTTGTGTTTGGCTGACCTGAGTTGTGCTTCCACATTCTCCCAAAAGGTCCCCCATTGGATGTAGCCTCAGTAGCCCACAGTGGTAACTACCCGACTTTTCTGGGCGTTTCATGTTTCCCACTTCCTTATTATGCTTCCTGAAATCACCTCCCAAATAAACCACCTGAGTCTCAGTGTCAACTTTTGGTGAACCCGAAGCTAAGACTACAAGTTTTGTAATTTGCCTCGGTTATTAAGAGTTGCTATTTTGAATGCCCATGTTGCTTCAACAGTACATATACAATCAGCTATTTGGCTACTGACAGCTTTGAACTAGGCAAGACTGTTGTATTCCTGGGAAGGATGCAGTTAAAATTTGCATAAATAATTGACTTGTAAAAATAACACATCGCAGAAAAAAAAAACACACACACACAAAAAAACAAAACCCCGAACAGTGCACAAGTAGAATTAGAAGCATGATAAAATATTGAACTGCTTTTTCCCCTCCATATTTTTGTTTTATTTCTGCCTCATAAATGTCTGACACTTGTAGAGGGAAGGAAGGAAGGCTGCAACTCTGAATGAGTAACATGAAAGCAAGCCCTGGTAAAGGAGAAGTCGGTTGAGCATTCCCCAGGAAATACTCAAATAGTAATGAAAGGAGACAGGTTCTGTAGCAGTAGTTGTGGGAATAAATGGTGTGGCCATCTGGGATACAGTGTGCATGTGGTAGGGAGGCACACGGGGTCATGGTAAATAGGAGCAGAGCGTGGCCCCCAGATCGGTGACCTGGGTATTGGTGGGGAGGGCTTACTTCTAAGACTGCAAGTGGTTGTGAAGGGCTTGTTATGGATGTTTGTATGGTCCTCAGATGGGCTTTACAAGTGCAAGACATCCTTTGCTCCGGTGTGGTTTGGGGGGGGGGGGGCCCGGGCCTGGCCCTGAACAGACCCTTTGGGTTTCCTGGCTCTGGCTGCTCAAAGCCACTCTGGTGGAAAGCACCTGACAATCAGAACGTGGCTGGCAAACCTCCTGCAAGAGTGAAAGGATTTGGACCTCTCCCTGCTTTTCCGAGCTGCTCTGGGAATTGGTACAGAGCAGGGAGTCTGGCATTTAGTTTCTAATCTGATTGCCTTTGCCAAAAACGCCCTTGCCTTGTTTTTAAAACATTCTGTACTCATGTCACTCTTCTCTGGGAGCAACACTTTCTTGTCAGCTGCAGCCCAGGAAGCTAGCCCTCTGACCCCATGCTTGCTCTTTCCTCAGGGATCTATGGGTTCTCATGGCCGTGGGTTTAGCTTGTGTGAGGCTGACCAGCTGGGGGAAGGGAGGGCTCAGGTGGGGTGCCTCAGCTTTAACATGAGCTGTGTCCCTCTCTGGACCACAGCCGAGTCCATCAGGGGCCTGACACCCTGGCAGTGGGGTGCCTGCCGGGAGCCCCAAGGGAGAAGGTTTGTCTGAGGGGAGAAATGTCAACCAGACAAGCTTGGCCTAGTAGCACAGAGAATTTGTCCCTTGTGTTTGTCTGTTTTGGCCCTGTTTAGGGGTGCCACGAATGGTAAAATGGAACGTATTTTTACCACATGAATCTTAAAAGTCTCTGAGGAGGAGGAACAGGTGTTCTTACTTCTGCTTGGGACTCTGTGGGCCGCAGGGTCGGAAGGCCCTCAGGCATCCTGCGGTTCCAGAACCTCCGCAGCGGTGACTGGCGTGGCCTTGGAGGAGCCCGGCTCCCACAGCCGTGCAGCCTGAGAAAGGAACTTGATCTTCACGAATACACATAAACACACGTCTCGTGTTCCTGAAATCCAGGCAAAAGGTGCTTTGCCGGGGACTAGTCCTACATTAGTAGACAAGGAGCACAGATGTTTCCCAAATCTGTCTTGAGTGCTGAACTTTTAACTCACATTCTAGACCAGTGGTTCTCAACCTTCTGGCCCTTTAAATACAGTTCCTCATGTTGTGACCCCCAACCATAAAATTATTTTCGTTGCTACTTCATAACTGTAATGTTGCTACTGTTATGCATCGTAATGTAAATATCTGATATGCAGGATGGTCTTAGGCGACTCCTGTGAAAGGGTCATTCAACCGCCAAAGGGGTCTCGACCCACAGGTTGAGAACCGCCGTAACTTTCAGCTCTTTATTTGTCTCAGTGGGGACAATAAAAACAAAGAAGCATTTATAAAGGAAGCTTATTTCCTCTTCGGGTCTCCCCTGTCTCTGATGATAACACGATTTGCTTGTGCTGACGTCCAGTGACATTACGAATGGACCTTGCTTTTGACGGGTTTCTGAAAATTTGCATTGTAATTCAAGATGTTTAAAAAATGACAGTGTGAAAATATGTCAAAGCGGCGTTAACCTTTCAAACGATCATTTTGTAGGGCCCATCATTCCTTAATGTGCTTTGTAGGGCCATATTCTCCGATGCTGGGCTTGCAAGGCACATCTTCAAGCACCGTTCACGTCACCCTGTGGGCCGCCAGCACCTGGCAGCCCCTCTGTGCCCTCCCCTCAGCCGGAACTTTCCTTTTGCTTTGAGTATTGGCAGCCAGGGTCAGCTTCCGGGCCTGCTGCTCTGAGCACAATGTTCTTTCCCTCAAAGGCCGTGGTGTGACTTACTGTCGGTGTCTCACACATTAAAATTCTAACTCTCCCGACGTCTATTCTCTACTGTGTTTGCAGAAATGTTGTGTACTCGTCCTGTGGGATTTTCTTGAGAGGCAAATAAAGAGTTTAATTGTTTTCATCTTCGGATGGACTGTTATTCCTTTGACTGTGATTTTATGCCAAGACTGAACTGAGAACAGGAACTGGCTTTCTTTCTTTCTTTTTTTTTTTTAAAGAACGTTACATTTTATTTTTAATTACAGTTTATATTCAATATTATTTTGCACAAGTTTCAGGTATACAGAATAGTGGTTGCACAACCATATACTTCACAAAGTGTTTCCCCTGATATTTCCAGTACCCACCTGGCACCATACACAGACATTACAATATTATTGGCTGTATTCCCCGTGCTGTTCTTTACATCCTGTTCTTTACGTTCTTTGGTATTTTGTAATTACCAATCTGCACTTCTCAATCCCTTCACTTTTTTTTACCCAGTCCTCCAACCCCCTCTCCTCTGGCAACTATCAGTCTGTTTTGTGTGTCTATGAGTCTGTTACGACTGGTTTTATGTCAGTTGTAAATGTCTTGACTAGGATAACAATGGAAAATGCCAGAAAATTTAAAAATGAGTGATATCTGACCCCCCCCCCCCCCCCCCCCCCCCCCCCCCCCCCCCCCGCATCAAATAGTTAATGGCATACAGTGGCAGCAAAATTGAGGGCAAATTAACAATTTGAATGTAAAAATGGTTGGAGGTTATGTCAGAGTTCCTACTCAGTCCGTTCTTCTGAATAAACTAAATGAGACAAACCAGGACTGGAAATGCTACGTTTAAAGCAATCTAAAAAATCATTCTGAAGACTCTGCTTCTGATTATTCCAATGGGGAGACTTATCTTGAGACTGAAAAGGGGGAGTGAGCCTTGGGGTAGGAGGGACCGGGAGGCTCAAGGGTTAGGAGGGAGTCAGAAACCCTCATTTGTGTTAAATGCAGTCAGGTCTCCAGATTGATTTAAATCGTATCTTGGGGAAGTAAAGACTTGTGCATGAGAGTGGAGTGTCATCCCTGTGGCTCCAAACCCAAACCCAAACCCAACCTCCGCTTTCTTGGCAATGGTCCAAGAAGGCAAGGAGGCCCTATTTAATCCTACCGTACCAACACTAAAAGATGGTCTTAACCATTCCAGATGTTGAAAATTTGAGTTTGTCCCCACAAGTCTTAAAGCTTTGGGTGGTGGAGGTGGAGTTTCTGGAATACCACAGTTCATCTTTGGTTTAGTCTTTGGCCAGTACCTCCAGATGATACAAAGTCGAGGGAGAGTATTAGAGAACAAGGAAAAGAAACCTAACTCAGCCCAACTCCAGTAAAAGGCAGTTGGTTATAATGCAGCAATAGATGGCAACACCCACACAGGAGGCAGCCAGGCCTCATGCAGTGGCGTTTAGAACAGTTACTTCTCTTTCTTCCTTTTTTTATGAACATAAACTTTAAAGTAGTTTTTAATAATTAAAATTTTTTGGCAAAAGCAATAATGTTCTCTATATATTATATCCACAGAAAATAAAAATATTAATAATTCCACTGCTTCCAAATTATGTTTACATATCTTTTTTACTTACCCAAATATAATCATAACTTTTGAACCAGTAATTTCCCCCTGCCCCATATAACAATACATTATGCAACACCATTTAGCAGAACATCCCATTATGTGGAGCGTAGAACATTCTTGGAGCTAAATCAGTTGCTAGGGGTAGGACATTCACAAAGGATGGGCACATATTTTTTAAAATATATTTTATTGATTTTTTTTACAGAGAGGAAGGGAGAGGGGTAGAGAGTCAGAAACATCGATGAGAGAGAAACATGGATCAGCTGCCTCCTGCACACCTCCTGCCAGGGATGTGCCCTCAACCAAGGTACATGCCCTTGACCGGAATCGAACCTGGGACCCCTCAGTCTGCAGGCCGGTGCTCTAGCCACTGAGCCAAACCAGTCAGGGCAAGGGCACATCTTTTTAAGTGAGCTCTTGAAGCATGCAGCCAGAGTGGTCTTACACATTTATACTCCCAATAGGTTCTGAATCTCCTTGCATAGTATTCATTTTTTCTAATCCTTGCAATTTTTTTCCTAATCATTATGAAATCAGTAAAATGGTATTTAATTATTTTTTAATTAATGAATAAAGCTTGTTGATTGCTATAAAAATCCTGGCTTTTACACAGAACCTCAAGAGACCAAGTGAGGAGGAAGCATTTCCTAACACTCTCTCGAGTCATTGCCTGTTGGGTTTCTTGGTCTCTTTTCTCTTGCTTACTTGTATAAGGAATCCAGCTACTCCTAGTATTGATTTTATCCCCTATGTTTCTGGTAATCTTTGTGAATGCTGTTGTAGTCACCTGGAATATTCTAAAGATATTTTCCTTTGTAAATGAGATAGAAACATGTGGAATTATGATAGAAAGAGTGGAAAGTGTAGAAAGTTGAGAATTCTTTTCTGATCAGACCTTTGTGAGAAATTGTTTTCATTCTGTGGACCCTGAGAAAGAAACTACCTACCAAGAAGGACTCCTGGTGGTTTACTGGGCTCAAATTAAAAAACAGAGCCTAGCAGCCATTTCTATGTAGGAGGCCTCGCACGCAAGCCGCACTTCATGGAGAAGCCTTCACTAAGCTTCCTGCCTACAATATGTCCCTGCCTCTGAGTCAGCCCTTCTAAGAAGTTACTGGTATTAGATTTCAACCAGTAGGACTGAGGCTTTCCCTGTCCAAACAAAGCTGCGCAGCTATAGCCCCATCAGCATCCTCACCAATAAATCAGAGAGGCTCCATTCTGATCAATCAGGACAGTGCCTTTTTGAACCAATTAAACTATGAAGATTTGGAGTCCTTATCTGCAGAGCAAACTAGCACAATGCAGAGCAGAGCAGAGCAGACTGGCATGGAGCAGAGGAGCAGAACGGAGCTGAGTGGGAAGAAGCAGACCTGTGAAACTGGGGCAGGCCTGGCTCCAGGGCCTCCTCGCGCCAGGACTGCTTCTCCCCAGGGCCACCTCCCAGCCATGTTGGTCCACAGCTGTGCTGCTTCATAATTGCTCTGTAACAGTATCAATCTGTTCCACAGGCACCCTGTTCTCATAGTCGTGGTGTATCACAGTGGTCGGAAAACTGCGGTTCGCGAGCCACATGCGACTCTTTGGCCCCTTGAGTGTGGCTCTTCCACAAAATACCGACTTCTGCGCATGGGCCACGAAGTTTCAATCGCACTGTACATGCGCGCCCGCATGTGGTATTTTGTGGAAGAGCCACACTCAAGGGGCCAAAGAGCCGCATGTGGCTCGCGAGCCGCAATTTGCCGACCACTGGTGTATCACAATTGAGCTGTTTGTATTGAATAAATTTTCTGTCTTCACTGCACCCCAAATTGGAAATCCCTGTTGGTGTTGAATTGACACCAATGACCATCGGTCGACAATTATCTTTTTCTTTTACATTCCAAACTCCACAAAGATAGGAATCATATTATTCATCTTTCTGTCCTCAGGAATGTATTAGCCAACTTCGTAAATTTTTAAAAGTTCTTTTGTTTATAATGTAACTTCTCATTTCTACCAAAGTTATACATACTAGTTTACAGAGTCAGTGCCACAGAATTTGTGAGGAACGTAGCAGGCCTCTTCCTCTGCCAACTTCTCTTTCCTAGAAGCAAATACTTTTTTATCTTTTAGCTAACTATTTTTGCTATTTATCCCTTTATTCCTGATGATACACTTCCATTGCTACTCCCTGATTTTTCAGTTATGAACATTACCTTCTGACATCTCATGATAGAAGATGAACATTTATGTCTTTGCCCTTCGTGCTTGTCAACTCCCCCCCCCCACACTCACCCTTACTCTTCCTGACTCCATCCCATCATCGCAATGAAGATATAGTATAATTTTATATAGATCAATATTTAGAGTTAAAATTGCCATGATCTGAAAATGCTATTTACAACCGAGTCATGTAAAAAACTATGATTTTCTTTTCCTGCTCAACTTTTTGTTTTCCTAGAGTTAATAATTGCTTTCTTATTGTTTGCATATACTTCTTGTATTCTCATCAACCCAACCCCAAACTATTCTGCAGTTGTCTAAATCTGTCAATGCATTCAGGTACATCTAGAACTCATTTCTTTCTTCCTAAGAAAGACTCTCCTGCAGTCTTCTGACTGCTCTCTCTTCCACCATCCTGAGGATGCCCTAGGCCTCTCCCTTGCTAGGTCTCCTCTTTTTGGTGTCCCTTGTCTTCCTCTTTATTCTCTCATTTTGGTGGAGTACATTATAAGGACAAATAAAAAAAATTAAAGACTAATCCTGTCTATCCTTACTAATAAAAGCCTAAGTAGTCATCACACTGTGACACCCTCACACCGTCACAAGATGGCTGCGCGCACAGAGGGTGTGCACAGGTGGGCGGGGCTGAGCTTGATACTGCCTGCGCAGCATGAAGCCTGCCTGGGAGGCCTGCCTGGGGGTGCTGGGGGTCCCACCTCCCGGTTCCGCGGTGTGGAGGTGGGGCCCCTGGCTCTGGCCTACCTCTTTGGGGGCAATCCATCAAGGAGCCCTGGATGGGTGGGCGGGGCCTACCTCTTGGGGCGATCAATTGCAGGGCTCCTGCACTGTGACAGGGCACAGGCCAGGCTGGGGGACCCCCCACCCCAGTGCACAAATTTCGTGCACCGGGCCTCTAGTTGAAAATAAGAAACGTTCTCCTTTTTCTTTTCTCTATTATATGTATGTAAATCTCTTTATAAACTAAACAAACCTCTTGGCAGCTTTATGACCCAGAAATGTCTTCACAAATAACATGAGAGCCATCTCTTCGAAACATAAATTGTCAAGGGAGATAGCATCTCTATCTCCCAGTTTCTGTGGGAGGGCAGGAGCCTGCTTTCTGTGGGTGTCTGCAAAACCAGCTCTTGTCATAAAGACAGGACAATGTAGTTTTTCCTTTGGATAAACTAATTAGCAAGCATAGATGGCCAGCCCAGTTACCAGGTGAATTTCAGATAAACTATGCGTGACCAGTGCTGCTGCCAAATGCTTTTACTTGAGGACCAATTATTGTTTATCTTGGAA
>NW_005367209.1:5705517-5719236 GCF_000412655.1 Myotis brandtii
ATATTTGTTCAGCTTGTATCTCCTTGGCTACATAGAAGGGTAAAATTTTTTTCTGTCTTTGCAGTCTCTTAGTAAATTGCCTGTGATGCGCATTGCATTCTGGTTTAATGCTTATTCAGTACTACCTTTGTGGAGAGGTTTTCTAGATGGGGAGAAGACTTTGTTTTTAATATTTCCCCAACAACGTTTACGAACCTTGAAGGTAATTTCCTGAGTTATTGCATTTCTGAAAATCTTTATTCTAGCTTCAAACTTAATTTTTAGAATTCTAGGTTAGATATATTTTGCCCTTCAGAATTTGGTAGCCATTGGTTGCTATATTGTCTCTGGTTTCCAGAGTTGTTGTTGGGAAGTCCGAAACAATTCTGATTCATGGCCTCCTGTGTTATGTGACCTGTTCTGTCCTCTGGAAGCTTGTAGAAAATTCTCTGTCTCCAGTGTTCTTAAATTCCATAGCGATGTGCTTTGGGGTAGGTCAATTTCTTTCTTTGAATTGAGTACTCACAATCTCAAAATTCATATTATTTTAATTCTGAAAAATCTGCTTATAAATTGTTTATTTGATAAGTTTTCCCCTCTAGTTCCTTTGTTTGTTTATTTATTTATTTGTTTGTTCATTTATTTTAATGGAGTACTAGTACCTATTAATCAGACACTGGGCTTCCTAGGCTGTTTTTTTTTGTTTTGTTTTTTAAATCTTTTCTCCTCATGCTTTCCATTTGTATTTTCTCCTCTACTTTCTGGGAACTTCTTTAACTTCATCTTACATTTATTCTCTTTTGTGCCTTAGTTTTATTGTCATGATTCTAATTTCTAAGTATTCTTTTTGTTCTCTGGACCAATGCTCTTCATAGCATTCTGTTACCACTTCATGGGTAATATTACTATAAAGTGTTTTTTTTTTCTCCTTGCACGGTTTCAGTCTCCTCCAACAGATTACTTTGAGTCTGTTTTGGATTTGTCTTTTGTGGTTGATGCTTTGCTCAGATGTCTGGCTGCCTGCTCACATAGAAGAGGGAGCACCTAGCAGCTGGCTGGCGGCTCTTGAATGCACAAGTGGGGCCTGCTGGCCTCAGCTGTCTGAGTCCTCTCACTGGAAACCTGTCACAGTTTCGTGTTTGGATGGCGGCCGGCATTCCGGGAACTGAATGAGGAGTAAGGCTGCATGAGGCTGTCTCAGCATTCAGAATGCCCACATTCTCATAATTCCTTTGTTTTTCAGTGTGGCAACCCTGCTTTCCACTGAGTTTGCAGTCCCCTTACTGGTCCTCTAGTCATCTTCTTCAGGAAATAAATGCCCACCTTCTGCAGGGGAGAGGTCAGTGACCTGGCTAAATAGAGTGGGGAGATCTCGGGATCTTGAGAAGGTTAAAAGGCTAATTCCAATGTAACCCTGATATTTGGAGGGGCTAGCAATCTGAATCTGTGCCAGTAACCCAATGTACATTCTTGATAACCTATAATTAAGTCATTGCCCCTTTCTCCACAAACTGGTTCTTGCAAGACCTGTTACCTAAATGCTCACATTTTACAGAGGCCATAAACCATGACACAGCCCCCTGAGGGGGGTTATCAGCTCTGGTGCCAGGCCAGACCCTTAGGTATGGTCTCAAGACCCCCAACACCTTGGGGCTTTTGCAAAGCCCAAGAAAGGTCTGAAGTATAATCCATATTTGAGGGACAAAGACACTAAAAGGGGATAAAAAAAAGGGGCTTTCACCATATTGGTTTGCTCAGAATTTGAGAGGCAACCTCCTCTGAGTCCACCGGCATAATAAAGCTGTGTAACTCCATTTTTCTAAGCTTTGCTTGGTTTTTCTCCGGTCTTCTATAACAATCTGACCACTTCTTCAACAGGATTTCAATCAGTCCTCTTTACCTCTGGCTTTTCCTTCATCTCCTTGCCCAGAGGGGCTAGGTGTCCCCAATTTCTCAGCTTTGGAGATTTAACAGAACTGGGTAGCTTTCCGCTTTCCCAATGTGAGCTGAAGATTCGATTTAGGATCAAAGACTTTATTTACTTCTCATCCATGTGCTTTTTAGTTTCCAAAATGTTGTTCTGTGGTCTCCTTTCCCAGTCATCCTTTGTTTGCCTATTTGTGCTTTTGAGCTGCCATTTTCACCTGAATGTATTGATCACTCCGTTCTTCTCCAGCCATGCTCCTCCCTGGCTTCTGGAGCACCACCTTCCTGGTTCTCTTGCCCTCACAGGCCCCTTTCCTCCTTACTGTACGTGGATACATGCCCAGGACTACAGCCAAGGCCTCTGTTTCCTTTCTCCAAGTTACCTCATTTAGCCTCATGGCTCAAATATTTGCATTTGCTAGTGACACCCAAATGTACATCCCTAGCCATGACTGTCTCTAGGTGCTGTGGGGCTGTGTTTACAGCCTTGCTCTGGAGGGGAGTCCATACCTGTGAACATTGGCCAAGCAGGCAAAAGAGGTGGCCTGAAGGCGGCATATTTCCCCTGATGTATGAGAGGTCTTGTAAAATCGTTGTGCTAGACAGAGGTTTTAAGAAAATCCTCATTCTTTGAGGCTCTTTCCTCCACCCTCCACATGATTATGACTCAGTTTCAGGTCAAGACCTGCCAGAGTGCTGGAGAGATGGGTGGGGAAGCCAGACCCTGAGTGCTGTTCTAACATCTGAGGAGAAGCTCTGGCCCCTGGTTTCTTGTCATATGAGATGATCCCTGGTTGAGGAAACAAATGGCCCAAAGGGGCAAATCTGTGGCCCTGAACCTGGGGGTGGGCAGTGTGGAGGACTCCAGCTCATCCACTCTGACCAGGTGTGGGGTTGTCTCTTCATCTGGGGGGCGCTCTTGGGCCCTCTTTTTTCTCCTCCCCAGCCCTTTCACACATTTTTCACTCCTGCCTTTTACTCTTGGTCCCTGAGTAGTCTTGTAGCAAAATCAACTGCCACAGTCTGCTGGTGTGGCTCAGTGGTTGAGCATGGACCTATGAACCAGGGGGGTCATGGTTCGATTCGCAGTCAGGGCACATGTCCCAGTTGTGGGCTCAAACCCCAGTGTGGGGCATGCAGGAGGAAGCCAATCAATAGTTCTCTCTCATTCTCTCTCTCTCTCTCTCTTTCTCTCTCTCTCTGAAATCCATAAATATACATTAAAAAATTTTAACTACCACAAAGGAAATAATTAAGAACCTGAGTTTACATGTTTGAAATTCAAACCCAACAGAGCTATCTACTTTTGACTTAGGATTATTTTCACTTTTGCCAAAGGAATCCTTTAAGGCACAGATTTATAGGGAGTGACCAGTGGGTGATAGTTAGGTCAAAGGGAAGAGGGAGGGGGAATACAGGAGAGGAAATTCCTTGGGAATTAAGGAATAATTTTATATAGCATAGTTAGGGTTAGAGACATGAGATCTCAAGATGAAAAAAATAAATGTTTGTCAAACCCGAATTGCAATCTGAGACCTTTCTGCCACCAAAGCACAAGGTTTCTACAGTTTGAGCTGAGAAGTTAGAGGGCAACCTGCAGCAGCAGAAGCCACCTCTTAGTAGCCTGCACTGTGGGAGCCCTGATGGTGAAAACCGTGAAATTGAGTGCAAGGATATAAGAGGTCAGTGCTAAGGCGTGACAAGGCTGTGGGGCCTAGCTGTAGGATAGGAGAGTCAAGGAGTAATGCCTACAGGTTCAGTGGAGAAGCCATGTCTGAAAATAACCAGACTACAGGTAAATACTAGAGTGTGATGGCCTGCTATTCAAACTGTGGTCCATGGACCACAACATCAGCATTACTTAGGAGCTGATTGGAAATGCAGAGTCTCAGGCCCATCCCAGCCCACATCAGCATCTGCATTGTATCAAGATCCTCAAATGACTCCTGTGGACATTGAAGTTTGAAAAATGCTGTCTTCAGTGTTCCAAATGAAGTGCTGTTGGGCTCTCAGAGGAGAGTAGGTGTCCAATATTTATAAGTTTCTGAAGATATTCTACTCATGCTTTGAAAAGGTCTATATGTCACTACATTATACAGTAGCTAATCATGGAGATCTAAGGGACACTCAAGCAGAGTGTCAGGGATGTGTTGCTGGACCTTGTGCTAGGGTGGACCTCAAAGTTTGGACCAGATGTCTCTCAGGTTCCTCTTCAACACCAAGGTTTTACACTTCTGTGCAATAACCCTCCTCATTCACATATCTTTGCCTACTTGTGCTAGTTTTCTCTTGGACAAATTCTTACAAGTGGACACACTTAAAATTTTAGTAGATATTGCCAAATTTCTGAACAAAAAAGAATACTCATTTGTATTTCTGCTACCAGTATTGAGAATACATGTTCTCCACCCATTTGCCAACATTACTTGTTATTAATCTTTTAAATTTTGGCATTTGGACACACACAGAATTATATTTAGTAACTTACACTTACCTTATTGGGAGATTAAACTCCTTTTAAATTGCAGTCATTAGTATTTTTTTCGGTAATTAATCTCTTCATATACTTATCTAATTTTTCAATGGAGTGTTTTTCCCATTATTGGTTTGCATCAAATTTTATACGTTAGGAAGTTAATTTTGATCTCTTTTATGTGTTACAGATATTTTCTTTTAATTTATTTTGACATGTATACCTTGGCTGTATAGATACATAAAACTGTTATGTAGTCATATCTATCTTGTCCTTTGTGGCTTCCAGATTTCAGGTTCATATTTAGGAAAGCTTTTTCTCTGTTCCAAACTTGTAAAAATATGTGCACCCATAAAACAGTGCTTTTTCTTCCCATTTTAAAGAACTAAATCTTCGCTTCATGTAAAAGAAATTTCGATTAAAAGAAATTAAGACTTCACTCTATTTTGTTTTCTCCAAATGGTTAACAGATTATGCCTACAGATTTTTTTTTTATAGAACATTTTCCCCATTGGCTTGAAATGCCACTTTTAAATAATGTACTGAATTCTCATTTGTACTTGAGTTTAGTTCTGTACTCTTTATTCCATTTACCTCTTTGCTAATTCCATGTTGTTTTCTTTTAAACAACTACTATCATAGCTTTATGGCTTATTTTAATATCTGAGAGGACTAGCCATTTACATTGCCCTTTTCTCCCCCATTCCATCCCAGAATTCTCTTGGTTCTTCTCATATGTTTATTCTTGTAGGCAGTAATAATAATAGAGCTAACATTTACACACCTACTCTATGCCAGGTGCTATTATAAATACTTTACATGTGTTAACTAATTTAAATTTTTTATTATTAGATCTTTTATGATTTCCATTTTATTTTTTATTTTTAATAATTCTTTATTGTTGAAAGTATTACATATATTCCTCCTTTCCCCTCCCATTGACCCCCTCCAGCCCGCCCCGGCCCCCCAGGCCTTCAGCACCCTATTATCTGTGTCCATGGGTTATGCATATATGCATACAAGGTCTTTGGTTGATTACCTCCGAGTTCCATTTTACATGTGAGGAAACAGGTGCAGAATGGTGAGCGACGTGCTGTTTTGGTTGAGGTTGCGTTTAAGATAGTCTGTATTTGAAAGGATTGATTTTTTTTTATAACATTATGTCTTCCCATGATGAGCGGGATAAAGCTGCTTCATTGGCTTAATAGAAGGATTACCTGAGACAACCCAGAGCCTAGCAAGTGCCTGGACCATAATTACAAAAAAGAGGAGGTGTTTAGACTGATACAGTCTAGTGGCAGTGGCGACCTATATTAGCAAACCAAAATCTAAGCCCGTAAATGCCTCAAGGTAATGAAATCAAAAGCTAAGGACAACAAATCACAAAGAGCCAACTGTGCCTTAAGCTACAGACAATCAATAATTCCCTTACTTTGATTTCGCCTTTTCTCTGTAACTCTCTCTCCTAGCTCCGCTCAGTTGACAGCTCCTAACAACTTCAGTTTGGCATTGCCTGATTCCAACAGAATTTTGTGCAAATAAACTTAAATATTTTTAAATATGTCTCAGCTTCTCTTTTAATAATTATTAATACTATTATTTATTCAACCATTTTATGTTTCTCAGATTTTTATACTTTTCTCTGGACTATGTACATTTCTCATCAAGAATTTGCCCATATAAATGATGATTGTTTTTATTGCTCTTGTATGTGGGATATTTTCTTTCATTGTATTTTAAACTGGTTTCTGTTTGAGTGTAGAAAAGCCTTTGGTTTTGTATGTTAAATTCATAACCTGTCACCTTACTAAGTTCTCTAATTGTTTCTGAAACATTTTCCTGTTGACCCTTTCAAATTCCAGGAATGCCATCATAGCATCCACAAATTATGATAAGAAGGCCTTCTTCTTTGTGTTTGTCATTTTGATCTTTCCTCTAATTGGATTGAGTCAATTAGGCTTTTAGAACCCTGGTGAATAAAGTGGTGATAATGGCCACCCTTGCTTTTTCTTACTTCTAATTGGGGCTGTTTCTAGGGCAGCATCATGAAGCCTGGGGCAGTGGGAAATTCTATCTTTTACCATTACTAAAGATTAAAAAAGACAAAACAGGAATGGATATTGGATTCCATCCAATACTATTTTGTTGTTTACCCTCTTATTAACACTTGCTTTATAATACATTTTCAAAAGTGAGCCAATTAACAAATATTGGTAATGTACTATTATCTTAATGGCTGCTGGATTGCATTTGCTAATATTTAACTTGGAAATGTGCTTCAATATTGCGAAGAGTGCCTGAGTTGCATATTTCTTTTCCTGTACCGTCTTTGACAGGCTTCAAGTAGGAATTTTGCTGCAAGAGACTAATTAGTGTGCAAAAGGAATGAATTCACTGCTGGCACTGGCAGGGCTGGCATTTCTCGGTGGGTATGTTTCTGACAACTTTCTACACTTCTGTAGTTCTTGGTCTGGTTTCAATCTTGAGTCAATTCTGATCATCTATGTTTTCGTAGAAAACTATTCATTTTAAAGAAGATTCAAAATAGTTATATAGAGTTCTGCAGTCTTCTAATATTTTGTTTATAGTTTATTTTTACTCGTTATTCTAATTTTGTATTTGTGCTTCCAAATCTTTCAAATTAAAGTCTAACTTTTATTATTTTAATGACTTTCTTCAGATTTTATAGTTGTTTTCTTTTGTCACCCTTAAGTTTATTGCCTAATTTATTTTATTGTTTCTGTTAGAAATGCAAGCTTTAGATGTAGTCCATTAATATTTAGAGAGAGTGGAAGGGAGGGGGGAGGACGAGGAGAGAAACATCGATGTGAGGATATTTTTCCATTGATTGCCTCCCGCACTCACCCCAACCAGGGTGGGGAGCTATCCTGCAACCCAGGCACATGCCCGTGACCAGGAATCGAACCCATGACCCTTTGGTGTGCGCTGGCCGATGCTCTAACCAGTGAGCATACTGGCCAGGACTCTCTGGTCTATATTTTATTTTACCTCTTGTCCTCTCTCATTATTTTGAAAAATATAAGTCTGGTTTTAGCTCCACTAATGGTTGTTTATAAATATTTAAGTGCTATCTTAAATCTCTTTTAGTTCATCAAGTGTAGTGAAGGGGAGCAGAATACGCCAGTCCCACATGTGCATGTGGATTATTTGAGCCAAGGCAATCAAGACCCAGCGGACTCAGGAAAACCTTTTCACTTCCTCTTTAACTGCCTCAATGCGTTTAGCTAGGGTGCCTCTCCCAGAAAGAGAACTATGACCAGAGATAACTTTTTTCTATCGGAGAGACCTATCTGCCGACAGGGCGAACATTTGATTACCAAACGTCTGCTCTTAGCTGCCTGTGAGTGGCCCTCCTTCCCTTTGCAGCCCATGCCCCATTCCTTAGCTCAGGATGGCATATAAGCCTCAATTGCCCAGCTGCCTTTGAGTTCCATGTCTTTGTGGAACTCCCATATACAGTCTATGAAATTAAGTTTGTTTTTCTCCTGTTATTCTGACTTATGTCAATTTAATAGACCAGCCAAAGAACCTGCTTTCTATGTTCAAGGAATAACATAGAGGGCAATGAGTCAAGGCAGGGAGTCAAAGGTGAGGTCAAAGATGAAGGGGTGAGGGAAAGGGTTGGGTCTGACTTCAGGGGCCAGACCATGCAGAGCTATTGTAAGGATTGCTTGGCTTCAACTCTAAAAGAGAAAGGAAACGATTGGGGGATTTGAACAGAGTGGCAACATGATATGACTTTGTTGAAAAAGAACAGAATGATTTCTGTGTGTTGAATAGACTGTGGGTGGCAAGGGAAGCAAAGGAGGTGAGAAATGATGGTGGGTTGAATTAGGGTGAAAGTGGAAGATGCGGAGAGAAGTTGTAGGATTCTGGGTATAACTTCAAAGTAGAACCAACAGGAATGGCAGAGGCATTAGATTTAGTGTTAAAGAGAACAGTGAGTCAAGGATGACCACAAGGGTTTGGGCCTGGACACTTGTGGAAGGTTGCCTTTTTTTTTTTTTTTTTTTAAATCTCGGAGACACTGAGAAAGGGGCAGGCTTTAGGGTGGTAGGGGGGTGATGATTCAGAAGTTTAGGTTTGGCGCTTACATTTGAAATGCACATTAGACAACTGGATAGAGGTAATGTTTAGAGTTCAGAGGGCATTGCCAGCATGCGGATAAATGGTACTTATAGTCATGAGACTGGATGAGGCCACCAAGGGAATAAGTTCTGGATTGAGTCTGGAAGATTGGGGGTCAGGGAGATGAGTAGCAGCTTGAAAAGGAGTGGCTGATGAGTAGGAGAAAAACAGGAGGCTGACCCCAAAGCCAAGGGAAGCTGGGAGAGATCAGTTGTGCCTAATGCCACTAAGTAGAGTGAATGAGGTCTAGCCATGACACCATGGCCTTGACTCCTGGATAAGAGCTGTTTGGGAGGAGTGGTGGGACCCAACCTGACTGCAGTGGGTTCATGAGAGGACAGGAGATGAGCTGGAGGAACATCATGGACATCTCCTCAGAGGTTTCCTTGTAAAGGAGGGCCGAGGGGGGGGGGCAGTGGCTGGGGAAGGGGACAGACACAGTGTCTAGGAGGGTTTCTCCTAGTAGCATGTTTGTCCCCTGATGGGAATAATAATGCTGCATGAGAGAGAGGGTTGTCCTTGAGTAACTGAGGGGAGAGATGGAGCATACAGATAGGGAGGCTGGTAGAGTGAGGACAGTTGATTCCAGCTAACAGGAAAGGACACAGAGCCCAGGCCCAGGTGGAAACAGGCTGGCAGGTGGAAGGTGGGAGCATATGGAATGACTGTCCCGTTTGCTTCTATTTTCTCTCAGAAGTGGACACAAGGCCTTCAGCTGCCAGTGCAGAGGGAAGACTTGACTCTTGGTGAATTGGTTTCTGGCAAATTGACCCACAGCCCAGGGACCAGCTCTTGGGTGGATTTATTAGTTCACGTATTTTCGTCTTATTACTCATGAGTTGCTACTTTTATCTTTACTAATTTCTCCCTTCAATCTTCTTCTTCTTCTTCTTCTTCTTCTTCTTCTTCTTCTTCTTCTTCTTTTTTTTTTGTTAATCTTCACCCAAGGATATTTTTCCATTGATGATTAGGAAGAGTGGAAGAGAGGAGGGAAGACAGAGAGAGGGAAACATCAATGTGAGAGAGACGAGGGAAAGACAGAGAGAAATATTGATGTGAGAGAAACACATCAATTGGTTGCCTCCTGCTGCACGAGTCACCAGGGCCTGGGACAGGAGGAGCCTGTAACCAAGGTACGTGCCCTTGACCGGAATCGAACCCCGGACTCTTTGATCCCCAGGACGAGGCTCTATCCACTGAGCTAACTGGCTAGGGCTCCCTTCAATCTTCTTTATGTTATTTTGCTGAGTACGTGGGTGATTTTTTCATTTCTTCTCATTGAACAATGGGAGCATTTAAGGCTATTACTTTTCTTTTGTGCACAGCTCCCAGTGGCCTCTCTCCCCCCAATAGGGATGTTGCAGTACAAAAGAACTTATTCAACCTGGACCCCAAAGACCAAGTTCTTACTAGATAATGAGAGGTCTGCTGCAGTAATAAGGCCTGGACCTCCAGTTTCCTCCTTTCCTACTTCTGTGGCTTTCCCAGAACCAGAAAATGTGTCACACAAGCGCTGCTACTCCATAGAAGTCAAAACAATAGTGTGTCTGTTGCATTCCATTGTGGTGTATAGTGGCCAAACTATTCAAACCTTAGGGGCAAATAGAAGAATGGCTATGCTTTCTCTATGGGCTTTAACACTTTAAAACTCATCCCAAACAATCTGAGTATTTGGGTTTTATGGATTAGGAAAGACTACTGAAATCACTTTGTGCAAACCATCTGTATGCCTCTGTATCATTTACCATCTAAATCTCCGAAATGATTGATGTTCACTACGTTTAAGAATTAGATTAGATTAGATAGTGTAATTACAACTATGTAAAAAAGCATAGATAAAAAGGCGAAGAGGACATAATCTCAATATTAATTGTGGTTAATTCTGGGTAAGTAGATTCTGGGTAAAGTTTTTCCTTCATCATCTTCCTTTCATTTTCCACCTTTCTGCCATTACTATGTATTCATTTATTAATTTTAAAAAGTGTTTTAAAATATAGAAAATATAAATTTATGTATTCCATATAAATCACAATTACGTAAAAATAATATGCACATTAACAGAACTACAAATAACTATGTCAAAATGTTAACAGTTTTTCTCAGGGTAGTGGTACAATAGATTTTTATTCTCTTCCTTTAGCTAATTTGTATTTTCCAAGAATATGTTTGTGTATTCTTCATTCTTCTAATAATGGAAAAGTTAATTAAAAAAAAATAAAGTAACCAAAATTCTGGTAGGATATCCTAGGTGTGGAGCTCCTTTCTCATGGTTGTTTCCTGTGATATAGAGAGTTCTTCTAATCCAAGTATTCACATTTATTTTTTCCTGCTGTGGAACAGTTTCCCTCTGTTATGCCTTTGCTTATTCGCTCTAATCTTATTGTTCTTGCTTCTCTCTCAGGAACCCTCTATTCTTGGGTTTGATCTCTGGTCTCTTTCCTTTAAATCTGTCATCTTTCTAATTTTTTTCATCCCTTTGGTGTTTTTGTTTGTTTTAAAAAATTCAACTCTCTTTGCAAGTTTGTCCTCCAGGTCAGTACCTAAAGGAGAATTCCTCTCATCTGAGAAATAGGATGATGAGAAACCCACACCTATTTAGAAGAAGGATTGAGGATAGTCTTTGAGTGCAGCCCAATTGTTAAGATATAAAACAAGTGTGGGGTTTTAATGATATTCCAGAATTCTGGGAGCTGTTGTTGGACTCAAATCATGAATCTGACCTGTCAGTGTAACAGGGTGGGGCAGGCCAACACAAGTGTCCTTATGGGAAGAGCCAGGAGCCTGTCTGCTCCGTGGGAGGGAGACCAGAAGGAAAAGTGATTCAGAAGACAGAGCTGCTGGGACCAGCTCTGTCACAGAGAAGCTAATACGAAGTGAAGGAGCTGTTTCTCCAGAGCACAGCGCCTCTGCCTCTCCCTCTAGTGTCCTGAACAGTACAGGTACCTCATCACATCGTATTCCCAATTCCTGTTTCCCGTCCTTGTGACCTTGATGTCATTCATTTCACGTAGCCTGTGTTATAAGCACACAATACATTGTTACTAGTATTGTTTTAAATAGTTTTCTTTTAGAAGATTTAAGAAGAAAAAGTATGATGTTTTATCTTACCTTCACATATTCCTCTTCGATCCTCTTCCTTTCTTTGTGTAGATTCAAGTTTCTGAACCAAAGAATTTTCTTCCTGAAAAGCTTCTTTAACATTTCTTACTGCATTGAATCTCACCAGTTTCTGTTCGTCCGAGGAAATATTTATTTCTCCTTTACTTTGCAAGGTAATTTCTCTGGATAGAAATTTCTAGGTTGGCAATTTCTTTTTAACACTCTACATTCTTTTTCCTTGTATGGCTTCAGACAAGTTTGCTGTACTCTTTGTTGTTCCATAGGCAAGGTGTTTTTTGCCCCTGCAGACTAGGCCTTTGTTAGGGATAAGAGTCTGGGCAAGTTTGGAGATGCTTACTCTTCTCTTCTCCCATCCACACTGGAGGGGACCTTCCTCAGATTTCTGGAGTGACAACCCTTGTAAGTGTGGTTCCCCCACCCCCTGACTGCATGTACCCACCAGAGTGTCTTATTTTCACACAGGTCTGCACTCAGATGCCTGCAATTGATTTAAGTGCTCCTACCAGCTTATTGATTCTAATGACTTCTATTCCATGTAAGCAAGCCTCGGGAGCTATATTTCTGGATGTATCAGTCTCTCCAGAGTTCAGGATAATGCATTGCTGTGTCCTCAGTCCTCTGATGGTTCCAAGAAGAGTCAGTTATCTTCCATTTGTTTAGCTTTTCTTGTACAGATGGGTATGACCTCTCAGCTCCGTGCATGTTGGAGCTTGGTGTTTGTTTTTTCTTTTATTGCCTGAATAGATGACTAATTGTGTAGCAGGAGGCTGGAGAGCTTTGTGTGTATGTTTCTCAGGCTAAAATCCCTGTGGGTGGTGAGTGAGTTTACCCAACCCCTAACCTGAGTTTGTTCAGCCGTGGACTCTGTCTTCTTTTTTCTCTCACATAAGCATCGACACTACACTTGATTGTAGCCAAAAGGCAGAGAAGCAATCTCTCCTGTAAGCATTGAAATGTTAATCAGCGGGGGAGAATTGGATTAAACCAGGGTTGGGGTTTTGCCAACTGAGAGAGGGGCAGACAGTTGAAGATGTATGCAAGGGAGTGATTATAATGGTGAATCACAAAATCTAAGCTTAGTAAATAGGGGAGTGAGGGATGGTGAAAAGACAATATAACCTGTTGTAGATCCTGGTCTCCCTATGTAACTATTTCTCCACTCAGAATCTGTTAGTGACTTCTCATTATCTATTTAATACTTTCAATAGAAATCAACAACGATTTTGGGACCATCACTAGGCAAAGCACTCTATTAGATGATGTGGCACTAAAAGACCATCTGTACCATCCAGGGCAAGTAGGCATGTAACTCAAGGAGACAGAGCATCTTCATACTATAGTGAAAAACAGTTGATTCTGAAATGAGTCTGATTCTTCAGTTGACCAATCAAAAGTCTCCACAATGGGATGCTAAGCCACTTAAAAAGTAGATGTGTTTATTCATTTCAGATAAGAATAGAGAGGGAGAGGGAGATTGAAACATCAGTGATGAAAGGCATGCCCCATACTGGGGATTGCGCCCACAACCTGGGCATGTGCCCTGACTGGGAATCAAACCGTGAACTCCTGATTCATAGGTCGACGCTCAACCACTGAGCAACACTAGCTGGGTGCTAAGCCACTTTTTGGTCTTAAATCCAGTGTGAGTCTATCATCATTCTATGAACATGCTTTCCCTTCTCCCTCCTCTGCATCTTTGCAACTGGTGATATTCTTCCTGGAATGCTTACCTGTGTGACTTCCTCCAACAAAACCCAGTCATCATCCTGAAAGCTGAGCTCAAATGAGGACTACAGGAAGCCTTCCTGATTTCTTTAGCAGGAAGTAGGTCTCTTATCTTCTCAGCTGTTCAGAGGACATCTATCACACACTGATACTTGTCTCACCTCTCCCAGCAGGCAGCATGGATATTTTCCTGTCTGCCTGTGTAGCAGTGAGCCTGCCCTTTATATAAAGCAATAAGTAAAGACCTTGAGAAAGAAAGGGTTTTCTTTCTTTCTTTCTTTCTTTCTTTCTTTCTTTCTTTCTTTCTTTCTTTCTTTCTTTCTTTCTTTCTTTCTTTCTTTCTTTCT
>NW_005367209.1:5720394-5735328 GCF_000412655.1 Myotis brandtii
CAAAAAAAAAAAAAAAAAAAAAAAAAAAAAAAAAAAAAAAAGAATAGAGAAAGAAAGGAATTTAAAGAACAAAGTTAGGACAGATGGTTAAAAATCAGCCATTGCCTTGGGTTTTCTGGTTGTCATGGACACGGTATTTTCTATTGGCAACTCCAGTCTCTATGGTGAGCTTACACCATTAGAGCCAGTGGAAACGTACATGGAAATGCATGCCACATTCATGGATTGGAAGTCTTAATATTATTAAAATGTCAATAGTTCTTAGAGCTAGAACCTTAGAAAGGCTAGAGATGGGATTGAATGTGACTCATTTTATATTTCACTGAAGGGGGGAGGGCAGGTACAGGGAGGATAGATAAATGGGAAAAAGACAAAAAATAACTTCCCTCCTCCAACGAATATTACATTTTGTTAGTTTAAATCTTGTTTTAGATTTATTTCATCCATTCCTGTTAAGACTACAATTGAATCCTCTCTACCATGTGATGTCCTCCTCACCACCCTGCAAATCATGGTGTCTCTTAAAATGACCAATTGAATACTAAAAGTGAGGGGAAATAAACTCAACAATAAGGGGTTAGAATCCCATGTCAGAAATTTCAAGGGATGTGTGTGTGTGTACGACATGTGGTACATCTAGTATAACACAGAAGAAGAGATTGAGGGTTGGCTCTCTGACTGCCTTCCTGGTAAGTGGGTGAGACTCAGATGGAACCCTCTAGCTCATACGGTGAGGCATGGAGGCAAGGGTGTTGGAGGCAAATGAGAGGCTTTCAACACCTGGGCTGCCTTTTTCTTAGTATTCACGGAATTGGCTTTCGCCAATAAAACAGTAGTCTCAGGAAAGAGGTAAGGTATGGTCTCAGCTGGAACCTGGCATAGTAAACTACCTGGATTAACCAAACTGCACAGTGTAAAAACACAGTCGTCACATAAGACTACTCTCACTTCTGACACCTATTGTAAATTTGAGGATTCTACTCTCAAGTTCCATAATTTATTAGAAAGACTCATAGAACTCACTGAAAGCTACTAGACTTATGGTTATAGTTTATTACAGGGAAAGGATATAGACTGAAATCAGCCAAGGGAAGAAACACATAGGACAGAATCTGAGAGGATTCCAAATGTGAGCCCTCATCCCATGGAGTCATGTTACCCTCCCCTATCAATGTATGACAGTACAGAGTATTACTAATCAGAGAAGCTCACCAGAGCTTCAATGTCCAGAGTTTTTATTGAGACTTAATTACATAGGCAGAGTTGATAGATAGATTGCCCATGTGCTTTGGGGTACACAGTATTAGTTGACCTGAAGACTGTGTTTAATGAACTTGGGTTTCAGTAACACTGAGAACAGGCTGGCCTTAGGTAAAATATTATCTGATCTACTCTCTAATCACACCACTCCCCTTCATCCCATGTCCCCCTGTCCCCACACCTGGTTCTTTATAGTGTGGTTTACGTCTCCTTATAACAGTCCTTTTTGTTTTTACTTGACACCAGATAAATATGAAAGAAAATAAAACCAAACTAAATGTCCAAATTTCACTCAGATATAAGGATGGGAGTCCACCCACAAAAAGGAGTCCCTGAACCCAACATTTTGTTGAAAACCAGACACCTCCATGGGTGAAACCAGTAACAGCATCAACCCAGGGTGGAGAGATAGGGGATGTGGGATGAAGGCGCCATATTGCAGAGCTAAAATGAACAGGATGTCATCTCCAGAAACCCAACTCTAATTACTGTCGGGAAAGAGGATAAAGCATGCTGAATAAAAAAAGGATCGATTCTGTATAAGTTTAAATCTAGAAAAAATAATTTCTTTTGTTCTAGGAGACGAGCTTTGTTGTTGCAAAATCTGTGAACAACGTTTTTTTGTTTTGTTTTATTTTGTTTTTCAAGTATTTTTTCTTCCAGTTCACATTTTAAGCTCATGGTGTTCTGGTGAACAAAAGCAAGACTCTGACTTGATTTGACACTGATGTAGAGCAGAGAATGTCAGCTCTCTGGAAAAATGAATGTTCCACCCGTAGGAGGATTATTAAAAGGTATAAAACTTTATAAGTATTAAGAAAAAAACAGGCTGATAGTTATGCTTATTAAGGATAATTATAACGTTTAACCTTAAGGGCATAAATTGGTGAAGTGGATAATTTAATCTGGCAGACATCAAAATTATATTTCAATATCAGAAAAAGGAGACAAAACACACAGAGATGATTGTTGGATGGGCTCAAAAACGTTCTGAACACCTTTCCAAGACCTGTAGATATTTCCTTTCATTTCTTACTTCCCTCCCTGCCTTGAGTCAGGTTCATCTGGGGCTTGTGGCTTTTGGGGAAATTGGGGACTGTTTTTACTCAAGTGTAATTATAGTCACTTTGGTTTATTGCCATCCACTGTGAATATCAGAACTCCACAGCCTCTCAGATTCCATGCGTGTGCTCTTCCTAAAGATGAGGAAAGTGGGGAGGAATTAAGTGGCTACAGTTATTTCCTTGGTCTCTGGGTAATAGAGCTTGTGTTTCTGAAAATTGATCAAATAAAGGACTACTCATCTTAATAGTCCTGACATTTTCTTCAAGAAACAAGCTGCAAGATTTTACAGGAGCTGGGCCTCATTTTTCTCATATGGAACACAAGGAGTTTGAATTAGATATTTGTTTAGGGCAGAGAATTCCTAAGCAATAATGGAAGACCTTGAGCTAGAATCAACAAATATTAATGGCAATTCGACTTAGCCATGATCAAGCGCTTCCCTCTGGTCTTAGGTTAGTTAACATCTACTCATGTCTCTGATCTCAGCACATGTCATTTTCTCAGAATTGCAATTTTACATACAGTTATTGGTTTGTTTTATTAATGCCTGGCTTCCTCACTAGCCTTTGAACTCCACAATGGTAGGGTTATTGCTGGGTTTTGCTTCCCTTACCTCCCCTACTAGCACATGTTTGGCCTGTAGTATGTGCTCAATAAACATATGTTGAATGCTGAATGAATGAGAAGATGAGGGATCCCCAGGGGGAAGATTGATAAAGAAGTTTCCTAATGGTGCAAACACAGGAACAACCAGACTGGAGGACCTGTTACTAGAGTTTTTTTGGGTTATTCCTACTCAATGGGTGTAGTAAGAAGGGCTTTTCCCACACTCCTCATGCCTCACTCTTCAAGGCCATCAATCCAGAGTGTGCTCATTGACATCAGGATAACTCTGGTGGTGATTTAGGTCACATAATCTTACTCAAGAATCTCTAAGCTTTGGAACATCACCAACTTCAAGAATAAACATTCACCATTATTTCCAGGTATATCCTTTAAGAATTAAGATGCTGTTTTCTTTCCTCAACTTTTTATAATAAAAATTTTCAAACCTACAAGGAAGTTGAAGAAACAGTGCCAGGAATATCCGTCAGCTAAATTCAATAATTATAAACATTTTGTCCATGTGTTTATAATCCTCTTATATATGTATATTTTCTTTCTTTCTTTTCCTGAGCCAATTGAAAATAAGTTATAGACTTGGGATATTGTCTCCTAAGAATGAAAAAAATTCTCTTACACAATGCTGTTATCACAGCCAAGACACTTAACATCAATACCAAAGTCTAACAGACATGCATATTTAAATTTCTTTGTTTCACAGAACCTGGCTAGAGAACCAGAACTTGGCTGGAGATCTTAGCTAGAGATCCTGGCTAGGCTGCTGATCAACTGAACGCTGTCTCCGTGTCATTCCTTCTTCGCCGACTCCGTCCACGCCTTTAGGGACCCCTGGACCTGCTGGGTTTGGACCCCGGTAGAGAGAGAGAGAGAGACATTGATAATGAGAGAGAATCATTGAATCTTAAAGGCAGCAAGACAGAGACAGAAAGCTACATGCAAGGGAGTGCCCATTAGAATTAACTCATTTCTCAACAGAAACATTTCAGCCCAGAATGGATTGGCATGAAGTTATCAAAAGTAATGGAGCCCTGACCAGTTTGGCTCAGTGGCTAGAGCATCGACCTGTGGACTGAAGAGTCCCAGGTTCGATTCTGGTCAAGGGCATGTACCTTGGTTGAGGGCACATCCCCAGTAGGGGGTGTGCAACAGGCAGCTGATCGATGTTTCTCTCTCATGGATGTTTCTAACTCTCTATCCCTCTCCCTTCCTCTCTGTAAAAAATCAATAAAATATATTTTTTAAAAAAGTAATGGAAAGCAAAAAAAAAAAAATTTCTTTGTTTCAACAATGTCCATTATAGTGTGTTTTTCCCCCATGTTTTGTAGTCCAGAATCTAATAAAGGATCATGCATTGCATTTAGTTGCCATGTCTATTTCTTCTTCCTTAATCTAGAACCTGTTGCTTTGGTCTCTGTTAAAGACTTGAATATATTTGGAGGGTCCAGACTATCTGTCTTGTAGAATGCCCAAGCTCATACTGATTATTATATTAGCAGTTAAAAAATGGCAATTTTTCAAATTCTTCCATTCCTTCTATAGTATTTACTGGCATTCTTCTGTAAGGAATTGCTTTCCTTAGCACTTTTTGTATTCCTCTCCTTCTGTCAACTTTTGATAATTGCTGTTTTTAATTTTTTTAAAAATCCTCACCCGAGGATATTATTGATTTTAGAGAGAGGAAGGGTGAGAGAGGGAAAAATCGATGTGAGAGTGAAATATTGATCAGTTGCTTCCTGTAGACTCCCTGACCCAGGATAGAACCCACAACCTGGGTATGTGCCCTGACAGGCAATTAAACCCATGCCCTTTGGCCCACAGGATGGTGCTCCAACTGAGTCACTTGGCCAGGGTGCTATGGGTTTTTTTTTTAATTCAATGTTTTAGGACATATTACTGTCCGCATTTATTTATTTATTGTTGATGCTCAAATGGTTCCAAATTTGCCTGGTCAGAGCTTCTTTTAACCGGATCCCATGTTGTTTTGGTAGGACCCTATTTATATTCCATCCTCGCTTTCTGGTGCAAGTTGTTACAAGATCACCTTGATCTTGCCCACCCCCAGCCCTGGAATTGGGCCATTTCTCCATGCATCCTTGGTTCCTTTTAGTGAAGAATGACATTTAGAAACCAAGATCTGTGTGTTAGGTGTGCTCATTGGCCTGTATTTTGTTTTGATATAGAATATATATGAAACAATTCATTTATTACGTTATTTCAAAATATGAGCAGTGTCTATTTATATGTAGGATTTTGTAACTTAAGTCACAGACAGAAAAATGGAAAATATTTTGCTCTGCTTTTTCCTTTCTCTTTTCAAGGTTAACGATTCTTCTAATTAACTATTACAATCTAATAATCGTGATCACATTAAGTTATGAATCATTTATAAGACTGAACATGTTACATAAATTTGTATATTATATTTCCACTTGAATGCCTTTTTCATGGTTATATGTACATCTGTTGTTAGGGGATTTAGATGACTTAGATGTCATCATTCTGTGTCGGGGAGATCTGAGAAGAGCCCAGGGAACCTCTCCTGGTTCCGATCTGACTTTTGGGACAGGGCTCAGGGATGAGAACACTTAAGAAGCATCCTGCTTTCATTCTCACTGCCAAGAGCTGGAATCTGGCTTCTGCCCTTGCCTTGCCTGCCTCAGCCGGAGACAGGGACTTGTCATCACACGCAGAAGAGCCCTGGGATGGACTTTGGAGTCCCATCCATAAATGGAATCTATACCACTCCTGCCCTCCACTCCCAACCCTACCTCATGCCCAGAACAATAGGAAGATGATGCAACTTAGTGCTCTGAGCTCTCCAGAGAGAGAAGCACTCTCATCAGAGTGCAATTTAAATCAACTCAAGGCAGAAACGTCCTGGTGGGGGAGAGGAGAGGTAGATGACAGATGGATGATAGATAGATAGATGAGATATTTTGAGTTGGGACGCCATCAGAATCAGGGCTTTTTCTTCCTTATAAACTTCCCTTTTCTTGTCCCTTTCCTAGTGCCTTCCATTCCCCTCCCTCCCCACCCCTCATCCTACAAAGTGATCTTTATAGGAAATGACAAACAGGAAAGGCCTTGAATTGTACTGGACTCATGTGTCAATACTGTGCAGCTTGGGGCACAGTGCACCGTTTGCTCTCTGGGCCCAAGAAGCATGCTGAACTCTTGGCTCTGCAGTGACATGCTCGTTTGTCAACTGTCTTAGTTGTTGCCACCATAATGCTGGGTAGCAAACCTCCCCACAACTTAGTGGCTTGGCACAATAGCCACTTACTTCTCACCCCTGGGTCTGGGGGTCAGCTACAGTTTGGCTGGTGAGGCTGGAGTCCAGGCTCTCGGCAAAGGTTGGGTCCAGGTCTGCTCCACATTTTCCATCCTCCTCGGACCTGTGGTTACCTGGGGCGTGTTCTTCTTTCTCATGGTGAAGGTCAGAAGCTCCCAGAGGGCCGAGCAGCAATACACGAGGCCTCCTAACACCCAGGCCCAGAGCTGACACTCGGACATGTCTGTCCACACTCCACGGAGAAGGCCAGTCACATGGCTAAGTCCAAAATCAATGGGCGCAGAAGGAGTGGGTGTGACTATTTGCTGAATAATCACTCAAGCTTCCACAACAACCAAAAGTCACTGGCACTCCATAACTGATACTTACCATCTGTAACAGAGGAAGAACATCACTGGTTTAGTTCTAAGAGAGGCAGTGGGATGATTAGCAGTCAGTCAGTGCCACAATAAGTGACAACAGGGAAGTTGACATGGCTGTGAGCCACTGTAAGAAGCAGAAAAATGCCATTTGAAGACTTTTTGTTTGTCAGTTCTCTTCAAACCTGAACTCTGAAGGATGGGGAAAGGAGACATTTTTGCATCCAAAATTTGTTGTGTGTAGATAGCTCCTCGCTCAGAGAACATAATTGCTCAACACCTGAGGCTTAGTGCCCTTTACCTACTGAGGTTGACATACCCAATCTGTTCAGAGATGAGGGGTGGGTCTTCAGGGTTCCCAGGAAGATGCCTCTCCCTTAGGGAGATTTGAAAAAAAGCTGCCCACCTTCTCCTCCTTCCATTGAAAGTGCCCAAGGAGGGGGTTCCCAGCAACTTGGGGAGAGATGAGGGGATTTTAGCTTTAGCTCTTGTGACAGAAAGATGCTGTTGCCTCAAGGCTGAGGAGAGAAGCAGATGCTTGAACCACTTTTAGACCAAGTCAAATATCTTAGGGCATCCATCTTGGAAGAACCACAATTGTTTGGAGGGGGGGAAGAGAGAGGGAGAGAGAGAGGGAGAGAGAGAGAGAGAGAGGGAAAAGAAAGGTGGATGTATGGAATTGTATGTTGGAGGCAGATGTACTGGCTCATGAGAGACTTGATGAAAGCTATGTGCTAATGGTGTTCTCTTTCCATCTATATTGGCATCAGTGACTCCAGAAGATATGCCATCTTTCCCCAGGGAGCATTTTTCTCTCTGGAGAGAAAAATGAGATGTAGGCTTAGAAACTGCCTTACTCATTTGAGTTTGGTTTTGTAGCCTAATCAGAAACCTCATCCTATCTACCCCACTGTTTTGGTCTGAAGGAAAAGCCCAATTTTGTTGAGTTTTGTAGAAGATGCTGTCATCTTCAAATGTGACAAATATCACATTGCAACACTATTAATTTCCCCAACGACTTAGCAGGTGTATGGCTTCCGACATTGCTGGGCAGAGAGGAGGTGTTAACTCAACCTCAGATCTGTTATAAGTGAACTCAGCAAGAATGTGTATAAGCCATGAGGGTTACATGTAGGACACAGTGGCACGAACTCCTGTTCTTTGGAAGCCTCCTTGGCCAGAACGTTCTCAGCAGGATGTTGGTTCTTTTGCCACTAACTGTCCTTTGAGGCTCCTGACACCACAGCTTAATTGCCTCCAGGTGTGGGTTGGTGAGAAACATCTCACCAATGCATTGTTTCCCAGTGTTTATCAAAAGCCCTTGGCTGAAAACAAAAGAGTTGGGGAGGGACCAGCAAGAGGATGTTTGGGCTGGTCCTTTCCCCAATTCTTCTCTCATTAGGTCCAAGAGTCATGCTCCTAGGCTGGTGTGCTGCAGACTCCCAGGAGGGCTATTCTCAAACTTCCCTTTCATGCAACTCCAATGCTCCTCCCCACCCAATGATGTCTTAAAAAACAGTCCAAGAAACTCATTCCCTGTGTTGTTGTTTTTTTTGTATAAATTGGTATTTACAGAGACCTGATTAAATATAAGTTTTATATTTTTGAAAACACAAAATGGGTGGTATTATGTACTTTCATCAGGAAGTCCATAATTCTGGTTGTCTTCTTTCTTTCTTCCTTTCTTTCTTTCTTTCTTTCTTTCTTTCTTTCTTTCTTTCTTTCTTCTTTTCTTTCCTTCTTTCTCTGTTTCTTTTTTTTTGATGACCATTACCTAGATCGAGTATGAATTTAAAGCTTATTTTGACTTCTTTATGGAAAGAGGAACAAGGAGGTGAAGACAGGGTGTGTAAACAACACCTCAGAGAAGATTTACTATGAAGATGAACAGAGAACATTGTGTTCCTAGCAATTGGCCTCTTTTCATCATGTGAGAATGATGAATTAGTCTAACTTACTGGGTTTTGTTTCATGTTTGGCTACTTGAATGCAGCACTAAATTTGTGGCCAACCCATGACAAGAATTTAGGATTTTACATTATGTACTTTTCAACCCTGGCTCAATTTTATGTCCCTAGTCTTGATTTTCATTCTATTTTGATTCCCACTTTAACAAAATCAACTTGTTGATTTTGTACACCATGTTAAGATGCCTTAAATATTTTCCAGAGAGACCTGAGAATACAAATACATTATTTAACAGGCTTAACAGATAGTGAAAGCACTATCTGTGTCAAGGACTGACCTCACTAAAGTTCAGTAGTTGAGTGCATTTTGAGTTGCACAAGCTCTGCACACATGAACACGGCCATTCCAGAAACCTTGAGGGCTGAAGGGTAGTATCTCACAAGCTTTATCATATATCTAATTGCCTGGAAATATGGTAAAATATTTAGGGAATCAGAATATGCCAACTCAAAATATGCCCCTTAGGCATAAGGATTATTCTGACATGAAGATAGTTGAGAAATAGCAGTTGCCAAACAAGCTCAGCCCTCCCTCCATTTGCCTAAGAGTAGGATGTAAATTTCCACTTGTCAAGGCTTCTTTCTCTCTCAGAGCAGAAAGATGACAATGCTAGACTCTTATCAGCCAGACAATACCAAGACAAATCTTTACAACAAACCTTACAAAAACAACCCTTATCTTCTATTAGTTTCCTCTTATATATTTACCTTCCACAATTTGCCACCCCTAAAAGCCTAAACCCTTTTCCTCTGTAGTGTCCCTTCTCTAAAACTTTACTGTTGTTTGTTTAGATGTTATATAAACTCCAGGTTCAACCATTTCCTTGAGTCACTCAACACAGAGTTTCTCCTCTATATACGTGCATTACATAGGCTAACAAACGCTGTTTTTCTCTCTTAACCTGCCTTTTGTCAATTTAATTTCCAGGGCTCCAGCCATCTACTAATAAAAGAGTAATTAGACCGGGAGACCTTCTTGAGACCTTCCCGATGTCCTTCTGGACAAAGCCATGTGGTGGGGCTGAGGCAGAGGTGATTAGGGGCAATCAGGCTGGCAGGGGAGGGCAGTTGGGGGCGAGCAGGCTGGCGGGGGTGCTGTTGGGGGCGATCAGTCTGGCAGAGGTGGGCAGTTGGGGGTGATCAGGCTGGAAGGGGGGGCAGTTGGGGTTGATCAGGCCAGTAGTTAGGAGCCAGTGGTCCCGGATTGCGAGAGGGATGTCTGACTGCCAGCAGTTGGAAATCCCCCTAGGGGTCCCAGATTAAAGAGGGTGCAGGTTGGGCTGAGGGACACCCCCCGCCCCTGTGCACAAATTTCATGCACTGGGCCACTAGTAGATTATAAGAGTGTAGAGAAAAAGTTTTATTTCCTCCCCTACAAATATAAATTCTGGTTCAGTAGGTCTGACCTGGAGCCTGGAAGTCTATTTCAATTAAATTCTCAGGTGATACTGATGCCACTGGTTCAAGGACCATACTTTGAGCAGCCACCAGGGGCTGCTTGCAAGACAACACACCCAGCCCCTCAAATATGCCTTAATCTCAGCTGATTGACCATAATCATCTGGGAGAAATGAAAGCCACCAAGGTTAACCTGAGAGCCCACTGGAATTTGTGAAGGTCTGCTCTGAATGAGAAGGAATAGACATATTTTTGAGGACTATATAGCTTTCCATTCCTGTTTACTTAAAACTATGGGCCAGATTCCATCTTGGATTCTCTGATTAGATTCACATCAGTAGCATTTATTTTGAGTATTTGTCTTCCTTTAAGGAATCACATGCTTGACACTATTGATCTCTTTGGGAAGAGTGTTGCTAACCAGTTGTTTCAAAGGATCTTCCAGCTAAGAATTGCTTGGTGTTTGGGGGTGGGAGGTAGCTGTGAGGGTTAGCTCATTAATTATGCAGAGATGCAGGCAAAATGATAACTGGCAAAGCCTTGGATAAAAGAACGACACAGGGATCTTTCAGTGACAAGCTTTGGGGTTAGACACTCCATTTCTAGAGGCAGGACTGACTCAGAAAGCCCAGAGCCCCCAGGAAATAGGAGTGGTGGCTGCTCCACCTTTCCACCTCCTCTCAGACCCACTGTTCCCAGCTCGGGCCTCCGGTCCGGAGAGGGCTGTGGAATTTCCCCTGCCCACCTTAGGCAGTCTCACCTTGTTAAAGCAGCTTGGTCCCAGGAGGATTTGTAAATTAATCTGTGTCTGTGCCACCATGGCAACATATTTAAGTATCTCAAATGCCATGAGCCCAGAGGGCCAGGATTTGAAAAACTGCTTTACCCTAGTGCCCTAGCTAGTGATTACAAAGGATTATGTTGTAGAACACAAGGCAGGCTGGTTGGTTCCAGGGCAAAGAAGGCTTAGGGACCTAATGTCCCATTCTCCTTTAGAAGGGATTGAGATTCCATGAAAGGATTGGGACCAGCAGACTCCTTCTGGCTTCCCAGGGATACTAAGGACTGGAGAACGGGCACTTTCATTCATCCCTTAGAGACCATGGGTGGAGGGGGTGGGGAGAACAAGGAGGCTGAAACAAGTGACGGATATAAGAGAGAAGTGGGGGAGGAAGCAGGGTTCTCCTTTTCCTTCCTCCTTTCATTCTCCCTCCTCCCCTCCCCCCTCTTTTCCTTCCCCCCTCATCCTTCAAAAATTTTTGGGAGGAACCAAAAATCCAAAGAATTGATTCATCCACCTCAATTCTTGGGTATGCACAGGTCCATACAGGGCCTCTCTTTTATTTCATTTCATTTTTCTTTTTCATCCCTGACTCCACAAATATTTCCCTCCCTGTTATTGGGGTTCATGTTGGGTTTTCTAGAAGCAGAGAGAGCTTGAGACCGAGATTCTTGTTCAGTGGTTTACTAAGGGGCAGCTGGTTCAGAGAGCAGGCTCAGGAAGGTGCTGAGGACAGACATGGTCCAGGTGGTGTCTAGCTTCCACTTGGTCCTGTGGGGAGTTCTGGAGCATGAATGGCATCACAGAGTGTTGCTTTCTCTCCCTAGTCTGCTGCCCTTACTTTGAGGCAAGCAGGCAGGCCTGTAATCTGGGGGGTGGAGGGTTGCCTGAGTACTCTCTTCAGCTCAAGGCAATTCTCCAAAGAAGGGGGGCCATTGTGCACGTCAGCAGCCAATAGTCACTGCAGTTGGTGTGTGTGTGTGGTGGGGGTGGGGGGGGGCAGAGAGGTGGGACTCCACAGGGTAAAGGAACTGGGTAGGATGCCAAGGGCTACAACAGATAATCACTAGGATGTGTTTAATAAATGTTCTTGTGAGTGTGTGTCTGTTTATTATTGTAAAATATTTAGTGTTCATTCAAAACACGTTTATTGAGCCCCTGCTCTGTGTCCAATGCTCTGCTAAGAGCATGGTTCTAATAGTTGTGAGGGCAACAGACAGGATGACTCCTCTCAGCTGATTGGCCCATGCACCAGTCAGCTGAGTTAAACAGGGGATATAGATATTAAGCAGCTATTAATACCAATCTGATAAGTGCTGGGAAGGAGAAGTTCAGGAGTAACAAGAGATCATGACGTAAGGCCAGATGCATGCTGGGATGGAAAGACAGGCCTCCCTGAGGACGGGTATTTCTGGCTGTGACTGAGAGGTGAGCTGGCATTAACCAATGGGAGGGCAGGCACTCCAAGCAGAGGGAAGAGCAGGTGCAAAGTCCTGAGGTAGAAAAGAGTCCTGCAAGTTCAGGGAATGGAGGCAGGTCAGTGTGGCCGGAGCACAGTGAGCAGTGGGAGAAGGGGACACACAGCGTAGGATGGCCTCACAGGTCATGTTGAAGACTTGGGTTATTGCGGAAGCTCAGTGGGAATCCACTGAAGGCTTCGAGAGGGAAGGGGCATGATCACTATGGCAGCTCAGGGGAGCTAGCCTGTTTGGAAAAGACAAGAACGGTAGCTGAGGAGGTCACAGGAGAAGTCCAGGGAGAGATGCTCATGACTTGGACTAGAGTGGTGGCAGTGGACATAGAGAGAAGCAGCAGGGCATTAGGCTTTGGAAGAAGGAACAACACATTTCACTGGTGATTTGGGTGTGGGGGGTGAGGAAAAGGTCGGCCTGATGATTAATGCCCACATGGACGTAGGTGCTATACTCGGAAGGGAGATGTTGGGCAGGCAGTTGGAAGGATGTGTTTAGAGCTCAGGAGATTGGACTGTGCTGGAAATTTAAATCTGGTGGTCATCAGCATGTAGGTGATACTTGGAACCCAGGAAGAAGTATAGCTAGCGGAGGAAAAGAGTGATGAGGGCCAGGCCCAGGCCAAGGAGGGACAACCGGCAAAGTTTCAGTAGGAGAAACCAGAGAGGTTGGAGTAACACATAACTGGCAGCAATGAATCCCTTAGAGGAGCT
This sequence comes from Myotis brandtii, assembly GCF_000412655.1. Lineage (NCBI taxonomy): Eukaryota > Metazoa > Chordata > Mammalia > Chiroptera > Vespertilionidae > Myotis > Myotis brandtii. Next base: position 5,733,326 of record NW_005367209.1, read on the forward strand.
TCAGGAAGGACGGTGATCAAGTCTGGGGAAATGCTATTGGGTGACCATCAGACCAATCTGCGGATGTGGCCACAGTAGGGTGCCATGGAGCGGTTCTGGCCAAGGCAGCTAGCTTTCCATGGGTGACACCAGGCTGGGAGATGACCAAATGTAGTGATGCAGAGAACTCATTTAAATAAATTTGGTTATTTGTGAAGAGAAAGGGCAATCTCCAGACTGGGAGTCAAGGAGGAAATTGTTTAAGGTGGGGGAGATGTTTTAATGCCAGGAAGGAGTGGTTTACAGGGAGAGGACGAGGGTATGGGAGAGGGAGGGGTTAATTGCTAGAGGAAAGTCTGCAGGGATCGGAGGCAGATCAGGGTCCCCTTTATTTGGCCCATGCTGGGTGCATTCGTATTGGGGTCCTATGCAAAGGAAGGCAGGGAAGAAGGGCTAGGAGCATTTAAAATGACATCCAGGCCCTGGCTGGTGTGGGTCAGTGGTAGAGTATCGGCCCACGCAACAAAGGGTCTTGGGTTTGATTCCCAGTCAAGGGCATGTACCTTGGATGCATTTTGATCCCAGGCCATGGTCAGGGCCCATGCAGGAGGCAACCAATTGATGTCTCTCTCTCACATTGATTTTTTTTTTTCTCTCTCTCCCCTCCCTCTCTCCCTTCCATTCTCTCTAAAAATCAATGGAAAAAATATCCTCAGGTGAGGATTAACAAAATAAATAAATAAATAAAATAAAAGGGCATCCAGGCCTGAGTCTGGGATGGATGCTCTCTCACCATCCTCATGTGCTCCTGGATCCTCAGTCCTGTTCTTGCCCTGCTTAGAACGAGGTGTAGGGATGTGGGATGAAGGGGAGTGGTGTGATGGGACAGTGGATCAGAGAATGTTTGACCCTGAGGCCAGCCTGTTCTAAGAGGGACTATTGAGAAGGGGCTGTGTGCTGGTTCAGGCTGATCCTGGGCTGAGTTCAGGGACCTGAGGGGAGGAAATAATAACCAACTTTTGGTTAACATGCATTTTGTTCCAATTGATCAGTGGGGCAAGCAATTCAGCCCATCATTTGTGAGGCAAAAATGGGAATTTGGAGGGTGTGTGTCGGGCCCTGTCTAGGTAAATAAGTGGGCATCCATGAGTCCTATCTAAGTCCTATGGAGGAAGGATGGTTCTTTGCTGAAAGTCCTTTCAAGCATACAAAAAGGTGGGAGGATTTCTTAACCAGCACTGTTTTCCAGGAGCACAGCGCTCAGGTAAAGTTCAACATTGCCCCGCGCAGCCCCTCTGCCTTATCCCTGAACTCCCCACTCAAAATCTTCATTGCTTAGAGCAGCAGATCTCTGCTAGATGTTAGGAAATCTCTCTCTCCATTAATAACCTCTCAAAGGTGTGGGGCTGCTACTGGGAACTTGCTTAGACCTCCCTACACTCTGTGAGGTTTGAGGAACAGCAGCATCTCCTGGACGTCTGTTAGAAAGAAAGGTCCAGCTCCCAGGTCAGCTTGAGCCACTGCAGGTTTTGGAGGGTGAATGTATAAATATGCACCTCCCACAGATGTCCTCTGCTGGGGTCCAACCCCAGCAGGTCCAGGGGTCCCCAAAGGTGTGGACGGAGTCGGCGAAGAAGGAATGACACGGAGACAGCGTTCAGTTGATCAGCAGCCTAGCCAGGATCTCTAGCCAGGATCTAGCCAGGATCTCCAGCCAAGTTCTGTTTCCATGTTCTCTTGCTAGGTTCTCCAGCCAGGTTCTCCAGGTTCTCCAGCCAGGTTCGGTCGCCAGGTTCTATCCATGTTCTTTTGCCATGTTCTGTCTAGGTTCTCCAGCGAAGTTCTGTAGCCAGGTTCTGTCCAGGATCTTTTGCCATGTTCTCTTGCTAGGTTCTGTCTCTAGGTTCTGTGTTCTGTTGTCTTGCTACATCTGTATTTATACCAGTTGATTCCAATCCTATCAATCTCTATTCCAAAGGTTAGGGCGTTTCTTATCTCCATTCCAGGGAGTAAAGATTATGTAG
>NW_005367209.1:5735506-5740943 GCF_000412655.1 Myotis brandtii
ATATATGCCAGGTCCCTTGAAACATATGCTGTGCAGACGTTTCTTCTCTGCAGCGACTGTGTCAAGCAGCAAGGATGGACCGGCTCCCGGCAGTCCTCCATCCCAGCAGCTTCACTTCTGCAGGCCTCCACTGCCTCAGCCCCGTCCCTCTGAAGGTGGGAGGGTGGTTCCCCAGGTAACTTGGATCTCAGGGGATCAGTGTCCCCCAGCCTGGGTGTGGGCACTGGGCCATCTTCCTATCCCCCTCCCTCTTCCACTTAGCCCAGCTTAGTTGCTAAGTTAGGGTCTAAAAGGGCTGGGCTGTCAGTGTGTCTCTCACCCTCCAATGCCGTAGGGCCAACTCCCATTCCAGCTGCCTGCACTGAGGGCTGGAGCAGGTGACCTGCCCATAAACTAATGGCTTCAGTAGAGGACACCCCTTTTTTTAGTACCATCTGTAATAATAAAAGCACAATATGCTAATTAGACCTGATGTCATTCCAGACGACCTTCTGGATGAAGCCAGGGCTGAGAGGGAAGCCTGGGTCCCGGGTGCTGGAGGGAAGCTGGTGCCAGCAGCCAGGGGAAGGAAGGCCTACTCTTGCATGAATTTTGTGCATCGGGCCTCTAGTTAATTTTATAAAAGGCTGAAAGACTCTCACAACCACTTTAGGTGATTTGGTGCCTCTCCTGGCTGTGAGATATGGGAACTGAGGATGGAGAGGCCTGTTGGAGCACACCTTTCCCAGACCTGGGATGAGAGGCCTTTGAAGCTGCAACTATCAGATGGCTTTGATCCTTCCAGGGCCAGAGATAAAGACAAGATGAGGGCGATGTTATTAATGTTATTATTTATACTTAGTGTAACTTGTATTTGAGGCCTCTTTTATAAAGTATTTAATTTATGTATAATTTCACTTCTCATAGCATCACTTCTGGGCAGAGGATAAAGGCTATAGGAAATAATCACTTTTCTCCATGTTAGAGTGCTCATTAAGCTGGGCCTAATGGCACATGGATTCCCTTGACAGTTTGTCTTTTATGGGAAATTATGTCTTTAGCTTGTGGGCTTCAGTGACCTAGGATGGTGGTTTTCGAAAGATTTTTTCTATCATTCTCCCCTATTTGAAAGCTTACAAATGGAGAATGTATGGGTGGGAGTCACAGGCAGCTTGGAAAAGAGGACAGTGATTCGGTGAGGTGGCCAGAGGGTCTCCACTAGGTGATTAAAATACAAAATGTGTCATCACCATCACCGACATTATGGAGTACCAGTGGAATGGTGGTTTTCAAACTTGAGCATCAGCATCCCTTTGGGGGGCTTTTTAAAGCCAGGATTGCTGGGCTCCCATATCAGTTTCCAGTTTAGTAGGTCTGGGGTGGGAAATGAGAATTTGAATTTCTGTCAAATTACTCGGTGATGCTGATGTATGGAAAAGATACTCACAGTTTGAAAACCACTAAGTAGTCTATTAGATCTCTAAGCTCTAAGATTCTGGAAAACTCAAAACAGTAAGAGTTCCCTAAATTGTCAAGTTTTTTATTAGCATTGTTTCAATCAGTGTGTGCAATAGGTAGACCAGAAGTCCTACTTGATGATCATCTTCTTCTTTATTTATTTATTTTTGACAGATCCTGCCTCAGGTCTACTTGTATAAATAGCCCCATGCCAACTGCAGCCCAGGGGTCACACCAGTCCTTCTGTCCTCACATTGGGAGACAGAGGCCTGTAAGCTGGAGCCTTTATGGGGGGAGAAGGAGGGGCTGAGCCTAAATATATATCTTTTTTATATTGGCTTTCTTCATTTTGTATAATTTCTTTGAGGTTCATTCAAGCGTATCAGTAGTTCATTCATTTTTATTGCTAAGTAGCATTCCATGGTATGAATACACCAAAGCTTCTTAAACCATTCACTCTTTGAAAGGCATCTGGGGAGTTTCCAGTTTAGGGATATCCTATATAATAAAAGCCTAATATGCTAAGTGTTCGGTTGTCCGGTCGGCCATTCAATCAATCAAAGTGTAATATGCTAATGATATGCTAAGGCCACACAACTGCTCGCTATGATGTGCACTGACCACCAGGGGGCAGATGCTCTGACTGGTAGGTTAGCTTGCTGCTGGGGTCCAGCTGATCAGGACTGAGCGAGACAGGCCAGACACACCCTGGAGCCCTCCCGCGTCCCTCCCTGGCCCCAATCATGCACCGGTGGGGTCCCTCAGCCTGGCCTGCACCCTCTCTCAATCCAGGACACCTCAGGAGATGTCAGAGAGCCAGTTTTGGCCCAATCCCACAGGCTAGGCCAAGGGACCCTACTGGCGCACGAATTCGTGCACTGGGCCTCTAGTTATGAATAAAATTGCTACAAACATTTGTGTGCAAGTTTCTGAGTGAAAAATACATCTTCACTTCTCTATTATATATGCCTAAGGGTGTAATTGCTAGTAAACCAATTTTTTAGTTTTAAGAGGAAGTTCCAAACTATTTTCCGGAGTAACTGAACCATTTTACAATCTCACCAGAAATGTATGAGTGATCCAGTTTCTCCTCACTAATATTTAGGTATCATCACTATCTTTCATTTTAGCCATTCTCATAGGTATGCAGTGACATGTCATTGTGGTTTAAATGTACATTTCTCTAATGCCTTAATATGTTGAACATCTTTTCATGTACTTACTTGCTATCAGTGTATCCTCTTCAGTGAAATGTTTGTTTGTCTTTTGCCCATTTTCTAATTTGATTGCATTTTTACTGTTGATTTTTTAGAATTTTAAAAATATATATCTTAGTAGTTTTTTTGTCAGATATGTAGTTTGCAAATATTTCTCTTTTTAACCTTTCACAGGGTTTTTCATAGAACAAAAGGTTTTTATTTTTAATTAGGTCCAATGTATCAATTTTTCCTTTTTTTGAGTTATGGTTTCAGTGGCAAGTTCCAAGAACTCTTTGCTCAACCCCAGGTTCAAAGATTTTTTAAAAGACAGTTTATACTTTTATGTTTTACATTTAGGTCCATGATCCATTTTGAGTTAATTTTTACATAAGGTAAGGTGTGAAGTTTAAATGAAGGCTCATTTTTTGCCAATAAATGTCCAATGCATCACTTATTTTACAGGCTATCCCTCCTCCATTGGATTTTTTTCTACTTTATTAAAAATTAATTAGGCATATTTGTTATTGGGTAGAGTGTTCTATAAATGTTAATTAAATCCAGTTGGTTGAGAGTGTTGTTTAGTTATATCAATTACTGAGAGGACAGTGTTGAAGTCTATAATAGTGGATTTATCAATTTCTCCTTATCAGTTTTTGCTTCATGTATTTTGAAGATCTGCGTTTTTTGGGTGTGTGCATATATATTTAGAATTGCTACCTCTTTTGTTGGATTGATCTTTTATCATTGTGTAATATCCCTGGTAATTTTCTTTGCTCTAACATCTACTTTAATATTAATGTATCTACTCCTCCTTTTCAAAAGTTAATGCTTACATGATATACTCTTTTCTATCCTTTTACTTTCAACTTACATATGTTACTATGTTTGAAGTGAGTTTTTTATAGACCGCATATAGTTGAGTCATGTTTTTTATTATCCACTCTGCTGATCTCTGTCTTTTAATTGGTGTATTTAGACCATTTACATTTAAACTAACTATTGATATATTAGAGTTTACTGCTAGTTTCCTCTGTTTCTTGTTACCTGTTATGTTTCTCTTGCCTTCCTGTGGTTATTTAAACATTTTTTAGAGTTTCATTTTGATTTGTTTATAATTTTTAAATCGTATGTCACTTTGCATAATTTTCTTAGTGGTTGCTCTGGCTATTCTTGTATACATATGTAAATCATCCCAGCCAACTGGTGTCAACGTTTTACCATTTCGAGTGAAGTATAGAAATACGACTTTCTTTTCATCCTTTTACCCTCTACGCTTTAACAATTTAATTGTCTTAAATGTTTTCTCTGTATACACATCAACTAGTGCTCTAACATGTGCTTTATTCATAAAATATAATTAAAGAAAGTCATGAGATGAAGGATAGTCTATTATGTTTACTTTCACCCATTCTGCTGTTCTTATTTTCTTTCTGAAAATCCCAGCCTTCTATTATCATTTTTTTTTCTGTTTTAAGAGCTTCCATTAGCCATTCTTTAAAAATAAGTCTGCTCGAAACAGATTTCCTTAGTTCTTCTTTGCTTGAGAATGTCTTTATTTCTTATTCATTGCTGAAAAACAGTTTCACCATGTGTTGGACTTATGGCTGACAAGTCTTTCTTTCAGCATTTGAAAAACGTGCCACTTCCTTCTGGACTCCATGGTTTCTGATGAAAAACCTGCTCCTGTTCAAATCAGCATTCCTGTGGAGGCATCTGTCATTTCTCTCCTGCTGTTTCAAATATTTGTCTTTCTTTGTCTTTAGTTTTCAGAAGTTTAATTATGATTGTCTTGGTGTGAATTTGGTTTGGTTTATTCTATTTGACACTTGCTTAGCTTCTTGTACCTACAATTTTATGTCTTCAAATTTAGGAAATTTTTATTTCTTCAAATAGTGTGTTCAGTCCCATTTTCTTTCTATGCTCCTGGGACTTTAATGATGTGAATGATGGATCTTGTTATTGTCTCACAGATCCCTGAAGTTCTGTTAATTAATTAATTAATTAATTAATTACTTTATTTACTAGAGGTCTGGTGCACAAAATTCATGCACGAGTAGGGTCCCTAGGCCTGGCTGGTGATCAGGGCAGATCTGTGGGGTGACAGGCGGGGTGATTGGGGCCCCCTGCTGGCACCCACCTTGGCCAACCTGGCACCGCCTGCTCGTCAGCCACACCCCTTGCCACCGTTGCTGGTCACCTCCCTGTGTGGGGTGACTGGCGGGCCACTAGGGGGCCCCCGCTGGCACCCGCCTTGGCTGGCCTGGTGTCTGAGGGCTGGGGACAGATGCTCCTGGCATCGACCTATGAACAAGGAGGTTGTGGTTCAAGTCCCCACAATAGGCTCCCCATTCTGGTGCACCAGTGCCACAAAGAGGAGTCCCCATAACCTCCTGATGTGAAAATCAGCAGGAATTCTGTGTAGTCATTGCACATCCATAAAGGTCCATAAAGCACTGTGTGGTCAGTGTGCATCACAGCAACCAGTTGTTCCGCTGTTTGGTCAATTTGCATATTAGGCTTTTATTATATAGGACTAGGGGCCTGGTGCACGAAATTCGTGTACTGGGTGGGGGGGGGAGTGTCCCTCAGCCCAGCCTGCCCCCTCTCACATACTGAGAGCCCTCAGGCGTTGACCCCCATCACCCTCTGATCACCTGATCGGCCCCTTGCCCAGGCCTGACGCCTCCGCCAGAGGTGTCAGGCTTGGACAGGGGACCCCCATCTCCCCCCGATCACTGGCTCTGACCCCCGCCCAGGCCTGATGCCTCTGGCCCAGGAATCATGCCTGGGCAGGGGACCCC
>NW_005367209.1:5741532-5764665 GCF_000412655.1 Myotis brandtii
GATCACTGTCAGTGGCAGGGGGCTTCTTCCTGCTTTCCCTTTCGCCTCCCTGCATTGTGCCTACATATGCAAATTAACCGCCATCTTTGTTGGAAATTAACCGCCATCTTAGTTGGCAGTTAATTTGCATATCGCCCTGATTAGCCAATGAAAATGGTAGCGGTCGTACGCTAATTACCATGTTTCTCTTTTATTAGTGTAGATTGTTTTTGGTTAATTCTCACCAAAGGATATTTTTTCCATTGATGTTTTTAGAGAGAGTGGAAGGGAGGGAAGGAGGTGGGAGAGAGAGCGAGAGCGAGAGTGAGAGAGAGAGAGAGAGAGAGAGAGAGAAATATCAATGTGAGAGAGACACATCGATCAAACGCTTTTGCTTTCCCCACTTGCCCAGACCAGGCCAGAGATCAAACCTGTAACTCAGGTACGTGCCATTGACCAGGAATCGAACCTGGGACCTTTCGTTGCATAGACTGATGTTCTAACCATTTTGCCATACTGGCCAGGGTTGTTAACTTTATTTTTAATATTTATTTATTGATTTGAGAAAGAGGGAGGAAGGGAAAGAATTATCAATCTGTTGTTCCACTTATTTACACTTTCATTGGTTGATTCTTGTATGTGCCCTGACCAGGGATCAAACTCACAACCTTTGCATATCTGGACAATGCTCTGACCAACTGAGCTACGTGGCCAGGGCCTGTTAACTTTTTTCCAGTCTATTTTCTCTTCATTGTTCAGATTGAGTATATTCTATTGATTTGTCCTCAAGTTCACTGATTCTATCCTTGTCACCTCCATTATACTGTTGAGCCCATCCAGTAAGTTTAAAATTTTTGATTATTGCATTTCTGGGTTCTATAATTTCATTTGGTTCTTTTTATAGCTTCTATTTGTTTTCTGAGCTTTTCTATTTATAATTCATTGTTGAAGTGTTTTTATCATGACTACTTTAAAATCCTCAGCAGTTAACTCCGTATCTGATTCATCTAAGTGTCAGCATTTGTTGTTTTTCCTATTTAACTTTTGGTTTTCCTGGTTCTTGGTGTGATGGGTAAGGTTTTTTATTGTCTTGTAAACATTTTGATTCTTAAGTTAGGAGACTCTTGATCCTAAATCTCTTTTAGGGAGCAGTCCTGTGCAGCCACCTTGTTTTGGGTTGGTTTATAGTTTCTGGTCTACTTTTGCGGGCTTTTGTATCAATGACAGTTTAGTTTTCTGAGCCCTTTGAATTCTATTTTTACCTGCTTTGTTCTTCTGGGGTTGCTGGCACTCCCGCTCAACCTCAGCTCGTGCCATCTGTGGGTGGGAGCGCTTCGTGGAACATCTGATGTTGTTTCACCGCCTCGCGGCTGCCAGCAGGAAGACGCAGAGCTCGGGTGGAACAGGCTGCGTCCAGGGACTGTGGTTGTGGACTTGGTCTGGTTGGATCTAGTTGTCTCCTAGGTCTCTGAGGGCTCCCCACTTGCCCAGAGTGCGGGCTTTTCTTGGCGTGTGTTGTCTATGCCTGCTGGTGGTTCAGAGTTACAGCCTTCTCTAGTGCCCAGCCTGGAAGTACATGGGAGATAAAAGGAAAACCCAGTGGACTCATCACATGGTTCCTTCAGTCCTGAGGCTCCCTGCCAGGCTGCCTTCTCGCCTTCTCTCTTCTCTCTCCCAGCCAGAATCCTTCTTTCATTGTCTGCTGAATACTTTCCAGAGTATTTAGTTGTGTTTAGAGGGAAGAAGTAGGGCAAAGTGATTTTAAGTCATTTTCTGCGGGAATTGAAAGCCTATTTGGATGACTTAGAGAAGTATTTTTTAAATCCCAGGAAAACGAATAATCACTAAATGTATTCTGTTTTGGTAAACAAAATATTTCAACACATGGAGCCTAGTAGAGGGAAATAGTAAGAAAATCCGTGGTTGGTGAAGGGTCAAATTGTACACCCAAAAGCTATATTGATGTCCAAATCTCAACACCTCAAAATGTGACCTTATTTGGAAACAGGGTCATTTAAGATGTAATTAAATGATGATGAGGCCGTACTGGAGTAGGATGGGTCCCTAATTGGAAATGACTGGTGTTCTTATGAAAAGAAGGAAATTTGGACACAGACATAGAGGGAAGATAGCCCTGTGAAGAGACTTGGTAAAATAGGGGATAGAGATTGGAATGATGCTTCTATAAACCAAGGAACACCAAGAATTGCGAGTTATCACAGAAGCATGAGACAGAGCATCCCTCAGAGGCCTCAGCAGGACCAACCTTACTGACACTTCTGTCCTTCAGAACCACGAGAGAACAAATCTCCATTGTTTTAAGCCACTCGGTTTGTACTCTATTATGGCAGCCTTAGGAAATGAATGCATTTGGGAACTAGCGACCCAGTACGCTTAAACACTAGGGGTATAGACTCAAAGTCAGGACCCACCATCTAGGCACAGGTTCTTACCGTGGGACAGAGAATTAATAGCAACATCTGGGAGGTGTGGTTGCTGACCAGAGGCACTCCAGGGAGGCCAGACTGCAGGACCTGGTGCCTAGAGACTATGGGCATCTCCCTGTAACTATAATGGACTAGGAACAGGCACCTCCTTCTGTTTGTTGGGCTAATTGTAATCCCCTTAGATTCCTGCACAACCCTCAACGTCTTGAGGTCCCCCCTGCCAAAATGGTTGGGATGGAATTTTCCACCATGTGACGTCACCTATACCTCACTGTGGGGTCATGGCTTAAGGCAACTATTTCCTTAGTTAAGATGATTCACAGGAACCAATTTTGCTCTCCACTTCCCATCTCATTTTGGAAAGTAGCTTCAAATAAAGAAATGGGGCAGAAAAACTATCTCTTCCAACCACCATCAAAAACAGGAGAATATGTCTTTATATTATCCTTTTTCACAAGTACTTTCACTTTAAATCCTCACTTTAGAAATTAATACGCCTGGAAGTTGGGTGACCTTTCAGGGCCGCTCTCTGCTGACAGGTGAAGATCTCTCTTGATTGTATTACTTTTCCCGATTAAAAGATGCAAGGGAATGAACCACAGATGTTCTTAAAGTTGCTACAGAATCAGGGCATTTGGGGGTCCAGTTTGGAGTGAGGACGGCCAGAGCACAGCCCCTACATTGATGTAACGTTTACTCACCACCTGGATCTGATTTGGAAATTTTCAGGGCCACCTGGGGCTGACAGAGGACAGTATTTAAGGAATGCCTACTGTGCTCCAGGCTCCATGCTGGGTACTTCTCACCAAAGTCACTTCTGTTACCCTGTATACAGTCCTGTGACGGAAAGATGCAAAGGGAATCATTCAATAGAAAACACCTAGTTAGACTACAGTGATCCAAACACCATTGGAAAAGAACACGCTATTTCCTCCTCATATTAGAAACCCAGAGCCCACTTTCTTGCAGGCTAATGAAATGAGCCCTTTTTTGGAAACGCAGTGACTCTGGGGGTCTCATGGGCAGGAACAAATTCCCGGCTCTCTTTAGATCTTTCATCCCACGGAATGGATTCCTCAGCCCCGCCAGCCTGCAGAGCAGCCGCGGCCCGAGAGGCTTGTTCTCCAGACAGGCTTCATTGTAGTCCACGCTGTCATCTTCCTGCCCCAAACCCCACACACTGCATCCTGAACAACCCCCCTGCCCAGGCCCTCAGTCTGACCACCCCTAAGAACTTCAAGTTGGAAAGACATTGGAGACGTGGGGAAGGGCGTCTTCTGAAGTTCCTGACTCAGGACCGATGCCTGGAGACCACGCTGCCCACCATAAACAGCCTAAAAAAGGTGAAGGGATTGAGATGTACAAATCCAAATAGTCATTGGGATGTAAAGTACGGCATTGGGAATACAGTCAATAATATTGTAATAACTGTGCAGAGTGTCAGGTAGGCATTTGAAATATCGTGGGGATCACTTTGCAAAGTATGATCATCTAACCACTATGCTGAGCTCATAAAACCAATACAAAATAATAGTAAGTGTAAACTGTAATTGAAATAAAAAATACACTAAAAAACAAAATAAAATAAACAGAAGCCTGGCTTTGCTTCCTCCTTTGGGATTAAGCAACACCACGTAGCTTCTTAAGCCCACGAATGTTGTGTTAGCCGTGCAGGTGGCTGGCTCACACGCCCCAGGTATTTCCAGCGAACGCTGGTCATGACTCATCCCTGGCTGGCTCTCGGGTGATTATTTGGAGGATCATGGTAAGACTTGGCGAGCTGGCTCGGTGAGGTCATCTGCTGAGATTAAATGCTCTGCAAGCTCCCTCCAGTGGTTGTTACTGCCGGTGAGGCTCTGTGGCTTCTCAAATAACAGCTACTAATATTTATAGGTCCCCAGGGTCATCCAGCTTTATTTGTGGGAGCTTCGGGGAAGCAGCAGGGGGCTCTCATCTGAAAACTCCCAACAGCTGCCTGGGCCTGGCTCCTTCCTATGGTAGCCCCCTCCCCATTCCTTTCCTTTGTTTCCCTCACTGCAATTTGTAGAAGTATAAGATTTTGAGGCTCTGCATGGTCTTCTCCTTCTTCTTCTCCTTCTTCTTCTTCTTCTTCTTCTTCTCCTTCTTCTTCTTCTTCTTCTTCTTCTTCTTCTTCTTCTTCTTCTTCTTCTTCTTCTTCTTCTTCTTCTTCTCTCTCTCTCTCTTTCTCTCCCTCTCTCTCTCTCTAAAACATAAGTCAACCTGAATTACTCAGTCTCTGGAGTGATTGAGTGTTGGAATCACAACATGGGAATTTGAGGTCCTTGTCAATCAAATTCTACTTGTATTAACCTGGTGGGTGTGGCACTCTGGTCACGGTGCAGCAGCCATTTGCTCCCTCTGCCCCACACATGTACGTCATCCTAAACCAGCACCAGGAGGTCTGGTACTCAGATTCCTCCCAGATTGTGCAATGTCTAAATATAAACTCCAGGCTCTCCAGCCAGGCATTCAAATCACCTACTCCCGCCAACTCCTCCCCAAAGGTGACCCTAACTTACTTTTCTAACTATCTTTTCCTACATATTCTTTATTGTAAAAATCCCATTGTTTTCTCGGAAGTTCCTAGAGGCGTGTTCATTGCCAGATCCCAAAGTATTGTCCTCCGAGAGGCATCTGCCCCGTCTGCCACGGGCACCTGCCCACCGGGCCTGCTTCCCTCAGGGCTCCCTGCCGTGCCTCCCACTCCACCATGCTCCTGTTTTCTTTTAAACAGCAGCTCCACTGGATTTACCTCTTCCTCTAGCTCAGTGGTCGGCAAACTGCGGCTCGTGAGCCACATGAGGCTCTTTGGCCCTTTGAGTGCGGCCACGAAGTTTCAATCGCGCTGTACATGCGCGCCCACACGTGGTGTTTTGTGGAAGAGCCACCCTCAAGGGGCCGCGGTTTGCCGACCACTGCTCTAGCTCCTCTTCCTTCTTCTGTCCATTTCACCCAGGTTTGGTGATAATTACGACAATACTAGCTACCATGGCATCCCTGGGGAATTTCTCTGGACCTTGGAGCTTTGGCTCTCCTGCCTGGTGACCGCTCCTCAAAGCTCAGCCTTGTCGAAGTAAGAAACAACCAAATCTGTAGAGAATTTTTATGAGTGTATTTGAGCCAAACTGACAACACATGCCAGGGAGGAGGATCTAAAATGCTCTGGAGAGTAATAGTTTTGCAGCTTCTTTTATGCAGTTGCTTCAACCAATATGCCCAGGGCCTTGCTGCCCGCCACACCCCTCCCTGAGAGTTTCCACGTTTGGCTTTTGTTAACACCAACTCTGTGCCAAGGGTGTCCCCCTATCGCCACAGCCAAGCCATGGCCACCTCCCAGGCAGGCAGGAGCACCCCTCCCTCCTCCAGACTTGCCCTCCCCCTCCTGCCCTCACCCTGTTGGGGTCCAGCCCCAGCAGGTCCAGGGATCCCCAAAGGTGTGGACGGAGTCGGCGAAGAAGGAATGACACGGAGACAGCGTTCAGTTGATCAGCAGCCTAGCCAGGATCTCTAGCCAAGTTCTGGTCAGGATCTCCAAGCAGCAAATGACCAGTCAGAGTTTGCTTTCAGAATGTTACCTTGTACCTCTTCACACCCACCGAGATGGCGCTGATGAAAACAATAACAAACTAACGTGTATTCGCGAGGAGGTGGAGAAATTGGAACCCTTGCTGGTAGAAATGTATAATGGTACAGCTGCTGTAGAAAATGGTATGGCAGTTTCTTAAAACATTAAAAATAGAGTTACCATTTGATCCAGTGAGAATTCCATGTCTGGGTACACATCCATACCAACTGAAAGCAGGGACTCCTAGAGGTATCTGTACACCCATGGTTATAGCAGCACTATGCACAATAGTCAAAAGGTAGAAGCAACCAAATGCCTATTGCTGGATGAATGGATCAACAAAATGTGGTGTATTCATACCATGGAATGTTATTCACCCTTAAAAAAAGAAGGAAATTATGACACATGTTACACATGAGTGAACCTTGAAGATATTATGCTGAGTGAAGTAAGCCAGTCACAAAAGGACAAATATTGCATGATTTCACTTATATAAGGTACCTAGAGCAGTCAAATTCATAAAGACATAAAGTAGAATGATGATTTCCAAGGGAGGGGGATGGGGATGGGGAGTTATTGTTTAATAAAAGCAGTTTCAGTTTTTCAAGAGTAAAAGTGTTCTGTGGATGAATGGTGTTAATGGTTGTACAACAAGATGAATGTTCTTCATACCATTAAACTATACACTCAAAAATGGTTAAAATGGTAAATTTTACATTACATACATATTGCCACAGTTAGAAAAAAAAAGAATGTTATCTAGAAAGCAGGTTGTATTGGAGTGGGGAGGCTGGGGAAAGAGAGACCACCTAGGGAGGACTGCACAACCTCCAGGTGGAATGGAGGGGCCGGGCCATCCCTGTGACCAGTGATGGTAGTTACAGTCGGTAGAGCAGAAAGACAAGGATTTGAACCCACTTCCACCATTTCCTAGCCTTAGAATCCTGGGAAAGTCATTTACCCTTTCTGTACCTCCTCTGTAAAATGGGTCATCCCAATAAGAAATGCTTAGCTCAGCGCCAGGCACACAGCAAGGGCTTAGCGAGTGGCAGCCCTCAGCTCCTCAGCATGTCTGAGTGCCACGTTGCTCACAGTGTGGATGGAGGACCCACTGCAGCAACATCACCTGGGAGCTTTAGAAATCGACATGCTCCCAGGGACGGAATCCAGGAATCTGTTCTAACAAGCCTTCCAGGGGATTCTTTTTCTCTAGTTGAAGTTTGAGAAGCCCTTGGGCTGGTAGCACAGATGTTATGGCAACCATTACTCAGAACTAATTCCCAGGGATGGAATCCAGGAATCTGTTCTAACAAGCCTTCCAGGTGATTCTTTTTCTGTAGTTGAAGTTTGAGAAGCCCTTGGGCTGTAGCACAGATGTTATGGCAACCATTACTCAGAACTAAAAAAGAAACTAAGAATCTAGGCTTATCAATAGCTGGTTGTTAGACTAATCTTCAGAGACCCGAACGTGCCAGAGGGAAGGCCATGGCCCCCACAGTAAAGCCACAGAAATGGTTTTATCTTAATCCTTCTGCCAGCTGGCCTTGTGATGGGCAACGTCTGAGTGCGGCGAGGGGAGGATCGCCTAGCGGAGCGGCGAGCATGGGACCGGCCTCACAGCGCGCATCAGGCACAAGCAGAGAGGGTTCTTGCAACTTGCCAAGCAGTCAAGTGAGTCGATTGTCCCCACTGGGAGGAGCGGGGCAGAGATAAAGTGTCCTTTCCACCTTTATCTCAGAGAGTTAGAACTGTGATACGGTCTCCTTGCATGGCCAAGAAGGACAGAAAGAACAGCCCGGCAACAATGAACACTGGTGCAGCCCTGGGAAAGGCGGCTCCACGGGGTGATGTAACTGAGATGCATGTTGCCTTTTGAAGGAGCACCCCGTCCTCCAGACCTCCCTTGCTCAGAGGTGTGTACCTGGGAGAACGAGAAGGCCCGATAGCAAAGACATCGAGTTCACGCCTCCGTGTCTCGAGAGAGAATCTGTTACAGCTGCTCTGTCTCAGCGGCTGGAGATGCTGAGAAAGTGGGAAGGAGGTTACTCGGGACCAGACATACAATTCCAGACTCTACAAACCCTGCTGATTTAAAGCAAGGGGTGCCCAGCCCACCAATGAAGGGGCAGTTCTATAGTCCCTGGAGGGGGGTCCAGCTAGGACCATCGGGACTGGGGGCTCCTGCAGGAGCAGCTCCCTGCTGGTCCTCTAGCCTTGAGTCCTCCAAGTGCCAGGAGCAGGCCTGCTTGCAGCTGTCTCCTGGCTAGACGGTGATGGACATAGCCATAACTTCCAAGATACTGTCTTCTTCTTGAGAGCCGGAAATGAGGTGTCAGAAAAATCCTTTTTTAGAATCTAAAAACCTGAATGACGAACTGGGTGAGTTCGTATGCCTTTCTAGCTTCTTCTTCATCCTTCCCTTGCACAACACCCTTTGCTGGAGGGTTGGGAATGCTGACTTTTATGTGCCTACGTGTTGTGTGTGCACAAGTGTGTGTGTGAACAATCCTCTCCATCTCAGCCCAGAAACCAATGGCTTGTGCTCATATGTTGGAAAGCTCTCTCTCAAGTGTTGGGGCCTCTAGAAATCTCTAGAAATCATCATCCAATTTCTCAGGCTGGGACCCTGACCAGCCATAACACAGTAAACATCACGACAATTGCTACACCATCACCATCTCAAACACTGTCACCTGCCCCCCCTCCACCTCCATTGCCCTACTCACCCATTGCCAAAACCAGTATCATTGCCACTTCCAGCTCCACCACCTCACCACTTCCAATACCTCTCCCCTTGCCATCGTCATCACCACCAGCATCACCTCCCATCATCCCCAGTCACCTCTCCCACCATACAATCACTCAACCAACAAACTCTTATTGGGCATCTACTTTGTGCCAGACACTGTTGCAGACACTGGGGATACATCACTGAACAAAACAAACAATGCCCCTTTGGAGCTTACATTCTAAGGGGGGGATAAGCTGGGAACCTAATAAGCCATAAACGTAATAAATAAAGGATGTAATATGTTGGACTTTATAAATGGTAGGAGAAGAAGTAGAGCATAATGGTAAGGGGTTGGGAGGGGCGGGGAGCAGGCAGGCTGCATTTTCACTTCGAGTGGTCAGGGACAGCATCCATGTGAAGACTTGAAGGATGTGGGGGAGTCAGTTGTACTAACTCATGCCATTTACTGAGGGTTTTTAATCCACCCACTGTTTTATAACAGGCCTCTGAAAAAGGCTGAAATGGTAAGAACTAAATTCCTTGAACAGTGTTATAACTCAGGCTCCAATCAAATGAACATATGAACTACAGAAAGGCCTTGCTCAAGTTACTTTTGCAATGCTGCCCCCTTGTGCCGAGTAAAAGCAGTGCAGGGCCAACATATTCCAAAGTGGTCCAGAATTCAAGAGCCCATGGCTCTCATCTTGGTGGAGAATTCCCTGCGCACCCCCAACATCAACTCAGTAAATGTTCCCAGATATAGAAAACTATTGCTTTAAATCTCCAAATCCAACACGGGTAAGATCAACCTAAAAAAATCTCACAATTTGCAGACATATAAATAAAATTCTATTTTATTAATTATATTAATAATTATTGTATGTATTAACCAGTTATATGATATGTTTTATATTAATAGAACTTATACCTTGGATGCAAGGAAAATTGTCATCATGATCACATTAAGAAGAAAACTCAGCTAGGGCTGCATTGTTAATGAGAACTGAAGGAATTGCCACTTATTAAGCATTTACTGTGGTCAGGCAGTGCTTTGCAATAATTGCAGTTAAAAATTTCAGCATTCTATGAAGGAAGTATTACACCCATTTTATCAATGAGTTACCTGAGACTCAATGAGATTATGAAGATCCGATAGCTTGGTAGATGGGTATTGAACGAAGGTTTATCTAGTCCCAAACCTAAAGTTCTGGTGAAATAAACATGATGGGTTCTTTCTTAACCAGATGGAAAGTAGGCTTTTTAAACTAAGAGTCAACTTGCTAATTAACATTTAATAAAGAGGAATAGCTGGGCACATCTTTAACCGGATGAAATGCATCCATCTCAACCCAGACATGAGCATCAGGCCATGGGAAAACATGGGATGCATCCTTGTTTAACTCGAGAAGGAGACAAGTAGTCCAGCAGCATCATATTATTTAATGTTCTTCTGGAGGTCAACACAATTAGGTAAGAGAATGACTTTAAGAATTTAAAAATTTAAGTAGGAGGTAAAATCAATATCTTAGAGATGGTATAAAATTGTATAATCAGAAAACCCAAGGAATCAAATGAAAACATATTATACTAGTAGGTAGAGAGACAGTCATGTGGCAGGTACAAAATTAACAGATAGAACAAAATAGCCTCCAAATTGCAACTAGTTAGAAGATATAGTAGAAGAGAGGCACTATTTACTACATCAATAAAAAGGATGAAAGATAGAGGCTTACATGTAATGAGAAGGAATTATCTGAACAAGTCTTCAAAATGCTTCTGAGAGGCACAGAGAAGATATGAACAAATGGCAACTCAGACCATGCTCCTACACAGGAAAACTCAACATCATAAAAATCTTCCTGCCCTACCTGGTTTGACTCAGTGGACAGAGCGTCAGCCTGCGGACTGAACGGTCCCTGGTTTGATTCCGGTCAAGGGCACATGCCTGGGTTGTGAGCTTGATCCCCAGTGGGGGGCGTGCAGGAGGCAGCCAATCAATGATTCTCTCTCATCATTGATGTTTCCATCTCTCTCTCCCTCTCCCTTTCTCTCTGAAATCAATAAAAATATATTTAAAAAATCTCCCAAGTTAATTTATAAATTTAAGGTGACTGCAATAAGGAGCTCTGGGGGTAGGGGATTACATTAATTGATTTTAAGTTCATGTGAAAAAAATAAACATGCAAGAATAGCTAGAAAACTACTGCTGGAAATATTGAAGGAAAGAATAGCTCTACAAATATGAAAATATCCTACAAAATTATAACAATTTAAGCAGATTAGTCAGATCAATGGTATGTATTTGAAAAAGAAATTCAAGATAATAAACTCCTCTGTGGAAATTGACCATGTAACAAAGATGGGGTTTCAAATGAAAAAGTGAGTATCATTCAAATAATGGCTTTTGGGAAATTAGGAGGCCACCTGAAAAAAAGTGAACTGGAGCTATATGTTCCCTCTTACACCAAATCAACCCTAGATGGATCAGACTTCAATCTAAAAAGGGAAACCCATAAAAGCACTAGAGGCAAGAATGAGCTCTTTTATTGCCTGTCTAGTCCATTTGGGCTCTTAAAACAAAATACCAGAGACGAGGTGGCTTATGAACAACAGGAATTTATTTCTCACAGTTTTGGAGGCTGGGAGGTCCAAGATCATGGCACTGGCGACTGGGTGTCCTGCGAGGTGTCTTCACTGTGCCCTCACTTGACAGGAGTAGCTTGGGAACTTGTGGTGTCTCCTTTCTTTTGTTTGTTTCTAAAGACTTATATTTCAGTAGCCTCATTTTATTTTAGTCTTGACTGTTGAGCTTGGTTATTTTTTTCTTTATAGCTTCTTTATTTTAAATGTTTGCTTGAATTCGCTTTTTAAAAATTATTTTTTATTTTTCAATTACACTTGACATTCAATATTATATTAATTTCAAATGTACAGCATCATGGTTAGACATTTATATTCCTTACAAAGTGATTCCCCCATAAGCCTAGTATCCTGGGGCTTCTTTTCTAAGGACTAATCCCATTCACAGGACTCCACCCTCATGACCCATCACCTCCCAAAGTCCCCGTCTCCTCATACCATCACATTGGGGCGTATATTACAACATGTAAATTTTGGGGGAACACAAGCATCTAGTTCATTGTAAAACCCAAAGTGACAAAGGCCTTTCTAAGTATGGATGCCACAAAAAAAATGTCAAATTTCAGTCACCCGAGATAAGTGAGAATCAAAAGAGAAAAATGGGGGCAAAACCTGGAAGAGGAGGCCACGGCTGGCACAGCCTGCAGGAGCACAGCCAGTTCCACATGGCACACAGCCGGGATCAGGAGAGATTCCCCTGAAATGTGGGTAAAAGTTGGGAGACGGAAACGGAGTCCTAACATGCATGAGGATTGTCATCTACAATTTTTTTGGGGGTGGGGAGGACCTGCTTGTCACCAACAAGCCCACCCTTCTAATTGGCAAATGTCATTAGGTGTTTGATGAGCAATGTCCTGTGCTGTCTCTTACAATAAAGGAACACAGCCAGAGAAGAGAAATGAACTAAATTGTTATTGAAAACCCGAGAGGAGGAAAGGCTGTGGATCAGAGCCCACAGAGTATTAAGACAGAGCATTTACGAGGACCGACCGGGAGATTACAAAGAACAGGAAGACAGAGCAGGCCACTTAGACCCACACGCTTGCATTAGACCCGCCATAAAGTAGATTATAACACTGATAACTCTCTGACTTGTTAACTGTGAAAGTAAACAGCAGGGGAGTGTCGGAAACCAGGCTAGAAACCCAGAGCTGGGCAATTAAACTCCTTCCCCGGGCCTTTCCAACCTGGACGGGAGCCAAGGAGGCCTTTTCTGGCCAGGCTAAGCCTGAGGAGACCACGGCCTGGTCTTGCTGAGAAAAGCAGCGTGAGAAACGGCGAGGATGGTACAGACAGACCCAAAGATGAGGTAGCCGGGCTGATGGCGTTTGGACCCCGCTCTTCTTGCAGTTTGTTACACCAGGCACAGCTCTCCCTTCTTGACCCAAGTTTCTGCAAACGGGGATCTCACTTGGGCCCAAGAACCTGGCTTGTCCATAGTGTTTTGTCTCAGGCTTGAGGCCTGAGGTCACCCCCTGAAGGCAGGACTCCGTCCCAGTGCAGTGTCTCTCCCCCACATGGCACCCTGGTTACCGGTACGGAAGGAGACCCGTGCACACTGCTGAGACGAATATGGTTGGTGTTTACTCCGAATAACATAATTATCACAGTTTGTTATCATAGTATGCCATAATGATAGTGGTTGATGTGAATAAGATGAAAAGAATCTGCGTTTTAAGAGAAATCAGAACTAAAATTTTAGCCAAGAATAACCTGGTAGTTGGGAAGAAGCTAAATTAAAAGAGAATTTAAGGTACTGGAAATCATGTATTTTGTTCAAAAAGAGGTTACAGATATTGCTTAGATTTTTGTGAGAAATATGTGAAAATGAGAAGTATATTACAAATATAAAGATAACTACTAAGCAAATAAAAATACAATATTTGCTCTCCAAATAGATACAGAGAATAAAAGGTAATAATGAAAGCATGTGTAATCTAACAGAAGTTAGGGGAAAGGAAAAAACAGCAAAGAGAAAGCAAATAAATATAAAACAATAAAATGGTAGAAATAAGTCCAATATAATGGTAATCGTAATAAAAATAAACAGGTGATGACCTGGGGGAGGGGGTAGGTAGGGGCTGGGAGGAAGGAGTGAAAGGGGGATAAACAGGAGATATCTGTAATACCATCAACAATAAAAATATATTTAAAAAATAAAACATAAACAGGTGAGTCAGCCAACAGTCATCTAATCTATATACACAGAGACTTTAGATTAGAGCAAAAGCAACAACTACATAAACGAAGTCTAGCTCTGTGCTGTGTATGAGCAACATACATAAATCAAAGGACACTGAAAGTCTAAAATGAAAGACCAGGCGAATACTAACAATAATCACAAAGATGTGCAACAAATGAATATCAGACAAAATAGTATTTTAGGGGAAAAGTAGCAAAAACAAAACAAAACAAAACAAACACCCCAAAAGCAAAACAAAAAAAACCAAAGAGGGATATTCCACACTGATCAGAGAAACAGTCCACCAACGAGAAAGAGCACATGGCTCTAGCCAGTGTGCACGGTAGTTAGAGCGTCAGCCTCACACTGAAAAGTCTTGGGTTCAATTCCGGTCAAGGGCACGTACCTGGGTCACAGGCTCAATTCCTGGCCCTGGTCAGGGTGCATTCAGGAGGCAACCAATTGATGTGCCTCTCTCACATTGATGTTTCTCTCTCTCTCCCTTCACTCCCTCCTTTCCACTTTCTGAAAATCAATGGTAAAAATATCCTCTGGTGAGGATTAAAGAACCCACAAAATAGAACAAACAAACAAACAAACAAAAGAAACAGCACATGAACCTGTATGCTCTTAGAAGTATAGTCTCAAAGTACAAAAAAATGATACTAAATTACATAGTTACAAAGAGAAATAGACACAGAATCAGAAATAGAGAATTTAGGTCTCATCTCTCAGTATAGATTAGAAGGAGAGATTAAATGGATTAAAAGGAAAAGAAATAGTCCGGATGAACAAAGAATGAATGAATAAAATCAGGATGAGGCTATTCGTACATCTCCACTGGAGGGTGGAGGTGGGAAGAGGGGGAAGAGTGCAGAGAACACTTCTTTTTAAGTCCACATAGAACCCTCCCCACAACTGACTACACATCAGGCTACAGAAGAAATGTTAACAGATTCTAAAGAATTATTTTACAGACTACATTTTTCTGATCACAACGAAATAAAATAAAACAATGTAGGGGTTAAAACAGAAGACATAATAGAACATCTGAAATATTTAGAATTAAGCAGTAACACCAACTTTACTTACCAACACTTGTAAGGCGAAACTGTAAATTTGTAAGAGGTAAATTTTTAATTCTAAGATAAACTTGTTAGAAATCAATAAACAAGGAAAAAACAAAACCAAGATCCCTTGTTAGAGATTTCAACAAAATCCAATCTGATTCATGTGCGAGAAAGAAAAGCACTCAACGTGTAAAACATGTTTAAAGTAATATTTTAAAGAGTTGGTGTATGTATTTATGGTGTACAATATGGAAGATACACATATGAGTGTAAAATGAAATACACATACATCACATGTATGTGCACATAACAAAGCCTCCTTTTCAAAAAAGTCATATTTTCAATACAGCTGCTCAGGAGGTTTGGTCCTCGCTGATTCCCGAGCCAGAAGTCTATTTTAATGCAACTGATGGTCATCATGGCATAAATAATAGGTAAACTTTGGATATTCCATTGTCATGTCTGCTTTGCAGTGCCTGGGCTGGGCAGATGTGAAGATCCGTTGGATATGTGGGGGAGAAAAAAGAAATGATATTCAACCTTTATGTAAGGAGTACTGTATCTGGTTAATTGCAGCAGAGTATCGGTTTCTCATGTTCATTTCAGGTTTTCTTCTGGAAAATTCAGTCCATTTCCCAAGGGTACAAGTAACTGGCTGCCATATTCACTCCACATCCATAGCACTTTGAATTTATCAGCGTAACTTCTTTATAATGGTCCTCATTTCATGCCAATACATCCAAGGTAAACGGCAACATGTGTCAGAGCTGAGTTCAGAAGAAGCTGCATAAAAACTGGATTTATATCATCGTAATGCCTTTACTCCATTATAATTTCAAAGGCTTTTGATTTTCTTTACAGCCATTCAATAAAAGGTGAAAACACTCTAGTTTTAGCTACAAAAATCTCTTTAAATGGCTAATAAGTCATCGGGAGCTTTTCAATTGCTTTAAGTTCATTTTTAGTGGCATTTCCCCCTAATATCTGTATTTATCCCTCAATATCCACTAAGCGACATTCATTAAACCCTTCCCCATACAAATAAGTATCCTTCTAACAAGGATACACAATCCTGTTATCAGCCAGGCTCTTTCAAGTTATGCACAAGGAAGTGCATGGGAGTGTGAGTTGGTGAGTTAAGCTCGTTGTGTGTTCCTGCGTGCCCAGGAGATGAGCAGAAAAATAGGCAACTTCCCTTCTTTGGTGGATATTCATTTTTTTCAGTTTATGTTCGTGCGTTTGAAGAGACCTCTTCTGTCAAGTCCTATTTTTTTTGCTATGTTGGTTTACATTCTGAGAGTCTTGGGGAAGAACTGGACTGTTCCAGCAACAGAGGTTCTAGCCAAAGTGAAAGGCTGTGGACCAGGGATATTGTAGAGCAGATTCCTGCACTGGGGGGAGCTGGATTAGCAGACCTGAAATTGTGAGTCCAGGCCAGGGATGGATGTGAGGTTGGAGAGGTGGTGAGGAGCTCCCAGTTCAGGGCCAGGCCTTGGGAAGGAAGCGGGGATCAGAGTGGAGGCCCAGTACTCTGTGGACAAGGCCTCCAAGCACCTCAAGTAACTACAATAATGGTATCTATATATGTAAAACCCTAAAATGCAAATAGACCAAACAGCCGAACAACCAGTCACTATGACGTGTGCTGACCACCAGGGAGTGTGCATGGAACATTGCGGGTGTCAGCCACGGTTGGAATGTGGAGCAGGTGAGTGGGGGCACCAGACCAAGGCAGGGTGCCGGTTGCTGTCATTGGGGCTAGCCTCTGGTAGTTACTGAAAATTCTTTGCTTCCAAGTGCTTCAGTCCCGTCCGGCGCTCGCACCTGCTGCTGGTGCCGGCCCCGCTCACACCTGCAGCCAGCGCTGAAGCCGCTGCTCGAACCCACTGCCAGTGCCTGGCTCCAGCCCCCATCGTCCCTGAGGGCTTCTCCACCTCCCCCTGCTCCTGAGGGGTGATTGGGGCAGCAGCTGCCGCTCACACCCACTGACCGCACCAGCCCCGCTCACACCTGCTGCTGGCACCAGCCCCAATCACTCCGTGCTGCCACCAGTGGGTGAGAGCAGGGCCGGTGTGGAGCGGGGCTGGTGTGAAGCGGGGCTGCCGACAGATCAGACGGGACCTGGCGGGAGTGGGGGCAGAGGATGGGCCAAGACCTGCCCCTGTGCCCACTGCAGCCTCACGGCCCACAGTTTCTTTCAAGGTGTACGAATTTGTGCACTGGGCCCCTAGTTAATAATAAAACACTTGAGTGCTCACTATGTCTCAGATACTTGTGTGTTTTACATGCTTTCTTGAGTTGGGCCCCTAGAAGCCCCCCTGAGAGGAAGATTCACATGAAAAGTGATTCGGAGCAAGTCTAGAGAAAGCCTGCAGGTGAGTGCGATAATGGGGTTGAGCAGGGAAGGAGGCAGACAAGAGTGCAGAATCAAGCTGGAGTGTTTGCCCTCTCGTTCCCCAGCTGTCTGCTGTTACTTAAGATCTGCCACTGGGGACTAGGAAGGTTAATATTATGTGTCAACTTGACTGGGCCACAGGGGACCTAGATATTTGGTCAAACATTATTCTGGTGTTTCTGTGAGGGTGTTTTTGGATGAGTTTAATCTTTGAATTGATAGACCAAGTAAAGCAGATTGCCCTCCTAATGTGTGTGTGTGTGTGGGGGGGGGGGCGGCGGCTCACCCAATCAGTTGAAGGCCTGAATAGAACAAAAGTCTGACCCTCCTTAGAGTAAAGGGGAACCCCTCTTGCCTGACTGCCTTTGTGCTGAACATCAATCTCTGCCCCCCCCCTTTGAATTTACTACCACACTTCTCTATAATGGTCCTTCAGGTTGAAACTATAACACCAGTTCTCCTGTATCCCAGGCCTTTGGACTCAGACTGGAACGACACCGTCAGCTCTCCACATCTTCAGCTCACTGACTACAGATATTGGGACTTGTCAATCTCCATACTCACGTGATCCAATTTCTTATGCTCTATCTGTCCGGGTGGTTCTGTTTCTCTGGAAGACCTTAGCCAATGCAGAGGCAAATAGATTCTCTGATTGCCCTGCGCCTCCAGGCTGCTACCTGTGGATTAGGTAGGCTCCAGCAGCCCGGGCCAGGTGGGAACAGTGAGAGGCAGGTGGGGATGAAGGCACACCAGAGCAGGAGCACAGGAAACAGGAGGGCATCCAGGAATGTGAGGA
The DNA here is from genome assembly GCF_000412655.1 of Myotis brandtii. Taxonomy (NCBI): domain Eukaryota; kingdom Metazoa; phylum Chordata; class Mammalia; order Chiroptera; family Vespertilionidae; genus Myotis; species Myotis brandtii. The sequence continues at coordinate 5,759,359 of NW_005367209.1, forward strand.
GCGCAGGTCTGCTGCACATGTCATAACTCATTTACCTCACACCAAATTTACGACATCGGTGCTGCCATTACCCCCATTCCACAGCTGAGGAAGCTGAGGCACAAGGAGCATAACCAGTGGCCCTGACTCAGACTAAGCGTCCAGCTTTCAGACCCAGGCAATTTCACTCTGGAAGAACGAGGTGAAACATCCTGTTAAGCTGCAGGTAGAGAGATAAATAACCTGCAGTTAATAATAAACACCCCAGAGAAGCTTTGCTAATTCAAGGGTGGGACTGGGTAGAGCAAAAGAGGAGGGGGGGGGGGACTTGAGGGGAGAAGTGGAGAGAATGGGGAGAAATGCTTGGAAAGGGGAGGAGGCCTGTGGAACCCTCTGTAACGCTGACCAGAGCGTGTCCAGTGTGAGCTGCAGAAGGATCGCAGCGGGGGACTGTCTCCGCGGATATGGTCCTCTTTCCCCTGGTCCTCAAACTCGGGGCGCCCGCCTAGGCAGGAACCACCGAGGATGCTGTCAATTGAGCGAGCACGGAGTGCCTAGTGTGGCCGCGAGAGGGCGCGCCAGCCTCGGGTACCAACAAGATCGCGCCCTCCGAGGGAGGCTGGGGCGATCCATCCACGTCGCTCCCAGGTTGTCCCCGGAGAAGGGGCGCCCCGGGAAGCGGTGCCTCAGAGCTTGCCCCCTCCACCTCACGAAAGAACCCCTCGCCCAGGAACTGCGCAGCTCCCACCCCTTTCACATTGGGCAACGTTCCCCCCTCCTCCCCACCCCCTACTGTCCCCATATCTCATTGCAAAGTCTGACAGTGCCAGGGGGAGGAATTGGTCTTGGTGGGGACCGGAAATGTAAATCCGGACAAATAAAATCTGAATGCAGTCTCTTACATTCAAAACCTCGGTCGTGCTTCTGTTTGCTTTGGATTGCGTGCAATTTTTTTAAAGAGTGGGGAGGTGAAATACAGACTTTAAAGGCAGGTTTTGTGGGTCACCCGCTTCGTACATCAGGTGGTTCCCTCTGCGGGGAATACTGCCCCCAACTATCTAAAGCAAGCCCCTCCGGAGGGCCACCTCCCCCGCAGTAGGCCCCCTGAATGTCTGCGCGGTCAGGCCTCCCCGCCTGCGCATTGGGCTGTCATCTTGCGCTGGGCAACGCCCTGGAAATACACCCGGCAGGGGCCAGGTGCTGTCTGTTCCCAGATCCATTCCCCTTGCTGAGGGGGCACCCTCACATGCCCCCCCCCCGCCCTTGCAGCTAACCAAGGCCTCAAGCTCACCATTAAGAATGGTTGTTCTTTCTCCCATTTGGAAATGTAGGTTAGAGGCTACCTGGAGCCGGGAATGCCAGTCATTCACCGGGGATTCCTAGAGCCCTCCGGATCTCTGCCTTTAGGTTAGAGGGGGCTGCAGGCAGAGGGGGCTTGCAACAGATTGTGCCCTTGGGTAAAGAGGGGGAAGGACAAGGTAGGAGCAATCAGTGTCCCTTCCAGGCACTCTGCTGGCTCCTGGAGTGAGCGTTTACAAGAGAAATAAGGTCGCATGGGGAAACTGAGTCACGGGATGGGAGATTGCCCTAGCCAGGGTCATTCAAGTAATCAAACATAATTCCGATACAGACAAATCGATTGCACCAATAGGCAGCTGTGAGGCGCTGGGCAACGGGTTTACACCATGGAGGTCTCCATTTCTTTGTGTGTAAAATGGTGATGTTATGTAGTGTGTGGTGTGATGTGGGGTGTGCGTGCGTGTGTATGTGTGTGTGTGCACACGCATAAAGATCAACAGCACATGTGCGAAGACCTGCCCGGGCCTCTGCTAATAAAATGCTCTGACCTGTCACTTTAAGAACCTCAGTTTTCTTATTTAGAAATGGGACAACAATTCTGATGAATAAACAGCTTTTATCCCCAAAATGATAGAGTTCCTTACTATCAAGAAATCTGAACATTTTATACATGAAATCCATTGTAAACTTTAGGAATATGGTCATTTCAGTACAGTAGATTCTGTACACAACTGATTGCAATCTCGTCATGATTACCAAGAGAAAACTCAAGATAAACCAAGAGCAGAGTAATATTTTACAAGATCATAAAAATACCTACATTAACAGTCAGCACCATTTTAAACATTTAAACAATAAAGGCATTCTCATTACAATAGGCAAAACCAGAATGTAGTCTTTTTTAATTTTAATTTGATGACCTGAAATTAGTAAGTAATAAGTAAATAAACTATAGTAAGTAGAACAGTATGAATTTGGATTAGGATTGATGGACCAGTGGTAGCAAAAATATAACTGCAGGAATAAAGTTAATATTCATTCAGTTGACTCGTGCAAGTGATGATCTTCAATCAGCTTCGACTTATAAAAACATTGATTTCATAGGATTCAACCTAATGTTTTATGCAAGGATTATCTCATTTAATTCATAACAGGTGCTATTAAGTCCTCATTTTATAGAAGAGGAAACGGAGACACAGGAAGGTTAAGTGATTTTCCAGTAATTGCACAGCCAGTGGGTTGTGGAGCCGGGATTTAAACCCAGGCAGCCTGACTCCACAACCCATGCTCTTCAGCACAACACTGGACCCAATAGTAAATGATGCAAGTTGATAGAAATGATTTGTTTTAAAATGGTGGTGGGAATATTCACTATGTATTAAACAATCAAGGTGGATCCTTACTCACCAAGCCACAAAAATAGGTGATGACTAGGTTAAAAGTAAAATGTAAAAATCGAAGTGTCAAATCATTAAGAAAAAACACACAGATGAATAATAAATTGAGCTCAAATGGGAAAGTCCTTTCTTAGCATAAAAATAAAAAAAATTACAAAGGAAAGAAAGGACATAAAATTATGCATCAGACATCTTCAAAACAAAAATTTTAAAACAATGGATAAAGGAGAATGACCAAATATTAAAATGGAAGTTTCTATTGAGGTCCCCAAATAATAGGAACTATATTGTCAACTGGGACTTGGGGCCATCAGAATTTGCAAAAGGGATGTGGAGAAGAGGTATCTGCAGCAGACTTGACACAGTTAATGTCCTTAACAAGTTAAGAATAAAATATTAACAATCCAGTGAAATACTAGTGGCAAATACAGGAATATGCAAATCACAGATGCGAAATACACATGGCCAATAAACATATTTAAAAAGCTCATTCACATGACCAATCATCTACTGGTATATATATAAAAGTGTAATATGCAAATCGATCGGATGGCGGAATGACGGGTTGGCTATGATGCACACTACCACCAGGGGGCAGACACTCAACACTGGAGCTGCCCCCAGCCCGCAGTCCCATTGGAGCCTGCCAGCCAACCTCTTGGTCCCTCCACTGGCCTGCAGGTTCCGATTGCCTGATAGGGACCTGGGTGGCAGCAGATGCAGGTAGCGCTGGGGCCCAATCGCCCCACTGGTCACCCCACACACAGCGGGGGAAGATTGACTCTGATTACAAGCTAGGCCTAGGGACCCTATCCGTGCACGAATTTCATGCGCTGGGCCTCTAGTAGAAATAAAATAAAAATGGAGATAATTTTGTTTATAAAATTGACAAAAAAATTTTAAAGAATCAATCTTGTTGCTAGTGAGGGAAATGTGAGAGGCACTCACTTCTGGTGAGCGTGGATTTGGTATAACCCAGTGATTCCCAAAGTGGGCGCTACCGTCCCCTGGTAGGCGCTGCAGCGATCCAGGGGGGGCGGTGATGGCCACAGGTGCATTTGGGGGTGATGAGTAACTGCTATTAAAATTAAAAAAAATTAATTTCCAGGGGCTGAGTAATATTTTTTCTGGAAAGGGGGCGGTAGGCCAAATAAGTTTGGGAACCACTGGTATAACCTTTCCACTAAGCTAATGGGCAACAAGAGTCTGAAAATGTTCCTACTCTTTCATTCTTTAATTTCACTTCCAGGAATTTATTTAAAAATAATAATCAGAATTTTGCCCAAAGACATGTGAATGGTGAGGCTCATCACTGCACTTTTCTCATCAAGATAAACTGAAAAACGTTACTGTCCAAGGAGGAGATTATTAAGTGTGAATTATTGCATTATTTTTTTTTAAAAATTGAAGATGTAATTGGCTTTATTAAGAAATTCATGAGTTGGACGGCATTCCATCTAGCAACTAGAAGGGCGCTCCTTTTATTGCATTCTTATGTGAAATATATACAGTCATTACACATAGTTTTAAGTGGAAGTTAATAACATGGAAAAATACAATATGACGTCAAAGAGAAGCAAACAGTGTATTGATCGGTGTGTCTTGGGTCCTATTTTTTTGCAGTATATTATATATGAATATATTATCTCAGAAAATCCATCTTTTCTCCATTCATTATTGATCTTTCTTCAGGCACGGAAAAAGGCTGGAAAACCCCTATTTATGTTTGTATATGAAACCACGAGCATGGAGACAAATGTGGAAGGTAACGTCGTACATTGTCTCAACCTGGGTCACTTTGGAGGGGGCTGTAATGCTGAATAGAGTGGGGGGCAGGAAAGGAGAGGGAGAAAAGAGATACGACTTACAAATTCTAAAAAAATGGTAATAAACTGTGGTTTCATTATTTGCCTGGGGTGGGGTGGTGTGGGGGTGCTATATTCAAGCTCTCTGCTCTACTCCCCTTTCTGAGGGGCCCCAGGAGCAGTGGGAATAGGGAAGACATTAGGGGTTTTAGGGTCTTATTTGGACCATGGGCCAGTAGTCTAGTGAAACTTATGAAACCTTTTCAGAATTTTATCTTTAAAAAAATGAAATATTTGGAATGGAAGGGAAATCAATTACATCGAAATACAGTTATCACAATACTTTTACAATATCCAAATTGATGACATAGCATCTCACGTGCATTTTTATTAACATACTAGAGGCCCGGTGCACAAAAATTTGTGCCCTCGGGGGGGCGGGGGGAGGGGGGTCCCCCAGCCCGGCCTGTGCCCTCTCGCAGTCTGGGACCCCTCGGGAGATAACGACCTGCTGGCTTAGGCCTGCTCCCGGGTGGCAGAGGGCAGGCCCAATCCCTAAGTGCAGCCCCTGGTCAGGCTCAGAGCAGGGCCGATTGGGGAGTTGGGGCGCCGCCCCGTCATGCACAGAGCAGGGCGGATCGGGAGGTTGCAATGCCACCCTCAGTCACGCTCAGGGTAGGGCCGATTGGGGGGTTGGGGCACCGCCCCCTGTCACACTCAAGGCAGGGTCGATGGGGAGGTTGCGGTGCCACCCCCTGTCACGCACAGAGCAGGGCCAATCAGGGGGTTGGGCGCTGCCCCCTGTCATGCACAGAGCAGGGCCAATC